>NW_012267288.1:9199491-9246111 GCF_000151885.1 Dipodomys ordii | reverse complement strand
TTCTTCTTCTTCTTCTTCTTCTTCTTCTTCTTCTTCTTCTTCTTCTTCTTCTTCTTCTTCTTCTTCTTCTTCTTCTTCTTCTTCTTCTTCTTCTTTCTTCTGCATTATTATTATTATTGTTGTTGTTTGTACAGGGGCCTGAACTCAGGGCCTCCAGATTGCTAGTCTTATTTATTCATAGATAGTATTGTACCATTTGAGCCATGCTCCCAGCCTGACTTTCTGCTGCTTTCATTATTCTGTTTTCATACAGCTATACGATGTAGTCAGTCATATTTACCTCTTCTCACTTCTCCTTACTTCCCCCTTGCTTTCCTCTGCTTCTCCTCCCTACATAGTCCCACCATTTCACACTCACAGCACTTATTTCTTTTTAGATCTAGATTCCACATATAAAGAAGACAGCAAAAAGCTGTTCTGTGGGTTTTTTTTTTGCTGGTTTTTATTTTAGAGATGAGAGTCTCAAGGTCTTTCTCATCTCATCTGGCTTTGAACTATGCTCCTCTAGATTTCAGCCTGCTAAGTAGCTAAGATGAGAGGTGGGAGTCATCAGTGCCACATTCTTTGAATGCTTTTCCTGTTAAAGTAAAAACAATAACATTTGCTAGTACCTGTAAAATATTAATACCTTGTTTTTTTATATTATAGATAAGTAGTAAGAAAAATTTTAATTGAGTTAGACTACTTTGAGAGCTTCGTCTTTGACCCACTCTACTTGCTCATGACTGAGATGTAAAGTGCACTTGGCTATGGATGCATCGTTTGCATCCCTCCTTCCTGGTGGCCTCTCTGGCCCATCCCCTAGCAGGAGGCCTAGCTCTTCTCAGGACAGAACTGAAGCAGACATACATTTCTTGAACAACAGTGCGTTTGTTTTGTTTGTTTGTGTGTTGTTGCTTTTTTAGGAAACACCTATGGAATCCTTTGAAGGATGACTCAAAACTAGCTTTTCATGAATGAACCTTCAGAGAAGCAGCCAGCTCTTTGCATCAACAAAACAAAACAAGCAAAGCAAACCTGGAAATCTTCCCACCCTTCCCAGCATCCAATCAACAAGTAGATTCTCTCTTCTTCCTTTCCATAAAATCCTTTCAAACCAACTGATCCCAAAGACACATCTGAACTTTAACTCAACCACTGTGTCTTCTCTTTTCAGTTAGTACATATAAATTATACAAAGAGATTTCACTGTGATATTTTCATATTCACCTTCACTGGTACTCTTTCTTATGCCTCCATGAGAGGTGTAAGAAAACAACATGAATGGATTTCATTATTCTGTTTTCATACAGCTATACGATGTAGTCAGTCATATTTACCTCTTCTCCTTCTCCTCACTTCCCCCTTGCTTTCCTCTGCTTCTCCTCCTTACATAGTCCTACCATTTCACACATTACAGCACTTATTTCTTTTTAGATCTAGATTCCACATATAAAGAAACAGAATGAATATTCAATAGTTATAAAAGAAAACAGAAAGAACAAAATATTTGTCTTAGTTTGTTTATGTTACTTAACATGAGGTTTTACAGTTCTATCTTTCTCCTAATGACCTAATTTTATTCTTCTTTATGGTTGAATAATATTCCATCGTGTGTATGTACTACATTTTCCTTATTCATTTGTTAGACACCCAGGCTGATTCTATAACTTGGCTTGTGAGTAGTGCTGCTATACACACGGTGTGCAGGTATATTGATTATATGCAGGTATATCGATTATATGCCCATGAGTAGCACAGTAGGATCATATGGCAGTTCTATGTTTAGTTTCTTTGAGGAAACTGCACAGTGATTTCCATAGTATTTGGACTAATATGCAATATTAACTGATGGGCTAATATCTACCAACAGTGAATAAAGGTTCCTTTTCTCTCATATCCTCACTAGCATTTGCTGTTTTCTGTTTTGTTTTGTTTTGATGGAATTGTAGTCTAGTTTTGAATTACATTTCCTTTTTAGCTAAGGATGTTGAACATTTCATCATGTATTTCTTAGCCATTTGTACTTCTTTTGAGAACTGTCTGAGTACTTTGCCTTTTAGTAATTGGATTTTTTTATTTACTTTTCTTAGCTCTAGATATTCAGTCTATTAATCCTTTATCAAATCAACAGCCTGCAAATATATTTTATTGTGAAAATACCATACAGAGGGGTTACAATTACATGGGCAAAGTAATGAGTACATTTCTTATCAAGCATTGTTGCCTCCTCCTTTGTTTCCCCTTCCCATCCCTTTCCATCTCCCCACCCCTCAATCCCCCACCCCCCATGCCAAAGTTGTAAAATTCTTTTCTGACATAATGTCTTGTATATCTCATTGTTTCAATGGGTCCACCTGTATCCCTATTTAAACAATTTGTTTTTTTCCCTTCCCCTCCACAAATTATACCAACATCAAATACAGTGAAAACAGGTTTATAATGTGGAGGAGGGACATACAAAGCAACAAAGAAATATCTTATAAATATGTTAGAAACAAGAGCAAGAAAGAAAAAAAAACGTTTGAGTCCTTATCTTGGGGTTCATTTCACTTAACATCAACTTATCTGACCATTTCTGCTTGTCTCAGACATATACTAGTTATTGCAAATAAGGGAAACCATGGGACCTGTGTTTCTTTGGGACTGGCTTACTTCACTTAATATAATTTTTTTTCCAAGTCTTTCCATTTCCTAACAAATGGGGCAATGTCATTCTTTCTGATGGAGGCATAGAATTCCATTGTGTATATATACCACAATTTCTTGATCCATTCATCTACTGAGGAGCATCTGGGTTGGTTCCATATCTTAGCTATAGTAAATAATGCTGCAATAAACATAGTTGTGCTGGTAGCTTTAGTATGGTCTTGTTTGTGATCACATTCTAAGGATTATCTCTTTATTCTGGCAATTGTTTCTTTTGCTAGGTATTACATTTAGATCTTCAATCTATTGTGAATTAATTTTTATACAAGGTAAGAAATAAGTATCTAGCTTCTGTCTTCTGCTTGTGGATAACTAGTCTTCCCAACACCATTAGCTAAAAAGGCTGTCTTTTCCCAGCAGATGTTTTTGTCACACGTCAAAAATCAGATGACTACAGCTAGGTAGGTTTATTTGGGGGCATATTGAGTTGAGAGGTGAGGATCAGTGCAAAGAGGTAAAAAGGTCTATAAAGGGCTGGTTATGGTGATGCAAACCTGTAACAACAGCTACTTGAGAGGTAGAGATCAGGAGGATCATGGTTTGAAGCTCATATAGGAAAAAATATGTTAGCCTAATAATGCAGGCATGGTGGTATATATCTGTAATTTCCGCTGCACAAGAAGCAGAGGTAGGAAGATCATGGTCTGAGGCTAACAGAGGCAAAAGGGCAAGGCCCTGTATGAAAATATCTAAAACAAAAAGTGCTAGAAGAACGGCTTAGATGGTAGAGCACTTGTATAGCAAGCCAGGATCTCACAACCACCAAAATTAACTACCCACCTACTTAACTAATCAAAGGGCTCAAAGATAGGACACTGGTCAGAGGCCATGATCCTTCACAGGACAATGAAACAAGGAAGCCCTGGAGCCTGGCAAAGAAGACACATTTGGAGTGGAAGGTGCATGCAGCAGCAGAAGGTGTACAGAACATCTACAATAAAATTAGTCCACCCCTCTCTTTTGACCAGAGCAAAATGTGTTTTGAGTGTAGCAGGAGGAATTCTGAGCTTCTTTGAAAACAGATGGAAAAAAAATCTGTTTCTACTTATATCCGAAGAAAGTGTCTGCTGAGAAGGTTTGTCCACAGGCTTCTTCAGACTGCTCAAAAAATGTTTTAAGAACCTGTGAATCTTGGCCATTTCCTTCTTACTTTGAATATGTTTTCTTATTTATAATCATTCCAAAGACTTCTATAATATGTTCTTTTGGCAAAACATTTGTATCCTTGTAGATCACTTATACTCTATTTAGATGTACTTCTTACAAAGTCTGTCCTGGTTTGCAGGAGCGTTGAAAGAGTAGGCTGGCTGCCTGGAGAAAATTATCTACAAAGTTACAGCTAGGGATAACAGCACTGTGTCTGCTTAGAACATTGCGGCAGACTTGATGAGAACATTTATGCTGCACTTAAAATTTACAAAGTAGTGGGGCATGGGTGGCTCACAACTGTAATCCTAGCTAGTCAGGAGGCTGAGAGCTGAGGATTGTGGTTCAAAGCCCGACTAGCCAGCAAACTTTGTGAAATTCTTATCTTCAATTAACCATCAAAAGGCTGAGAGTACATGTGTGACTCAAGTGCTAGAGCACCAGCTTTATGTGAAAAAGCTAGAAGACAGTGCCCTGGTTCTGAGTTCTCTCTCTCCCCCTTCTCTCTTACACACACACACACACACACACACACACACACACACAAGACCTACAAAAATACCAAAATAGCCAATTCTGCCCAAATGCCAAAGAAGAAAAAGGAAAAGAAAAAAATGAAAGCATCACATATGAATTGTATACTACTGCTGTTGCTGTAATTTATATCAAGCTTCTCAATATTAATGTCAATTTATCTTCTCCCAAGAAGTGTTTATAAATTGCAACAAAATTATTTTGTACTATCAGGAAGGCTGGTCTGCCTAGACTTCTGAGTGCTTTCTCTCTCTCTCTCTCTCTCTTTTTCTCTCTGCTGTGGGGCTTGAATTGTGGGCCTGGGCCATGTCCCTCAGTTCTTCAGCTCAAGGCTAGTGCTCTACCACTTGAGCCACAGCACCACTTCCGGTTTTCCGGTGGTTTATTGGAAATCAGAGCCTCTTGGACTTTCCTGCCTGAGCTGGCTTTGAACTATGATCCTCAGATCTCAGTCTCCTAAGCAGCTCTTCCTTCCTTCCTTCCTTTCTTTTTTCCCTTTTAAAAATTTATTTATTGATTATGTGATTTTGTTTCTTTTGTATGTTCTTCCCCCATGCTATAACCCCTGTTTTCACTGTATTTGATTCAGGTGCCCTGCATCTTGTATATACATTTTTCTGATTTGGGGAGGGGAAGGGGAATGACAAAATACTCAAACAAGGATACAGGTTGACCCATGGTAACAATAATATGTACAAGACACTATGCTGAAAAAGAACTTTACAACTTGGGAGGAGGGACAGAAGAGTTGGGGAGGTGGGGAAGGAAGGGATGGTAGAAGAAAAACAAAGGAGGGAGTAAGAATGCTCAATAGGAAATGTACTCATTACCTTACTCATGTAACTGTAACCCCTCTGTACAGCATCTTTAAAATAAAAATATATATTAAATTAAAAATTATGTATTGTTATTATAAAGATGATGTAAAGAGGGTTTACAGTTACATAAATCAGATAAAGAGTACATTTCTTTTGAACAATGTCATCCCTTCCCTCACTCTCTCCTAGTTTTCCCTCCCATACCCACCCACAAGTGTATAGTTCATTTTCAATTTAGTGTCTAGTGAATATCACTGCTCTATTTGTTTACCCTTTGTCCTCCATTTCTGTGCTTTCCCTTATACTCCCAACGACGGATAAACAAGACCTCTCATAACAATATCCTCCTTTGGTCTCACTCTATGTGAATGCCTAGAGTAGTGTATCATTTATCATACCACAGTGCATTTTTTTCTTTTACCATCCCGTGTGTTTACTTGTAGATTTATAGACACATTCTAGCTACTACAAATGAGAGAAACCATGCAGCATATGTTTCTTTGGTTCTGGCTTACTTCACTAATACTATTTTTATCCAAGTCTTTCCATTTCCTTATGAATGGTATAGTATCATTCTCTCTGATGGGTATGTAGAATTCCATTGTGTATGTATACCACATTTTCTTGATCCATTTTTCCACTGAGGGACATTTGGGTTGATTCCATATCGTAGCAATGGTAAACAATGCTGCAATGAACATAGTTGTGCTGCTAGCTTAAGTGTGGTCTTGTATTCTATTGGGTAAATGCTCAGGAGTGGAAGTTAAACTTTGGCAAAGTATCAAGCTATAATATCAATCCACAAAAATGGGTAACTTTTCAGTATGCCACCAATGAGAAGAGCTAAACTGAAATCAGGAAAGCAACTCCATTTGTAATAGCCTAAAAAAATTACCTGGCAATTATCCAAAGATGTGAAGGACCTCTATTATGAAAACTTTAAAAAAATCAAGCAAAAAAAAATTGATGCGGGGGGGAGGGGGGAGGCTGGGAAGGGAAGTGAAGGGTAAACCAAAGGAGGAGGCTGCAATGCTTGGTAAGAAATGTACGCATTATCCTGCCCATGCAATTGTAACCCCTCTGCCCATGTAATTGTAACCCCTCTGTACAGTATGTTCACAAATAAAAAATAAATAAATAAATTAAAAAAAACAATAATATCAAAACTTTAAAAAAAATTGATGCAGATCTAAGGAAATGAAGAACTCTTCCATGCTCCTGAATTGGAAAGATTAACAGCATGAACATGGCAATACTGTCCAAACTATCTACAAATTCAATACAATACCCATCAAAATCTCAACAACATTCTTGGGTGAAGCAACCCAAAAATTCACATAGAATAATAGAAGTCCCTGAATACAAAAACAATCCTTAGCAGGAAGAATAGAGCCAGAGGAATATCAACACCAAACTTTAATCTCTGTTACAAAGCCATAGTAATAAAAACAGCTTGGTACTGGCACAAGAATAGGCCTGAGGATCAAGGGAACAGTATGGAAGAACCAGAAATGAACTTACAGACCTATCTATAGCCACCTAATATTTGATAAGGGAGCCAAAAACAAAGGTTGGAAGAAAGCCTCTTCAACAAATGGTGCACACAAAATAGGCTATCCACACGCAGAAAACTGAAGTTAGATCCTTATATATCACCCTGCACTAGAATCAATTCAAAATGGATCAAAGACCTCAATGTAAGGCCAGATACCATGAAAATATTACAGGAAGGAGTAGAAGGAACACTAGGGCTGCTAGGTATGGAAGTAAGAATGGCCAATAGACACATGAAGAAATGTTCAACATCTCTGGCCATAAAAGAAATGCAAATCAAGCTGGGCACCAGGCACCTATGCCTGTAAACCTAGCTACTCAGGAGGCTGAGATCTGAGGATAATGGTTCAAAGCCAGCCCAGGCAGGAAAGTCTGTAAGACTCTTATCTCCAATTAATCACCAGAAAACTGGAAGTGGTGCTGTGGCTCAAGTGGTAGAGCACTTGCCTTGAGCTGAAGAGCTCAGGGATAGTGCCCAGTCTGAGTTCAAGCCCTAGGACCAACAAAAAAAAAAAAAAAAAGAAAAGAAATGCAAATCAAAACAACATTGAGATTCCACCTTACTCCAGTTAAAATGCCCACTATCAAGAAAACTGACAATAGCAAATACTAGCAGAGATGTGACCAAAAGGGAACGCTATTATACTGGGAATGAGAATGTAAATTTGATCAACCACTATGGAAAGCAATATGGAGGTTCCTCAAGAAACTAAGCAATGCTCTCATCTATGAGGTCATGCTGTTTTCCTGTTATTTAACATGTCAGCCAACGGGAGAATGACTAGATATTTGGGCTTGAAGCAGTATGTGATCATATCTTTGTGTGTGTGAAGGATTTTAGAAAGCAGATGACTACCTTGAAGTGCCCGATTAGGAGAGAGAGGTGTGCATCTGCCATCCAGGGCTTATAATTGTGTATTTGGTTAACTTTCTGCTGCAGATGCTCTTAAGCATTCTACTCAATATTATTCTAGTTGCATGTTTTCCAATTTTAATACAAACAGCATAGTCAAAAAATGTTTAAAATATTTTAATGATAACAGAGCAAGTTTAAATTCTATTTGCCTAGTATTTTGGAAATGCTAGGAAAAAATAGCCATGTATTTGCTACAATACTGCTCTTGACACTCTGTCAAGAACATTCACATAGAATGAATATACTTTCCACCTGTTTCTAAACAACAAAAGTTTACTCATTTTGTTGTTGTGTATGTGTGTGTGTGTACGTGTGCACATGCATGTGTGTGTCAAGTTAATAAATGTCAATGTACTGGATGACACAGGCTCACACCTGTAATCCTTTTGAAATCTGAGGATCAAGATTTAGAGCCAGTTCAGACAAGAGTCCAATAAGCTATCCATCCCCCACACTCACAAAAAAAAGCTGGAAGTGTGGCTTCCAGCTGTGGCTCAAATAGTAGCTCAAGTAATAGGTGCGAGCCTTGAGCAGAAAAGCTTAGGGATAGCAGGAGGCCTGAGTTTAAGTTTGCGTACACACACAGACAGAATATCAATGCAAAATGCCTTAAAATCTACTTAAATTTTTCCTAAACCTTTTAAATAGTTCATTAGTAATACATATTCTAAGATATAAACCTTACTTGAGAATATATATATATATGAATATATATATATATATGAAGTCATATATATGTATATATATATGAAGTCTTATCTATCATTTGGTTCTTTGCTAGTTTTCATTATTCATTAGCAGGTAGCTAAAATTTGAACAATTTTAAGAATTTAAGACAATAGTAATCTGGAATACTTTTTTCTTGCCAGTCCTAGGGCTTGAACTCAGGGCCTGGGCTCTGTGCCTGAGCTGCTCTGTACTCAAAGCCAGCACTCTACTATTTGAGCCACAGAGCCACTTCCAGCTTTTTCTGTTTATGTGGTACTAAAGAATTGAACCCAGGGCTCCATGCATGTTAGGCAAGCACTCTACCACTAAACTACATTCCTGGAATACTTTTTTAAGAATATATTTTTTTAATGTTTCAAAAAAGTATACAAAAAAGTGCAAGGATCACTTGTGAATATTTTTTTTAAATAGCACAGCACTTGCTTAAAAAATATAAGGTCCTGCTTGATCTCAGCATCACCACAAAATAAAAAATACCTCTGATGAAATGTTTTATCTCAACATAGATGAGAGGAAATTAAATTTCTTCCTTCTAGTATTGCATTTCCTTTTTCATGCTAATAGAATCCTAGTTACTAGATTACCTTTTCTAATAGATCCTGGGGAACCAGGATCCTAGAACTGAGGTTAGGACATTTCAGAGACTGTAAGGGAACACAGAGGACCATGGTTACATGTGTAAGAACCATTCAAGAAATCACTAACTTATGGGTACACTTTTGAGGTCAGCTAAATCTGCTGGTAAGAAGTCAGTAGATTGCTCTCTTGATAAGGATATGACTTTTTTTCCCAAGAGAATTTTATCTGGTGTATCAAATTACTTTATTAAAAAAGAACTCTTCAGCCAAAGTTCCTTTGAGTAACACTCTAAAAGTAAGAGGAACTTCATATTAGATAGGGTTTATTTGCTTTTTTTTAAAGGTGACATGAATATTATTTATTTTTATTTTTTATTATGAAAATACTGTACAGAGGGGTTACAATTACATGGGCAAGATAATGAGTACATTTCTTATCAAGCATTGTAGCCTCCTCCTTTGTTTCCCCTTCCCCTCCTTTCCCATTCTCCCCACCCACCAAAGTTGTAAAGTTTGTTTTTCCACATAACGACTTGTACATCTCATTGTTGCAATGGATCCACCTGTATCCCTATTTAAATGATTTGTGTGACATGAATATTATATGCTAAGGTTTTCAGTTTATAAGGATTAAAGAGAGGACATGGAGTCCAGGATATGGAGATACTAGGTTAGGCTTAGTGATTCAGTTGAGGAATTCCATGTATGCTCAAGAGCAGACTTTTGTATTTCAGGAGGTGTATATCCCTCTGATCATGTATGTTTATCATGCAACACATTAAAAAAGATTCAAGATCTGGTTGCCAGTGGCTCACACCTGTAATCCTAGCTACTCAGGAGGCCAGCCTGGGCAGGAAAGTCCATGAGACTCTTATCTCCAATTAACCACCAGAAAACCAGAAGTGGAGCTGTGGCCCAAAGTGATAGAGTGCTAACCTTGAACAAAGGAGTTTATCAGTACCCAGTACTGACAGTACCCAGGCCCTGACTTCCTCATGACTGACAAAAAAAAAGAAATCACCATCTATATGCATAGACTTGACATTGTTTATTGCTCGTCTTTACTGCTGTGCTGCTTTAAAAAGCTCAGTACTGAAGTATTACTGGGTCATGCCTGTCACCCTAGATACACAGGAGTCTGAGATCAGGGGATTGCAGTTTGAAACTAGTTCAGGCATAAAATTAAGGAGACTCCAACTCATTCAATATCTATGAATGGTAGCACACATATCATCCCAAGCTATGGGGGAACACAATGGCTGCGCACAGTGGCACAAGTCTGCTATTCCAGTATCAAAAGGAAGTACACGGGAGGGAGAATCACAGTTCAGACAGGCGCAGGCATGAAATAAGACTCTGGTCCTGAAAAGTAACCAAAACAAAATGGACTGGCAGAAAGAAACAGTGGTAGAGAAACTGCTTAGCAAGCACAAGTTCAGAGTGAGCTCAAACCTCAGTCTGGTAAAGGAAAGCAATGAACTACTAATACGGCAGAGGAAATTTCAACACAACATAGCATTCCAACTATGGTGTGAATATTGCTGGCTGCTTTTAGCCAGGTTTGCAGCAAGAACTGGTCACAGATGATAAGACATGGAGTAGACATGGAGACATGGAGACATAGTAGACATGGAGATTGGAGACTCCCCAGGAGCAGAACCAGCTGGCCTTAGCAAGTGCTTGGATGGGAGGAAAATGGCAGGAGGAGAAATTTCTGATATTCAAATTACTGGCTGAGCAAATGGGTCTCTTGTAGTATCAGTCTTTTGAGTAGGAATAAATGAAAGGAGAATTGATATTTCCAGAATTTTTTCCTGTGATCTGAGCCCTAACAGAACAATGTACTCTTTCTTGTCATTGTTTGTTGTTTGGGAATAGAATCTAAGCTCTTGCTCCTGCCAAGCATATGTACACCCAGATTTGCACACACAAACAAAAATTGATAAAATTTTCTGAAAAGTTTGTAGATAACCTTCTCAATATATAATATATTGGAAAAATTGGAACACAGTGGTAAGATAAAGTATAAATAAAAGGAAAGAAATCAAGGACAAAAATAGGTATATCAGTAGGTAAAGATTCGGGCATACTATATAATGAAGCAGTTAGATATATGAGTCTGTACTTGATGTCCTGCCAGAGACCCAATAACACATGCAAACCAGCACATTGCCACCAGTTCCTCAACATGTTGGACAAGAGATCAGCTTGGTCATGGTATTAGAGAAGACTTCAAAGTACTTGTGACATTTCAGCTTGGCTTTTGAAGGAGAACTGCATTTGGAAAGGTAGAACTACAGCAAGAAGAAAAGAGCATCCTGAATACAGAGGAGAGCACAAACAGGGCATCAATAAAACGGAAGAACAGGTAATCATTAACTTTGGATGAGACCATGACTGCATAGAGTTGGAGAAGTATGCTGTGGCTGGTGTGGAGAGCATCTTGAAAGACTAGCAAAGAGTTTGGATGAATAATCCCAGTTAAATTTATGGATTGCACTGATAACTTACATGTGTTAATCAACATCATGAATAATTTTGTTTTTCCACAAATCGCAAACAGATCACCTTCAGGCTAGGCCTGTCCAAATTATTTCCAGTTCTAAGGTAATGATAGAAAAATTAATGAGATTTTATTGTCCAAGCTGCATTAAGGGATTTGAAGGTAAGCCAGTGGTATTCACTAAACACTATTTTGAAAATGAATGATACAACTTGTGGTTGGGGATGGGAGGGGAAAACTGGGAGAGAAAGAAGGAAAGGGTGACATTGTCCAAAAAGAAATGTATTCATGACCTGACTTATGTAACCATAACCCTTCTATTCATCACCTTTATAATAACAATAAAAAAGAGATTTGAAGGTAATAAATAGATATAAAATGGATTTTAAAATGTAATATTGGAATTTGAAAGGGTCAAATATTTTTCTCTGGAAAATAATGTGAGAGAATACTTTTAAGTTCTGCTGATAGTGATGCCAGGAGAAGAATAAAAAACATATGGTTGGAGTTGATAGTGCCAAACTTACATAAAAGAGAGAGGAGAAGAGAAAGGAGAGGAGCAGAGGGGATGGGAAAAGAGAGGAGAAAGAATAGAGGAGAAAATTCAACTTTGTGAGAGTACTCATGTGAACATTCTATTGTTTAAATCACAGGCACTTTATAAAGGTATTGAGATGTATCATATATAATAGTCCTAAGTAGTTTGTTAATCATCTTTGATGAAAGACAATAAAAGATAAATTTTACTTAAGTAATATTTGTCTGAGAAAAATCTCTCTTTTTCTCTCTCCATTTCCCAATCTATTTTATTTCATTTTAGCCAGCAGTGTCCTACTAGATTCCAAAGCCATATCTACCTTGTCTTCAAATGTCCATTTGACTAAGATACCAGCTCACAAGAGTCAGGAATGGGGCAGTTCAAACTACTTCCTTAGCTTTTGGAACTCATAAATAAGAGATATAGTTGATGGTTGCTAGGTTGCAGTCAAATTCTATTTCATAATACCTGACTATAATGTAATTCAGGCATGTTTGACTGTTGTTTCTGCTTCTTTTTAATCCTACAGGGAAAGGCTGTTTATGAGTAAACTGCCGTATTTAATAGTACCTTTTCTAAGGTGATGACTTGAGGTTATTTAATGCCATTTCTTTTCATATCTTCAAACAAAAGAACATATAGAATTTCTGTGCTAGCTATACCACTGACACCATTAAAAAGACTGAAAATGAGTGAGGCTTGAAAGTTTCTCCTTTGGGTTCCAAAGTGACTCAACTTCAAGACACTCATAGGAAAGGGCACTAAATTAAGTTAAATCAGCTTAGGAGATAGGAATCTACAACAGGTGAATCTGGAGTCAACATAAAACATTTTAGCATCTTGTTCCTTTGCCCACGAATTCCAGGAGGATTCCATCTTCAGATATCAACTCTGATTTTGTAACTGGAGTCTGAGGCCAGAGGCCAAGACTGAGGATTCCAACATGTCATGTTTGCTCATTTGCCCCAATGTATCAATTAAAGATGGTAATGATGAAGGTCAGAGAAAGATTTATTAATCAATGCACAGAAAGAGAGAGAAAGCATTTCAGTCCATCTTTGGGGCACAGACCTTAACTTTAAGTTTAAATAGGGGAAGGATTGGGGCAGGAGGAAAGATGTAGTATAATTTAACAGTCCCGGGCAAAGTGTGGTCTGTCTGACCATTATCTCAGCTTTGATTTGGCAAGGGATTCATAATACAAGCAGTTGAAGGACATTGTGTAGTGTTTCAAGACTTGGTGGCAAAGATACAGGAAGTGATGGCAGAAAAGAAGAGAGGAATTGCTACTGGAGATGACCAAAGACTTATGAGTCCAAGATGAATTCATTTAGTTTGCTATTCTCTGTATTGGGTCATATACCTGGAAAATAAAGAAAAATCTGACCAAAAACATTCAATGCATTTACTGAAGCTAAGGAAACAGGGCCTAGTGGTAGGAAGGAATTCACCCTTGTTTGTAAAGGTGTCTTTGTCCTCTTTGCTTCCTTCACATATATGAGCACACACGTATACCCTCAGTTCTTCTCATCCCACAAAGCTGCTGATCTCCTAGGACAAATGAAACTGTTTTGAACTAAGATGTTGTAATGGGACTGATATATAACGACAATATTTCTCTAGTGCTCACTGTTTGAAGTGACATGGACAGAGGAAATATTTTCACTTCTCTCTGTATTCTAATGGTATGTTGCTATACCTCAGTCTTAGAACAGAACTTGAGGAAAGGCAATCCAAAGGTGCCCAAAGATTTTTTTTTTAATGTAGTTAGATGCTTATTGCTTGCTAATGCAGAAGTCTCAAGTTGTAGGAAGGTGTAAATGACCCACTGATAAGCAAATTAACAACATAAGAGCTATTATGAAGAATAGTAACTCACATGGTTTGAGGAAGAAACCTGCCAAGTAAATTTAATTTCTTTCTTCGTCACACTGAAGAAGGAAAAGCAATAGATAAAATATATCTAGACTTCAGTAAAGCTTTTGACACCATTTCACATGACATTTCTTTTCAACAAGCTGGTAATTCATAGCTTGGATCACGGTGCTGTCAAGTGGCTGAAGAGTTGCAATCAAAGAGTAGCTATCAGTGACTTCTTGTCATCCTGAGGACATTTATCAAGTGGTGTCCATCCATAGGGGCTGGTTGTGGGCCAGTTATCTGGGGGATGATGGAAGTGAGAGCAAGTCCAATAAATTTGCTGATAAGGCCAATCTGGAGCAGCTGCTTACACCTGGCAAGATGGCAATAGCTTTCGATGACCTTGATTAAGTCAGGCTGGTAGAGTGAGACACTCTCAGAGCCAAGGTGGCCGGCCAAGACACAGTGGGGTAGCTTTTCTACACAGGCAGGCTGATAGCATGTTGCAGTGAAATTTGGTAGTGTTTTATTTCCAAAATTTTCTGAAGCACTATAATTAATTCACAACTCTCTATGATGCCAAGTAGGAGTTTAGAGCTACTTTTATTATTCTAGTTTCCTAATTTCCAAACTGGAGACCAAAGACCTGTCTGACAACACTCCTTGAAAGTTAAATAATTGCTGGAAAGTGCTTGACAGTTATTGAGTGCTGAATGTTAGTTCCTTTCCTCCTGTCTGTTTTCTCACCATTTCTCTCCTACTCCTGGGACTAGCACTGGGAAGAAAAAGTCCTGATAATAATACAGAGATTCAAAAGAAAAGAAAAAAAATCTTCTAAGAAATAAGTACACTGGCAGTAAGCCTTAAACTACCTTCTAGCATATAAAACATGACTCCTTAATTCATAATATTTTAATAATCAAGTAGAACACCTTTGAAAGTTTGTTTCAAAATTATACTAGTAGTTGCAGAGGGCAGAGGATCATTGAGTCCTGTGCACATTCTGATTCCTCAATAACTATATTTGTCTTGTGGAAAGCGATTTAAAAAGTCAGAACTTGAGCGAGGTGCTGGTGGTTCAGGTCTGTAATCCTAGCTTCTCATCAGGCTGAGATCTGAAGATTGTAGCTCAAAGCAAACCCAAGCAGAAAGGTCTGTGAGACTCATCTCCAATTAACTACTCAGAAAAAGACAGAAGTGGCACAGTGACCCAAGTTGCATAGCACTAGCCTTGAGCAAAAGAAGTTGAGAGACAGTGCCAGGCTCTGAGTTCAAGCCCCAGGACTGGCACACACATACACACACACACACATTAGCACTTGATATTAAGTCTACAACAAATGTTCTTAGCCTTTTGCTAAACAAAGAAACAATAAGAACCGTATGACACCTAGAACAGAGATTGACTTCTAAATCCTTCTCATCTAGACCAAGTCAAGAGAAACCTATTTCTATTGTGTTTCCTTAGGACTATAACTAGACAAACCCTCATACTTGCATCAGAAGAATAGCAGGCTGAGTAATGAAAAATCTGGCCAGTGTTCTTGGTCCATCGCTTAAAAAAAAAAAACTAAAAAAAATCCTTAATTGTTTGCAGAGAGGAAAATAAGAAACTATATTCAGAAATAAAATTTGGGGCATGTCAAAAGGTACATTCCTAACACTGTCATTGGGAACGTAAGTTTGTTTAAGAACTCTGGAAAAGCAGTATGGAGAGTCCTCAAAAAAAACACACACACAAAACAAAACTAAACTAAACCTAGAACTACCGTATGATCCAGAAGTGCCACTCCTGAGCATTAATGCAATGGAACACAAAAACCACCAACACAATCATGTTCATTGCAGTATTATAACCAAGATATGGAATCAGCCCAGATTCCCTTCAACGGACAAATAAATTAAGAAAATGTGGTTTATACACAGAATGAAATTTTATTCATCTATTAGAAAGAATGATATTATACCATTCATAAGGAAATGGAAAAACTTAGAATTATATTAAGTGAAGTAAATCAGACCCAGAGAAACAAAAGTTTGACAGTTTCTCCCATTAGTGGTAGATAGAATGGGACTATCAATCTATAAGTAAACATGTTGGGTGATATAAAAGTAGTTCCAAATGAATTGACTGAATGATAATCGATACTGTGTAGACACTATGTAGAAAGACTAAGTCAAAGTCTAACAAAATAAACATTGAGAAATGGGTACTTGTTGGGGGAGAGGGGGCAAGTAAGGGGAGAGGGGTAAACAATGAAGGGAAGAAGTGGGGAGAATACACTCAAACATTCATTGTATATACCACAAAATTAAGAAATGGAAGGAAGAGGTGGGTTGAAGGGGGATAAAGTGGCTGAAGGGGGTAACAAGATTTAAATTTTTTTATTTATATACTGCTTTGTTAAATTATACCTTCTTTGTACAACTATGTAAAGATAATTTAAAAAGAAAAATTGAGGCATGTGACATCTCCCCACATCCGTACTAAATAAATGGAAACAAACTGACCAGAAGCTGGGGACATGTGGTTAAAGTGCTTGCCTAGTATGAATTGTAAGGTATATGAAATAGGTGGATATCATTAGGTAGCTGATGAAGAGAACATCATACCATATTCAGGCAGTAAAAGAAGTTTATTTACCAAACTGCTGCCATGCATAGTGGAGTGACATGGCCGAAAGGGGAGACCCCCCCCCCTTGGGCCAGGACTTATCTAGGCCAGGGACAGGGAGATATGTGGCCAGGTCTGGGAAAGGTATGGCTACACTGGATCCATATGTGACCTCAGGGCCTGGGACCCTCCTATGGTCAGATGGAAGGTGTAACCAGGGGCAGCCCAGGATGTGACCTAGCAGGAAGGGGACGTGATTGCTTCTGGGTGTGCCAGTTACCTAGCTACTGGGCAGAAACTTAGTCAAGAGGTAGGGAGCGGTATGCACAGGGCCTGCAAGGCCCCAAGGCAGAGCTTACAATAATGAGGCCCTGGATTTGATCCCCAGTTACCCCCTCACTCCCTCACACACAGCATCAAAAAGAAAAAGACCTGAAATAAGTTGACACATCAAAAGAATTTCACCACATTTACACTACTAAAGCTATCAATTCATGTGTGTCTATACCCCAAAACTATCGAAATCAACCTCTGTGTATCAATCTTATACCCTTTTACCTCTGCCTCAACGATTGTGTCTGCTTCGGCTCTACTGAATCATTCCCATAGCATATATGCATGTATGGACTTAAATCTCTAACCTGAAAATAGTTTTGAACTCTCCCTACTAGTCTGTACAAGGGCTAAAAATAAATAACAAAGAAATAAAATAACAAGATAAAATAAAATGAAACAGAACCCTCCGAGATCGTTCTGTAGTTAATATTACCAATGTTCCATTTTTCTTAATATATATATATATATATATTATTGTAAAGATACTGTACAGAGGGGTTACAGTTACATGAGTAAAGTAATGAGTACATTTCCTATTGAATACTATTACACCCTTCTTTATTTTTCCCCTTGCCATTTTTTTTTTACTGTACTTGTTTTAAAATTCTGAAGAGCTGTGGCCTGTATTGCTGTCTACACTTCCTCTCATCTGTTACACGAATAGATTCTAATTTGGCTTTTATTCCCTGAACTATACTAAAACCCCTATTAACAAGATAAAACCCAAGATTAATTCTCAGTCTTTGTTTTGTTTAACCCAGCTGTACATTACTGTCGTTATTTGAAAGCATTCCTTCTTGAGACCTTGAGACCCATTTTAATCAGGGTTATTCTTCTACCTTGATGGCCTTTTCTCTTCAGTGTTCTTGACTTCATGTTCTATATGTTGGAGATACTCCAAGATTATGGCCTCAGATTTTTCCTCAAGTTCTAGATTCACTCTTCAGTTCAATATTTACCTTCTTAGGGATTCTAGGCAGTTTCATGAGCTTGCTCTATTTTATTTTACGTTAAAATTTTCATTTGTTTATTTACTTTTGGTTCTGTGCCCTCACCTCAGAAATCTACACTCATTTATTTAATTTCCTTCTTGACATTTCCACTGTGATGTCAAAGTGACATATAATATGTTCATCCAAGACCAAATCTTTGATTCCTTACTTTTCCCTATTTGCTCTTTTACCATATTTTTCCATCTCAATAAACCAAGTCCCTTTCCTCTAGTGGTTTATATCTTAAAAACATGGAGTCATCTTTGACTTTTCTGTTTTTCAGTTTTGTTGGCTTTGAAATATAGCAAATTCTATGCTTTTTTCCAATAGCATTTCCTGATAAAATTTTTGCAATAATTAACTAGTCTCCCTCTGCACAAGATTCTCTCCTTCTGGCCCATCTACCCTTACAACCCTACTCCCCTTCATCCCAACATACCAGTCTTCAGAGTAGCCTAATGGAGGCTTTCAAAGTGAAAGTTAAAGTATGTAAATCTTTCTTTCTTTTTAATTGTGAAAATACCATACAGAGGGGTTACAATTACATGGGCAAGGTAATGAGTGCATTTCTTATCAAGCATTGTTGCCTCCTCCTTTGTTTCCCATTACCATCCCTTCCCATCCCCTCCCCCCCCATGCCAAGGTTATAAGGTTCATTTTTTGACATAATGTCTTGTACTGTTGCAATGGTTCTACCTGTATCCCTATTTAAACAATCTTCTTTCTAAAACATGCCATTTACTTTCAGCTCATCAAGAGCGGAATTGTTTTGTCTCTGATTCTCCAGGCCCTACACAGTCCAGTCCTGGGTATTTCTCTTGGCTTCTCTCCCACCATTCTCCCTTTCTCAGTACTCTCCATTCACTGGGCTGTTTTAGTTTTCCTTTGGCACACTCTAACACTTCTGTTCCAGATCTCTTTTTTCTGCTGCTGTGGTGTTAGAACCTTTTCCACTCATAAACGTGCATAGTGCTCTCTCACTTCATTTACTTACTTGCCCTTTATGTGGAAGTACTTTTTGGAGAAGATTAACATTTAAATTGTTGGGCTTTAAGCAAAATAGATTGCCCTCAATAACATGGCAAAGCCTCATTCAATCATTGAAGACCTTAGGAGAATAAAGACTGACCATCTCAGCAAGCAAGAACTCTACCAGAAGATACTTTAGTGGTCTACAAGGTTCACTGTTCAAAACATTGTTTTCAACAAAACAGAAAGGCAAATTAATATATAAATACAAATTCATAGTCTCTATATGCACATACCCATTGTGTGTGTGTGTGTGTGTGTGTGTGTGTCTGTAAATTTGATACTAGATAGCTCTTATGTCCTAGAATATAAGCTCCATAAAAGCAGAGATTTTTGTGCTCATTCATTCACCACTTTATCCTCAGCACTAAGCAAGTGCTTTGTACAGAATATTCATTATTTCTTCCATAAATCATGTCTACTGCAAATACTTAAAGTTGTAACTTTTGCTTCAGGAAACTGAACAGAAACTAGAATTCCTTAGAGTATTTTAAAACTCAATCTACAGGCAAGATGGTTCACTCCTAACCACTTGGGAAGCAAGGAGTAGGACAATCAAGGTTCAAAGCCAGTATGGACAAAAAGTTAGAGTGCTGGGAATGTGGCTTAGTGGTAGTGGTAGTGCCTAGCATGCATGATGTCCTAGGCTCAATTCTCAGGACCACATGAACTGAAAAAGCTGGAAGTGGTGCTGTGGCTCAAGTAGTGGAGTTATAGCCTTGAGCAAAAGAAACTGAGGGACAATACCTAGACCCTGAGTTCAAGCCCCCAGAATGGCAAAAAAGAAAAAAGGAAGGAAGTAAAGAGAGAGAGAGAGAGAAAGAGAGAGAGAGAAAGAGAGAGAGAGAGAGAGAAAGAAAGAAAGAAAGAAAGAAAGAAAGAAAGAAAGAAAGAAAGAAAGAAAGAAAGGAAAGGAGAGTTAGAAAGACCATCACAACCACAACTGGGGTTAGGGGTGCACTCCTATCATTCCAGTAAACAAACCACAGTCTAGGTTGACCCCAGCAAAAAACATGCTATTTAAAGCAAGAAGGGCTGAGGGCAATGACTTAAGTGATAGAGCACCTGTCTAGCAAACACAAGGCCCTGAGTTTGACCCCCTGTACACAACCACCACCAAAAATAAATTAATCTACAATGTTCAAATATCTCTGGAGTAATCTAGAAAAAAATTTGCACAATAAATGCAAATTCTTGCCTAAAAAGTCTACCTCTTCCATGATGGGGAGCAAACCCAAAGCCTTATCCATGCTAGGCAAATGGTCTACCACATGCATGTACATTCCCCAATCCCCTGACCAAGAGCTTTTTGTTGGGGCTGTTGCTTCTAAAATATAATATTGAGAATAAAATATACATGGTTTTGTTCAGAGAAACAGAACCAGAAAGTGTGTATACATAGAGATATTTATTTTAAGGAACTGACATACATGATTGTTTAGGCATGACAGGTCCAAAAGCTGCAGTATAGACCAACTTGCTAGAGACTCAAGGAAAAAGCTGTAGTTTGAATCTAAAGATGCTCTACTGGCAGAATTATTTCTTGCTCAGGGATAGTCTTTGTTCTCCTAAAGTTTTAAGTTGATTAAATGAGGCTTTGCTACATTCTAGAAAGCAATCTACATTATTTATTTAAAGTCTACAAAGTTAACTGTTAACTTCCTCTAAAAAGTACCTTCACATAAGTATTCAGAAGATTGTTTGGCCAAATATGTGGGCAGTATGGCCCAGCCAAGTTGACACAGGCAATAAGTTATCAGATGTAATTATTTCAAAATTATATACTTTTTATTTACTTTCTGTGCTTCTTCATATTTATAAGGCTCCTGAACATGCTAAATTGAAGGAAAGAAGGTGATCAATCAAGGTTTGAGCTAATGTTTATGAAAGAAGGCCAAGGAAATGTAATGAATAACAATCAAAATTACTCTATTAAAAGACCTCCATTATATTGGGGGAACTTTGCTAAATTCTTCAGCTAGATTCTTTACTAAAACAGTCCATGTTTTAATTATGATACCCTTTAAACAAGCTGAATTAAGTATAGGAGGTCTTCTAACATCAACACTTGTTATTTAAGGTAGTCTAACAGCATCTATGATCTTTGACTGTCAATTGAACAGAAACTTGGAGGAAAGTCATAGTCATAGCATTAGGCAAAGTCTTAAGTCCCATAATAAGGGGCTTGGCTTGTGATCACTTTAAACTGCAAAACTTAGCGAAACAGTATGATCGATGCAAGCTACATAGGTTTGGGATATGTAATTTCCCATAATAAGAGGAAATATAGGAAACATATATATATATATATACATATATATATATATATATATATGCACATGCATACCTGGGCTATCTGCATACATATAGATATCTAGATAGATGGATGGTAGACAGACCGACAGACATTCAGATAGATATAGACATATAGACAGACAGGTAGATGATAGATAGATAGATAGATAGATAGATAGATAGATAGATAGATAGATAGATAGATAGATAGATAGAGATATTTAGTGGACATCTGCCTTTCTATTTTGTTTGAAATTTGTGCTTTTAGATAATGATGACTA
This sequence comes from Dipodomys ordii, assembly GCF_000151885.1. Classification (NCBI taxonomy): domain Eukaryota; kingdom Metazoa; phylum Chordata; class Mammalia; order Rodentia; family Heteromyidae; genus Dipodomys; species Dipodomys ordii. Next base: position 9,224,700 of record NW_012267288.1, on the reverse strand, counting down.
TCATTTGAAGATTAAAAGCTGTTTGTGACTTAAAAATAGGTAAAAAAGAAAAGAAAATTGTGCTTTTAAATTGTGAATTTTAACTGTGTAGTATTTTTATTAATTCCTAAAGAGTAAATGTTAAGATATATAAGGAAAGGGCTTATAATCATTTAATATCTCAGCATAGATTTGGAAGTCAATAAATACCTGATAGTAAATAACTAGCTAAACCAAAACTGTTGCTACCTCTAGTGTCATGAACTGCATTTTCCTATAACTTGGTTCTAGGTGCTTTTTATCAAGGAAAAAAGTAAAGTAACCTTTTAGTAGACTTGATATTAAACACTCCATTTTAAATAGAGATTCTACAAGAGCTGAGCTGTCAAAATATGAGGTCAGGGAAATATTAGCTATAAGAATCCAAGGGTCCTGTCAGATTGAGACCAGTAGCTCTAATTTTATATTTCTATTTTTTTCACTTAGATCTCAGATGTATTGTAATTCAGATATGGGCTGAGGTCATTCTGCCTTTCAGATAAAAAAAAATTGGCTTCAGTCTCTGTCATTTGTCCTGTAAGAAGTATAATACTCTCCCTGATATTTCCACAGTTTTCAGAGCTCATGTTCTTATATTTATATTTGTTCAGAATTCTCATTTCTTACTTTATTTTTGTCTGATCCTCTACATTATTCAGGAGGGGAGAGAGGAGAGAGAGGGAGAGAGAGAGAGAGAGAGAGAGAGGTGGGGGGGAAAGGCTAGTTTTTAGGGGACTTGACTAACATCATTATGGAGGCCCTTGAGAACCAGGATAACTTTTCTTAGCCAAGTCCAAAGGTCTCAAAAACCAAGGAGCTGATGGTATACTCTAGCCAATGTGTAAAATCTGAGAACCTAGATCTGTACATGGCTGTTCTAACCAGGTCCTCAGCCAATTGGACTATGAGTGCTGATACTGGAGGAATGTCGATCTTCCTCGCTCAAGTCTACTGGTTAAATGCGAATCTCTTCCAGAAACACCCTCAGAGACAATCGTAGAATGAATGTTTTACCAGCTGTTTGGGAAGCCCTTACTCCAGTCAAGGTGACACCTAAAACTAACCATCACATTCCCAAAGCCTCCTTTCTGCTTTTCACTTTTCTCTGCTTGTGTACTGGCCTTTGTTCCTTTTGAGAGAATAGTGCAGATAAGGAATTCATGTGAATTGCAGACTTTATAAAAGATTTTGGGAAACAAAGTGGTTAACTCACAGCAAGGCAAACAAAAATATTGCTTGTGTCATGGCTCATTTTCCTTTTGTATTCCCAATCTATTCCTTTGATTCCTTTCTTTCTCTGTTTACCTTATGCCTGCGTTTCTGTTCTTTCTCATTCAGATCACTTCCATCATATTATAGATCACACCTGACTCAGGGCTTCTGAAAGGGATCTTTCAAAATGTAGTCTTACACCAAAGACAGCAATGCTACCAGCTGTTAAAGTAGTTTTCTCATCTGTTATCTGAAAAGGTGACATTGGAAGATGCAATTCCAAATCTCTTTCTCACCTCCACCCCAGGGGTGTTGTGTGTGTGAGCGTGCACGTGTATCAACCTCTTTCAATGTGGATCTTTATATATCAAAATATGAAAGCACTTCCTCCGGGTTATTGCGATTTCATCCTTTCCTCTGATTGCATGATTAAGCATTCCCTTTCAGAGACTCAATGTTCTCTTTAAAATTCTACCATGAAATTCTTAAACCTGTTAAGAAGATCATTGTATAAACTCTTTGTAATGAGACCCAATTAGGATGTCTGAGAAGATACCCTTGTGTTTCAAAAAAATATGACCTCTTCTACTGTCAAATGTTCTCTGCTTATATTATTTAAATTATAATACTATATCCAGGAAACTAGAAAGCACAATCCCAGTGTTACATTAAACACAGGAGAGGTATCAATGTATAAATTAAAGACCCTTTCTCAGCAGATAAGGACTGTACCTCCAACGGATCCAAAGACCTTGGTTTAATAGTTGCTTAAAATAACTCCTTTCTCATTGGAGCATAAAGTACATTTTAGGAAATGAGTTGGTAGAACATTTGTATCCAGATGGAACTATCAGCTCTCAGAAAATTTGTTTCCTTTATTCTGGCAAAAATCCCTTTTAAGTTTTTCTGTGTGCCAAACACTGTTAAATTCTACTTGAATTAGATAATTTATTTAGTCCTCTACAGCTTCTTGGGGTACAAATCTTCTTTTCCATTTCATTTATAAAAATACTGCGATGTCAGGAAGTTAACTCATCTATTATCACAAGGTATGACACACTTGAGTATGTCATAGAAGAATCTGGAAAGGAAAAGCTGGCATATTTGAACAGGATGGTTGGGAGAGTTCACTGAAAGAGTATTTATGAAAGTGTAGGCAGGGATTAATAGTGTCCAGAAGGCATGTGGAAACACACAAGGGCTACCAACACTAGAAGCTATATCTCCCATAGTCCTCCAAGGCCAGAGGAGGAGCACTAGTTACTGGAATATGGGGAGACCTATAGCCATGGGAGGAGATGCAATCTAAAGTACAGGAAAGTAGGCCTTATCAACTGGTGGCCCAAAGGAATAGAAATAAAGTAAATAGCTTCAACAAATTCTCATCTTACTTTCTGATCTCCTGTAAGTGTTTCTATTGACCAAACTCAACCTGAAGGCAAAGGACAAAGGAGCTTGGTTAACTCCCTTATGATCCCGCAACTCCACTTATGGGCATCTACCCAAAAGACCACAAACAAGGTCCTACTAAAGCTTCCACCACAACCATGTTCATTGCAGCATTATTTGCCATAGCTAAGATATGGAACCAGCCCAGATGCAGTTTTATGCTTCCATCAAAAGGAATGGCATTTGTAAGGAAATGGAAAGGCTTGGAGAAAAATTATACTAAGTAAAGTAAACCAGACCCAAAGAAATGCATGCTATCCCTCATTTGTAAGAACTAGAATATGTCTACAATATTCTTAACGGGGATTCACAATGGCCCAGTTGCTTTGTGCATAGGACCATTTATAATGAGGCATATCAACATGAACTCCAATATATGGAAATAAGAGGTTATTACTATGTCCTGTATGTAATTTTTTTCTTTTTTCTTTTTTTTCTAGTTTCTCTTAGTTTTTGCTACCATGTATTTTGTATCTAAGACCGTTCGATATATGGAACGGAAAGGGAATCATAGAAACAACAGGACAAGGGATGAACCGATGCAACATTGATACTTACTTGATACTAGGTAGGATAAGAACCTTACAACCTGGGGGCAAGGGGAATAGGGAGGGGTGAGTAAGAAATAATGAGGGATTGGGTAACCATGATTAAAAACAAACATACTCATTACCGTACTTATGTAACTGTAACCCCCCTGCTCATCACATTTTTGAAAACTAAATTTTTTTTAAAAGGAGCCTGGTTAATATAGTCTAGGAAAGTGAAGTATCCTGGGCAAAGAGCAGAAAGTGAAAATTGGATGTGGAGAAGAAAAAGCCTGAGCCCTTGACCACCATACCTCCTCTTGCCTTATAGGTGTTGATAATTTCCACAAGTTAGGTTATACTGTATAAAGATGATACTGAGGGAGGAGTACTGGAGTAGAACTGAGGAAAATGACATGCTGGAAATTATGTGAATTGTTAGAGTATAAACTTCATAAATATAAACTTCTTTTCCCTTATGTATCATGAGGTTCCAAACAAATAATACAACACGGTCAAGTTGGAATGCTGAGAAAAAGGCTGAAAATTTATGATTGAACCAGGAGGGACTTTTTTTTTTATCAGATTGTACATTATTTAGAATGTAAGTCTTTGAATGATGGTGGCTGGTGAGAACATATATAAGCAGTTTGCATCTGTTTTAGTAAAATAGGAACATTAGGAGAGTGTGACAACCTAAGCCAGGATAGTAGCATTCAGTGACGGGCAGAATAACAGCTCTTAGATCTGGGCATTATTAGGTCAAGGACTGAATGCCCTAAATGCCCTAATATTTGGGCTTTAATAGGTCAAGGACTAAGCAACGATTGAAAACAATTAAGAGGGGTGAGTAAAGGACAGAATCTCTTGTGTGAAAGCAAATGCTTCCTTTATAAAGGGCCGGATATAGCATGGTTTAGATTTATGGGCCCTACAGTCCCTGCCACTGCTGTCGACTCTGCCACCATAGAGCAAAAGTAGCCTTAGAAATGTACGCATAAATGACTATGCCATGTTCCAAAATTATTTATGGGCAAAAAGAAGATGAAGAAATATGGTACCTGAAGATATCTAAATCCAAATTGCTGGAACCTGATGTTATTAAGGTTAAGGACTTTGAGATGAGGAAATTATTCTGGTTTATACAGTGAGTCCAATCTATACCCATGTCCTTAAAGATCCATCCTTAGCTGCAGAAAACCAAAGACATGTCAGCATGAAAATGACTCAACCTTTAATGCTGACAGTGTAGAAGATAGAAAAGAGGGGCTACTAACCAGAGGATGTAGGCAGCATCTAGAAGGTAGAAAAGGCAAAGATGTGATTTCTACCTTAGAACCCTCAGCAAGGGCTGCAACCCTACCAACACCCTGATTCTTAGCACAGTGACACCTATATCAGATTTGTAACCTACAGACTTGCAAAATAAATGTGTATTACTTTAAGATGCAGAAGCTATGTTGCTTGTTATGGCAGTAATAGAAAACTAGTTTGGGGCTGGAAATGTGGCTTAGTGGTAGAGTGCTTGTCTCACATGAATAAATCCCTGGGTTTGACTCCTCAGTACCACATACACAGAAAAAGCTGGAAGTAGTATTGTAGCTCAAGTGGTAGAGTGCTAGCCTTGAGCAAAAGTTCAGGGATTTTCATTTTTTTATTTTACGGTAAGAGATAGCATTTCAGTATATAAATTCTGCTTATATAATGACTGATGGACTCCAAACATCAAGATTTAAGCTTTAGATCTAGAGCCTGTATTTAACTGCATACCAGTGTTACTTGAGAGTAGATTAATGGCTCATATTGCTGTGGTTTTGTTTGTTTTCATTTTTGTTTGAAGTATCTCCACCTTGGCACTGAACATTTTGTTTGGCGTTGTAGTAAAACATTAAAGGTGAGAATAATCCTTTGAATAATGGTTTCAGAACTAATAGCCTAACTCATGGCCCTGTTGAGTAGAAGAATCAAAACTTTTTTCTTTTTTCTTTTCTTTCTTTCTTTCTTTCTTTTTTTTTTTTGGTTGGTCCTGCAGTTTGAACTCAGGGCCTGAGCCATGTCCTTGAGCCTCTTTGTGCTCAAGGCTGGAGCTCTACCATTTGAGCCACAGTGCCACTTTCAGCTTTTTCTGAGTGGTTTATTAGAGATAAGAGACTTTCTCACTCAGGCTGGCTTTGAACCATGATCCTCAGATCTGAGTATCGAGTAGCTAGGATTACAGGCATAAGCCACAGGTGCCTGGCTCTTTTTTTTTTTTTGTTATCAAGTCAATCACAGAACCTTCATTTTTTAGTACCACATTTTTACACCCAAATTATTATTCTGATTATACACAAATCACATACCTGGGATTCCTGACCAACCAGCATTCACCCTGGAGATTATACAATGCTACTGTTTTTATCAAATATTACATGACTTGTAAGTACCTGTTACGTAGCCACATGGGATCTGTAAACTGAGTGAGTTATTTAAGCTCAGCTACCTGCAATGAAAGGGTAAGAGTAATTAGGAGGAGAAGGGTATAAGGAAGGTCCAAATTATATAGGTATTACACACATTCTTGTCTTCGTGATGTAGAAGAGAAGCCCTAATACTTCCAACTTCATTTGGTAACGGCCACAAGGACCTTCTGGTGCTTTGGCAACTGCAAAATCTTCAAAGCACGATTCACGTCACAGAAGAAAGCTCCATTTCCAGATACTTCCTTCTGTTTTGCAAGTAGCCCCACCTAAGGAGGAAGAGAATCTGCCTTTGTATTAAGCTTCCTTCGTTGTTTTTTGTTTCAGACATGATTTTTGAGTTTGAAGTCCCAGGACTTTGGATGAAAAGAATTTTAGAGATATGGGGAGGGGTCCCTGTGCGAAAGCGTCCGCTTCCATCTCTGAGTGCCCACATGCCAAGTGGCTGATTAGACCTCAGGCCATAGAAAGAGAACAAGAGAATCAGCCATATCAGGATGGAAGATTCCGATTGCACCACAGTTGTCACCTACTTGTTATTTTTGTAGTCACTTTCCCAAAGCTAGAAGGAGAAATGCTGTCACCCCTAGGAGACACCGCAGCCGTCCCTGTAGGGTAGATCACAGGAACAGTCTGCAGAGGGACAGAAAAAGAAAACTTACAGATGACTGCTCTGCAGAGGATGCAATATTCATATTTCATTTCTTCTCCTTTCAAAACCTTTTCATTGTAAGTATTCTCTTGGCAACTCTGGCAGGTAAACTGAAGACCAATCCCTATAAACTTGGGTTTATGCTACCTACTTTAGTTGTATCTTCTATGGATAGCTTGGTCAACATCTTCCCACGTCCATTTGTACCTAGCAATGCTCATCCATGTTCTCATACTTTAGACAAGTGCACTTTTTGATTCCATTCAATATCTAATCTGAAAAAAAAATACACCTGACATTTAAAAACTTCAACTTCTATCAAAGGTACAAAGCTTTCTTTGTTCTGTTCTGTTTTGGTTTTAGTACTGTAGTTTGAACACAGAGTAGAGAACCACATTCCCAGACTTGTAATAAATAACAAAACAAAACACAAATCTATGTACCATCAATGTATCGGTTAGCCTGTTTTTGTCGGCAAGCTTCAGAGTATGGAAAGTGGTTTAAAGAACAGAGACAGTTATGATCTCTCCTACCAGCAAACCTGGGTGACTCCAGGTTGGTTCAGGCCTCCAAGCGTCTCCACCTTCTGCTCTCCCATCCTTCACATATTTGCTTTCCAAAAGTTCTAGGCATCACTTCCTCTCACAACCAAGTCCTTCTTCTGCATGTCTTCCTCCCCCATCCCCATACCCCGTTTTTTTTTTAAACAAGAGAAGGAAACGATTCCCCAGATGGTTCCAGCAGGAATGTCTCCTTAAAAACCTTGCCAAAAATAAATCCCTAAACCAAGCCCAGAGAAAGTAGCTGAGATGACCTTGTTTGGTTTCTCAATTCATTCTGGATCTGGGCACAATTTTCTGGAACATCTCCTCCTCAACACCAAAGTAACAAAATCAGAGTGCCAATGACAGAGAGAGAGAGAGAGAGAGAGAGAGAGACTCTTGTGTAGACAATGAACAATGATTTCTGCATGACAAGGAGAGTAGAATGTTAGAAAATATCAGGTGTCAGAGAGATTCTGATTTTAGATGGATTCCAGGTGCCTGTAATTTTATTTTTCTCCTGTGCTAAGGATCAAAGTCATGGTCTCACACATAGGGGAGGCAGGGTAAATGCTTTACCACTGAGCTACATTCCCAGACCAAGAGTCTGTATTTTAACAGGCTCCTGGAACACCTGGGATCTGCTTTATCTGCCAACCACAGTTTGAAACACTGCCCAAGGGAAATAACAATGGTATATCTCAGGGGAAAAAGAAAAGCCAGCACAAGTACTCAAATTAGGACATGAGAGAAGATTAGCATAGACCCTATGCAAGGATGACATGCAAATTCATGAAGCATTCTATTATTGTTGCAGTTGTTGGTTGTTGGGCTTGAACTTGGGGCCTGGGATCTGTCCCTGAGGTTTTTTTGTTCAAGGCTACTGCTCTAGCACTTTGGGCCACAGCACCACTTCCAGTTTTTTAGTGGTTAGCTGGAGATAAGAGCCTCATAGACTTTCTTGCCCAGTTTGGCATTGAACCTCAGTCCTCAAATCTCAGTCTCCTGAGTAGCTAGGATTACAGGCATGAGCCAACTGGCACCTGGAGCATTGTGCATTGTGTGTGTGTATATGTATGTGTGTAATTTTTTGCGGGGGAGGGGAGTCCTGAGACTTGAATTCAGAGCCTGGGCATTGTCCCTGAGCTTCTTTTGCTCAAGGCTAGCACTCTACCACGTGAGCCACAGCACCACTTCTGGTTTTTCTGTTTATGTAGTACTGAGGAATCAAACCTAGGGCTTCATGCATGCACTCTACCACTAAGCCACATTCCCAGCCCCACATTCTATATTTTTTTTAAAAGGAGCGGGGAAGAAACAGAGGCGTTAAGAAAAAGTAATATGGATGAGATGAATTTGATTGAAGTATATTATTTGAATATCATTATATAATGATATATATCTCATTATATAATTTATGCTAATAGAAAAATTTTATAGAGACTTTTCTCTTAATCCATCAATAAAGAGTCACTGTTGGGCAGAAGATACAGCTCAGTGGTAGGGTACTCTCTTAGCTGGTGCAAGGTCCAAGGAGAAAAAAGGATTAGAAACAGATTGAGAATTGGTGCTTAGAACCTTTGGATATGCTACTGCAAAATATCCCACCTTAGCATCTGACCTGAGAGCACTTAAGAAGACACAAGAAAAATCATCTCCTACCCACTGCCCTGCATTTATCTAAGAAGAAAACATAACTTTTTAAAGGTGTTTCTTCTCTCCTTTCTGGCAGGACAAAGATGGGTCACTAGAAACAGCTAAGAACCCTACCAGCATAGGGGAAAAAAACCCCACCACATTTGCCAAAATTTGCCATTCCTTGAGATTCTAAAGACTTTTTTCTTTTGTCTTATATCTCTAAATCTGTACCTTTGTTGATAATGGTGATGATGGTGCAAAGCATGAATCCAAAACCATCCCCTGAGAATGACTAATACTCTGAGTTTCTCCCATATATCCCGTATGTGAAGTATACATGTTAATGTACTGCTGTTTGTTTTTCTTGTGTTGATCTGTTTTTGGTTTTGTTTTTTTTTTTCCTACAAGGATCTATCCCAACTACCAACACAAAGACTAAAGAGAAAATTATTTTTCCTCCCCTGCAGTGCCACAGGCTCAGAGGCAAGAAACATTGTTTCCAGTGAACTGCAAAGAGTGTAAATGGAGGATAACACAGGAGGAAAAGCTGGAGGGAGAGGGAGAGTGGGGGTGCGGTGAAAGAGGTAAACCCTGGCCAGATGACAGGAGCCCCAGAATGTTAAGCAGTTCGGAGTTATTCTGTGGGCAGTAGATAAGAATGTAGGACATATCAATTTATAAATACCTAGAATATTGTAAACTCAAAAGTAGATATTTAAAAATTCCAGGGAGGAAATTTTTTACTCTTAACTGAAAATACCATGAAGATAAATCTGACTCCTCCCAAGTGGTATTTTAAGTGGTTACTAACTGAATGAAAAAATGTATAGTGATTCCTCCTAAGGCTTATGAGGTCACCATGAAATTGGCTTCTTAATTATAGCTGGTGACAATGTCTACTAGAAGAACCTCTTTGGAAGACAAGCTGGAGATTTCCATCAGATACTTTTAAAAAGATGCTTTTATTCATTGATCTATTTCTGGATTTTAAGAAAACAACTCAAAACATGCAAAAGACTCTACGTCTGAAGCTGTCCATTGCAACATTACATAATTATAAAGCAATTATATTGAAAGCTAAGTCTGCTAAGCAACACGAAGAACTATTAAATGTTGCAATATTGATAGAGAGGTGATAAACAAGCCATTAATCATGTGGCAACACCAGACAAATGTAAGTTGAGTGACATTTTTACAATATAACCTACCTGAGTGTTCAGAATATCTATGTTCTGAAAGACTGAAACAAGTTTGGATGACAGAGCAGGATGTCTCGAATAACAAAAGGACATACAAACACACATATACATATAGGAGAAAGGAAAGGAAATTGTTTACATTGAAGGATGCTGAAGAGATGTTATGATTAGATGTAATATATAATCCTGGATTGTATCCTTGAATGGGAAAATGTCATTAAAAATGATACTTAGGGGTTGGAAATGTGGCTTAGTGGTAGAGTGCTTGCCTAACATGCATGAAGCCCTGGGTTTGATCCTCAGGAGCACATAAACAGAGAAAGCTGGAAGTGGCTCTGTGACTCAAATGGTAGAGTGCTAGCCTTGAGCAAAAGAAGCTCAGGGACAGTGTCCAGGCCCTGAGGTCAAGTCCCAGGACTGACCAAAAAAAAAAAAAGTTACTTAGATAATTGAAGGAATCGGGATATAAAAATATACATTGAAGCATTTAGTGATGAGGGAATATAATGAATGAAATTCACCATCAAGAAAAGCATTGTACAAGATGGAGAATGAAAATAATAAGTATACCAGAGCACGCGTGCATGGCACCGGCTAGATGCCAGTGGCTCATGCCTGTAATGCTAGCTGAGATCTGAATCTTAGGAGGCTGAGATCTAAGGATTGAGGTTCAAAGCCAGCCTGGGCAGAAAAAGGCTGTGAGACTTATTTCTAACTAACCACCAGAAAACTGGAAGAGGCGTTGTGGCTCAAAGTGGTAGAGCTCTAGAATTGAGCAAGAAAGCGCAGAGGGCAGCGATAGGAAGGGGAAAATGAGAGGGAAAGACGGAGCAAAAGGACAGAAATGTACATATCACCTGATTTGGAAGAAATAGTTGTGTTGTCAAAGCTTATGAATTCACAAACTTTATAGACCATGATAATGACATTTGCCTTGTAAAGGTTAAATGTGTTTGTGACTTTAAGTATCACTATCCCACAATACTGTGATACTTGTGAAATTGATGTAATTAATCTCAGTTTAAAAAAAGTTACTAAAAAAAAAGCTCAGGGACAGAGATCAGGCCCTGAGTTCAAGCCCTATGACTGACAAAAAAAAAAAAAGGAGGAGAAGAAGGAGACAAATATATGGATAGATAACAGATCAAAGTTACTTTGGGCGTGGATGTATGTGGTTCAGTTGCAGAGCACAGTCTAGACCATGGGTTCATTCTCCAGCGCTGTGAAGTATAGACAGATAGACAGGCAAGCAAATTACAACCTAGTATCATGACATGCACATGCACATGCACCTGCCCCAGCTAGGTGGGAGACTGAGGCAAAAGAATTTCTTAAGCAAAGAAGTTAGATTCAGTCTGGACAACATCATGAGATGCCAGTACCTCAAATAAAATAAAATATTCATTACTTAACAATTTATTATAAAAATTGTAAAATTTGCCTTAATATCAAGTTGGTAATGAGATGTTTTGAAAAATTTGCTCATGTCTATAACAGGTAGAATAATTTTTAAGCTAAAGTCATATATCCCCTTCAGAATATTTGTTATAAATGTGTAGCTCCTTTTTTATTGTCTCTTTAAATCAACTTCACATTTTCTTAAACAAATATAATTTATAGAGAAGCCTTAAATCACTACCATGAATTGAAAAACATTATTACTTGCCATGAATAAAAGATACCACATAAATAAATACAAATAAAAACTAAGCTGTTTGTAAATTCTTTCTGGTTATTATTGTTCCATAAGTTCTTTATTAAAAAGATATTTTCAAATACCAAAAAAAGGGTGTTTAAGTGTAGGTCCAAACTGAGTTTTGTTTTGTTTTTGTCAGTTGTGGGGGCTGAACTCTGGGCCTGGGGGCTGTCCCTCAGCTCTTCAGCTCAAGGCGAGTGCTCTACTATTGAGCCACAGCCCCACTTCTGGCTTTTTCTGCTTATGTGGTACTGAGGAATTGAACTCAGGGCCTCATGTATCCAAGGCAAGAACACTACCACTGAGCCACCTTCCCAGCCCCAAGATTTTCTTTTTATCTTGGTATCATCATGAGGATTTTAAAGAAACAGAAAAGGAAATGGCTTTTTTGGGATTCAACATGTATTCAATACAGTTCTGTGGGACCACTTACAGCTACTGGAATATAGTTTCAAACTTTGACTACCTCCATTGAGCACAATTAATATTACATACCTTCACCCTTTAGATCCATGTAAAAAAATCTGTTTTATCAAAAGATTTATCTAGGGGACAGGAATGAAAACTGAAAATGTCTTTCTTCACTAGCCGTGTAACATCTTTGGGCTAGTCCCAGAAGATGCTGTTTTTGCGGTATTTCTGCAAGCTGTATTTATAACATGTATTTCTTGACCCACTGGCTTATATATTAGTATAGCATCTGCTTTCTGCTTTTCGGAGCTAAGTTCATTCCCCTCTGCTATACTTCTTTGACTCAACATAGACTCTGGGGACCCAAGCTTAGAATATCATCATAGAAGTGGCCAGCAAAATGTAAGATAGGCATTAGTACCAAGTACAATACCCTAGTAGGAATGCCTGTTACCTGGAAGCTGAAAACAAGTTCAACCCAGCAGGTCCTTCCTACCTCTGCCAATGCTATGTCAAGCCAGGAGCAGTCTTTGTAACATGACAAAGATGGGAATTATAAAAGACAAAAATGGGGTATTGAGGGCATAGCTTGGGTGGTAATGCATCAGCCAATGAGTGAAAGCATCAGATACAGAGTTCAAGTCTTGCTCTGGGACAAAAATAAAAAGACAAAATGACCAGTGTAAATACCTACTGAGTTTGTGCAGATGTGTTTCCTTCTAATTGGAGGTCATGTCACCATAGACATTCTCCTGCAGGAAAGATCGAATACTTCATTTGACTCCCGAAAAGCTCCATAGCAGCTCCCAGAGGGGAATTCATCAGAACTGAACTAACAATAACCAAGAGCCCTTTCACTGCTCACAGGAGTCTAGTCCTCAGGAAGGTTTAGATGCTCAGGCTGTCTTACTTGTCTTGGTTTGTTGTTGGGGGTGGGTTCAAACTCCTGGGTTCAATCAATTCTTCCATTTTGGACTCGCAAGTTACTGAGACTATAGGTAAATGCTACCATGCCCCTGGCTTTAATAGAATGTGTGTGTGCCAGTACTTGAGTTTGAATTCAGTGTCTGGCCTCTGTTCTTCACTTTTTTTCATTCAAGGATAGTGTTCTTCTACTTGAACCTTACCTCCACTTCTGGCATTTTTGGTGGTTATTTAGAGATAAGAGTCTCATGGATTTTCCTGTCTGGGCTGGCTTTAAACCTCAATCCTCAGATTTCAGCTCCCTGAGTAGCTAGGACTATAGGCAAGAGCCACAGGTGCCTAGCTGTAATAGTATTTTAAATAGCTCCTCTGTGGGTAGGTGGTGCAGTCACAGTTGATAACCAAGCATAGAGAGTTGGCAGTTTCTATCACTGGAGTTTCAAGGACAGGGGTAAGGCTGGAGCTGTGGAGTTATGTGTCAGAACAGTGCTCTCTCCTAATGATACCATCTTTGCTGTCACTATACCAGGAAGCCTACATTAACAATTTATAATATAATGTTTTAAGGAAAGTTGTTTAAAAATCCCATTTAGCTAGTGGTAGTATGTTAGCCTTGAGCAAAAGAAGCTCTCGCGCGCTGGTGGCTCACGCCTGTAATCCTAGTTACTCAGGAGGCTGAGATCTGAGGATTGCAGTTCAAAGCCAGCCCGTGCAGGAGAGACGGTGAGACTCTTATCTCCAATAAAACCACCAGAAAACCGGAAGTGGCGCTGTAGCTCAAGTGGTAGAGTGCTTGCCTTGAGCTCAAGAGCTGAGGGACAGCGCCCAAGCCCAGAGTTCAAGCCCCACGACCGACCAAAAAAAAAAAAAAAAAGAAGCTCAGGGACTGTACTCAAGTCCTGAGTTCAAGCACCTGTGACACATTCAACGACTGTCACACATAACACACACACACACACACACACACACACACACACACACACAAAGAAATCCCACATACATTTTTACCTAGTATTACGAAGATAACTATTTGCTAAATAACTCTTTCTCTCCATTCATATCTCATGGGCTGGAGTTCAGTGGCAGAGTCCATCAGTTAGTTCCTTCTTTTCTCCATTTTCCTTCGTCTTTAGATTGAAGTTCTATTTTCACACTTAAAAGACTGGATAGGAGCCTCTAATCCTCGCCACTCAGGAGGCTGAGGAGTGGAGGAGTGAGCTACTTGGGAGGCTGAAGCTGGCCCAGGCAGTTAAGTCCTAGAGACTCTTATATCCAAGTAAGCATCAAAAGTGCCTGAAGTGGAGGTGTGGCTTAAGTGATGAAGTGGTAAGCACTAGCCTTGAGCACAAAAGCTCAGGAACAGTGCCCCAGGACCAGTACCAAAAGAAAAAAAAAATGAGATGATGAGATCTACCCCTATCTAGAAATAAACACCTCTTTAATTGTGTACTGTATGATCATTTCTCATTTTCAGCTGGTTAGTGACATGAAATTTAAAGCTGTTATTAAAATAATATTTATGAATAGGATAGATAGCACATTGAATTTGAATTGACTTCGAAATATTGCTGTAATAAAGCTCCAATCAGTAACCCAACAATGAAAATACCTTTTTTATATTCTGTAAGAGAGCAGCTTAATTGATAGGAAAAGTCACCCCATCTTCCTTCAAGCAAGCAGAAGCATTGTGGTGTCATTTGTAATTCTGGCAGAATCAGCACATCCTCTCCACCCACAGGTTAAAGCTCTATGTGCTGATTCTGAGTGACAGGAACAAATGTCATTCCAACCACCACCTCAGCATGAGGAGGACTCCTGGGTATAAAGCTAGTCCTCTCTCTTGCTGGGGTATTGCAAAGTTTAATTAATGTTTGCAAAACACTTGAAGGACTTATATGGAAATTACTATGTAATTACAAAAGATTACTGTGAGGGAAAATGCTACTAAAATTTACTGGGAGAGGAGGAGAAAGTAATTGGTAAATCTTATGCTGTACTTTGAAAATTACATCAGACAGAAGTAAATCGAGTTTGTGAAGACCAAAGAAAAAGGGAGTTATCTTAAGTAGAGTGGTCTATAAATTCAAGGTATTATTAAGTTTCCTGGCTCAGTTTAATTTTGTTTAAATTCATAATAATGGAACAAACATAACCAACTAGATTAAAGTCATTTGTTATAGAGATTAAAATCTGCTCTTTATTTGATATCTGTCTGGAAAAAGCCCTAGTGTATCACAGAGCCTTAGTTCTCTCTGAAGTTCAACCAGAAAACACCCTGATGGTAATTGGATTTATTGGAGTTCTTTCTGTACAGAGCTCATGGATGCCTATCCAAGCCCCATATTATCTTTGTTGGATTACTTCTGCATTATCAGTTACATTTTGCATTTTATTCATTTTGTGTGTTTCCAAAGCAAGAACATCTGAATGGAGCTTGTTTGTCTGATCTCATCATTTCAAAACCATGTAATCTGTAGTCATATTCCACTTCCCTCCCCCTGGCACATTTTCTGGCACAATTTAAAATTTATTTACCTATTTCAGGACTAATGGATTAAGGAGAATTATTATTCCAACGACTTCATTGAAGCCAATGTTTGCAAACCCTGATTTAGAGTATAGGAAGCGGTTACTGGTGGCTGAGAGCTTGACTGCCCAGGAATGCACAGCTCAACTCCAGGATGAGTTTAATATTTCTCCTTCACAACCAACCTGTAGGAGTTGGAATCGCAGAAACCAGCCCTTGCTCAGGCAGTGGTGTAATAACCTGACTATGGAGAGAGAATGCTGGGTTGCTACAGCAAGGTGGGGTTACCAATACTATTCCTTAGCCAGAAAAGTTGTTCATTCTAGGCATTCCCAATAAAGCACCAGGGCTGTGGCCTGGGTAACATCTAAGGAGGTGGCAAGAGGAGAACAAAGAGATAAGGTTCTCCAAGAACATGGCCAAACATTCATGTGGATCTTGTTGGGAGTTAATAATCTCAAGCACGTTCAAGCCTCAGGAAAAATGATAGGAACTAGATAGGAACTCCTTTGTCATCAAACCGAGACAGATGGTCAGCCAGGGATGCAGAGAACCCGGGAAGATACAGAAAGGCAAAATCAAGGGCAGGGGCATGTGACAGGCCAGAGACACGTGCTTCATGTGGGAGCAAATGGTAGTAGCTAATTTGCTTGTACCATCGCTCTCCAATGCTCCTCCTATCAGGACTCATAGCTGGTACCTGAAAACCTTCAGTATCTTTGCTAACTTCTTTGATATAAACAGGAAAAAAACAAAACAAAACTGGGAGCTCTGTGCCAAGGAAAGCAGCCATGGTAGAGGAACCATTCCCACTTCTGTGGGGTTCTCTGTTTGTTTGTTTGTTTGTTTTTCTGGTAGGACCCTGCGTAGAGGACCACTATTCTTCAGTGAATCACTTGCCTTATAAAACCTTGCTTTGTGTGTATGTGGGGGGGTTTGGGGGGTTCAGGGGGAGATCAGGGAGGGAGTAATAATGTTCAACAAGAATTATATTTGTTTCCTTACTTATGGAACTGTAGCCCCTCTGTATATCACCTTTATAATAAAAATAATAAATAAAACCTTGTTTTCTCCATGAGCACAATCCCCATTAGTAAATAGTCACCCTATTGAAATAGTCCAAATAGAATCATCTCCTTAATTGACTGATCATTTTGTCCTTTACCAGAACAAACTCCTTAGCACAGAGGCACATCACAGTCTGAGACATACACCTTCAGACCCCCTGTTGTGCCTTCTCCCAGCCTTTCAGTCTATTTGCCATTTACCATTAGTGAATGATAAATGATGGGGTATCTTTCCTTGTACATTATATTTAACAGCCCTATAATGAAAAACAGGGCTAATAAGAGAAATATATAACCCCTTTATTTAATCAATGTTTCATATAATATTGGAGCCTTTAGAAATGAAGATCCAAATGCCAAGGAAATGTTCTTCTGCTTAGACTGAAGAATGAACAGCCAAGTAGATAAGTGATTGGACAAAAGGGAGTGAGCTGATAGAAACAGACCGAGCTATCTGTTCTGAATCCTAGGGGCCTTTCTACATAGCTTTCCTTCCTTCTGGGCAGGCTGGGTTGCAGACTTGCTTAGTTTGCCTTGGGATAAAGGAACTCTAGTTTTTATGATCTGACATGGAGAAGAATCTGATTTCTATAACCCATTTTAGGGGATTATAGTAAGTAAATATGTAAGTCAGTAGCAGTCATTTATTATTAAGTACCAGTATTATGTACTGTGTAGTTATATGTGCTATGCTTTCATATGACTTGACACTAGCATCACTACATGTGTGAATAATGCCTTGTTCTGCTGTGCTACAGCAGCTACTGACATTACCAAGTGACAGGAATCTTCCAGCCCTTTAAAGTTTTATGGGACTCCTGTGGTATATATAACAGATGGTATGCTATTAGCCAAATATCACCCTGTGGCGCATGACTGTACAGTTTTGAGTCTTTGGACCTTAATGAATTCATTATTTGATAACGTGATTGAATAAATTTGTTATTGGGTACAGCAGGAGGAGAGGGCTAAAAAATGAGCGTGAATGAAGAATAGGGTCAACATAGATTATTTGCATATATGGAAACAGAACAATGAAATCTACTGAAATTAAGATGGGGGAGAGCAATCAAGGAGTTGATTCTGATCAGAAAAAAAATCTATGTCTATATCTATATGTCTATGCCGTTACTGTGAGTTACAGAAACCAGATCCTCTTCTCCAAGGTAGGTCGTGTGTATGTGTGAGTGTGTCTCTGTGTGTGTGTGTGTGTGTGTGTGTGTGTGAATATCACACTGAAAATCCCCAATGCAATTAATGTATACTAATAAACTATGTGAAGTTGTTATAATTTTCTTATATGAATCTTCTTTTATTATAGAAGTGTTTAGATATGACATTTGTAATGAGTAAGGAAAAAATAAAATAAAAACCTATGTTTTCTCCCCTACACTAAGTTACAAGCCTTCTAACCCCACTTACCCAGCGGTACTCTAAGCCACATTAAAGTTAGAGAATAGATACTCAGTCCTTGTTGAAAAAAAATCTGCTTGTTTCACCGTCACAAAGTTAGAATAGACTCATCCTGTTGCTGTTTACATAAAAATGAGCTTTGCTGCTGTTTTTAGTTGACTGATAACACCCTTTAGAGTTTGAAAGCACTAATTAAATGTCAAAGGGACCAAATTGCAAGGAGTGAATTGTCTTCTAATTAAAAGGGGAAAGCCGAAAGTGAATGGCTTAAGTGGTCTGCTAATTGTTTAGAGTCACCGTGCTGAATCTTTACAGTCACTCGTTTCTTTTCTTTTCTTTCCTTTTTTTATTCCTGAGGGTTGGGGGTGGTGATAACACTAGAAATTGAACACACAGACTCATATTTTCAAAGCAGGAGCTCTACTGTTTGATCCACAATCCCAGCCCCTATATGTTAACTACTTTTGAAATGCAAACTGGCCTTAGGGCTTCAGTGCTCCTACTTGTGTTTCTTCTTATCTTTTAGAATAACCGACAGGTTCAGCCATTGTGCACCCCTTGTAGCTGGGATAGGGCTAACCTCGAACATCATCTCTCAGTCTCCACCTTCCATGCAGTCATTTCTCTCTTGACTGATCTGGAGTACATATGAGGGTTGGGCATTAAAATATCACATCTAGATTGGAGAAGGAAACCTTAGAATGTCTAATCAAGAGGATTGCCTCTTCTATTGCTCCTCATTGTCTAACTCCTCCTCCTCCTCCTCCTTCTTCTACTTCTTCTTCTTTCCTGTCGTGGGGCTTGAACTCTGGGCCTGGGCATTGTCCCTCAGCTCTTCAGCTCAAGGCGCTCTACCATTTGAGCCACAGCACCAATTATGGCTTTTTCTGTTTATGTGGTGCTGAGGAATTGAACCAGGGTCTCATGCATGTGAGACAAGCACTCTACCACTGAGCCACCTTCCCAGCCCTGTCTATTTCCTCTTTCCCACTTTACTTTGTTTTCCCATACTTCAATCATTACCACACCTTTATAATTCCTGCTATATCAATGTAGCACTGATATTTTGTGTGGCTCATATTTTATTTTATTGATGCACACAAAAAGCAAACCTTACACAACTTCTTTAGCCAGTAAACATTACTACTTTGTCATAAACTGACTTTATTTTAAAAGGAAAGGAGCTGGAGGCATGCTAGAGCATCTGTATAGCAATAGAGAGGCCCTGAGCTCACTCCCTACTCCTACCAAAACAAAAACAAAACAAAACAACAAAACAAATCTCTAGCTGAGCTCCATTGGCTCAAGTCTGTAATTCTACTTGGGAGGTGGGCATTGAGGGTTAAGACTAGCCTAGAGGTTTAAAAAAACAAGTTTGTAGGACTCCATCTCAATCAATGGCCAGTTATTCTAGCTAGCTACAGGGGAAGTGCAAAGGTTGTGTGTCTGTCATCCTCAACAGTATAGGGGAGCACAAATAGGAGGATCAACCCAGGCATCAAAGAAAGGGAGACCTTATCTTGAAAATAACCAAGGCAAAAAGAGACTGGAGACATGGCTCAAATGGCAGTGCACCAGCCTTGCAAGTGTGAGGCCCTGAGTTCAATCTCCACTTCCACTAAAGAAGAATTAACCCTTGACCTCTCTCATATTAGGGGAAACAGCTCAGTCCTTACAGAGCAGAATTTTAAAAAGGACTCCTCCTTGGACCTGGGCTGCCTCTAGAACCCTCTTCCCCCTTGATTATCTGCTTTGTATGATTTAAAAGGTTTTGTTTGAAAGTGTAATTTGAGACCTCTCTGAAGTAGAATAGATATTTGAGGGGACAGGGAAATTATATGACGTTTAAACAAATATCAGAGGATCAGATTCGGGAAGGAAAGTACAAAAACAGAGAAGCTGCCCGCCCACCACACCTTTTTAACATGAAGTTGAAAGATTAGGAGATATGAGAGGTGCAATATAACTCTGCCTTCTCCTTTGAAACAGTAAACAGCTGGCAACTCTTCTTGAATGGGTAAAGATAGAAAAATGGGAGAAGAAGGCCTGAAGGTCACCCGCTGTTTTGGGGGGCCTCATCTTGTTATAGAGATAGAGGTCCCAAGGTCCAGTCCTTCAGCCCTCCAGGGTGCTGCTTCTGAACCTGCTGGAGTTTTTGCAGTAGTTACATCAGGCTAAGAATCATGGTAGTGTTGACTTGAAATATCTACTTGCTATAATATTCCTAGTGATGAAATCCAAGCAGTTATGCCCATGAGTCATTTTTCAGTTTGGGTTCACTACGACTGTTTCATCCAGAGATGGCAGCTCGGTTTCATCTTAATGCCAATGACAAACAATAAGCAGAAGCTGCATGGAGCTCTGCATGGGGAGACCAGGGGCCTGGCAGGGAAAGATGACTAATTAGAAATATCTCCCATGGGCTCAGGAACAGGGAGAGCACAGGGACTGTGCATTTGCCATTCTTGAGGCAATTTTTTCTGGAATTACTGATGTGTTCAGTCATTCCATCTGGCATTGAAAAGCTCCATGATTTTATTTTCTCCTTTTACATATGGCTTAGCAGTGGTGGTTTTGGTTTCACATTACTTCTTAGGCTATCCAAGATAAATTTTTAAAAATCTGATTGTTTTGAGGTGCCAGCAAATCTTGCAATTTCTCTTCTTTACGTAACCCAGTATTTTCTATGTACCAAAGGTAACAACAACAACAAAAAACTAACATAGCCACCTTAGAGAAACTGCCAGTAGGAGTTTAGATTTTATAATCTTTTAAGAATACTTTGGAAAGCAATATGGAGGTTCCTCAAAAGACTATACATAGAGCTCCCCTAAGACCCAGCAATCCCACTTTTGGGCATTTACCCAAACAATCACAAATAAGGCCACACTAAAGCTACCAGCACAACTATGTTTATCACAGCTTTATTTACCATAGCTAAGATATGGAACCAACCCAGATGCCCCTCAGTAGATGAATGGATCAAGAAAATGTGGTATATATACACAATGGAATTCTATGCCTCCATCAGAAAGGATGACATCGCTCCATTTGTTAGGAAATGGAAAGACTTGGAAAAAATTATATTAAGTGAAGTAAGCTAGACTCAAAGAAACATAGGTCCCATGGTTTCCCTTATTTGCAATAACTAGTATAAGACTAGGACAAGCACAAAAAGTCAAAAGCTACCATGATATAAGATGATGCTAAGCGAAATGAATCCCAAGATAGGGACACAAGAGGTTTTATCTTTCTTGCTGTTGTTTTTAATGTACTTATAATATACTATGTGGTTTTTTTGTTTCTTTTGTATGTTCTTCCCCCATGGTATAACCCCTGTTTTCACTGTATTTGATTCTGGTGCCCTGCATCTTGTATATACTTTTTTTTTTTAAATTTGGGGAGGGGAAGGGAAATAAGAAAATGCTAAAATAAGGATACAGGATGACCCATTGTAACAATGAGATGTACAAAACAGTATGTTGAAAATGAACTTTACAACTTTGGGTGGGGGAGGGAGGAGTTGGGAGGTGGAGAGGAAAGGGATGGTAGGGAAAAAACAAAGGAGGATGTAACAATGCTCAATAGGAAATGTATTCATTACCTTGCTCATGTAACTGTAACCCCTCTTTTCAATAATATATACAAAGAAATTGGCAATCATGCATTTTATCAAATGTATTCTTTTTTGCATATATTTTTTATTGTAAAGATACTGTACAGAGGGGTTACAGTTACATGAGTAAGGTAATGAGTACATTTCCTATTGAACATTGTTACCTCCTCCTTTGTTTTTCCCCTACCATCCCTTCCCTCCCCACTTCCCCAACTCCTCTCTCCCCCCTCCAAAAGTTGTAAAGTTCCTTTTCTACATCTTGTACATCTCATTGTTAAAATGGGTCAACCTGTATCCTTATTTCAGCATTTTGTTACTTCCCTTCCCCTCCCCAAATTAGAAAAATGTATATACAAGATGCAGGGCACTGGAATCAAATACAGTGAAAACAGGGGTTATACCATTGGGGAAGAACATTCAAAAGAAACAAAAAAAATCACTTAGTGCATTATACATTGAAAACAACAGCAAGAAAAATAAAACCACTTGTGTCCACTTCTGTTCCCTTAGCATCACCTTATATGGTAATATGTATATAGTTTTTTGACCTTTTCTGCTTGTCTCAGACATATACTAGCTATTGCAAATAAGGGAAACCATAGGACTTATGTTTCTTTGGGCCAGGCTTACTTCACTTAATATAATTTTTTCCAAGTCTTTCCATTTTCCTAACAAATGAGGCGGTGTCATTCTTTCTGAGTCTTGTCAATTTCTGAGCTAGTGATCACTAATTCCCAAGTTGTTTACCTCTTACTAAACAAATCCAGTGTTAAATGTACTACATAATCCATTTTCAATTTCACAGATACAAGTTTCCCAACTTAGAGAAGACTAAGGAGTCAAAAATAACAGAGGTTGTTCATCCTAAGAATTTTACTGCTTAACTCATTAACTAGAATTTTATGTGATTTTAAAAAGTGATTTTAAAAGACCTATGGCTTTTAAAGACTCCTGAATGTAATTTTCCTTCCTTTATAAAATAAAGAAGGTTCTAGATATTGGTTAATAAGAGACATCATTTTGCTCTCTTTTTACTTGCATATATTAATTGCACAAGATGGGATTATATTGTGATAGTTTCACTCCAGCATTCAATGTATCGCAAACAACTTGACCTCTCCCTTCACTCTCCCTTAATCACCACCACTATTTTAAAAACACTTTCAACAGGTTTCATTATTCTATTTCCACATACAAAAAAGCTACACCCACCATATCTAGCTCTGCACTCTCCTAACCAGTTTTATTTTCCTGCCATCCTTTTTTTCCAGTGTGTATTAATTGTACCAAAAGTTTTTTTTTTTTTTACCATATTTCAAAGTGCATAGCTTTTTTTTTCTTGGTTATTTATTTTTTTGTTTTTTGGTCGGTTGTGGGGCTTGAATTCTGGGCCTGGATGCTGTCCCTCAGCTCTTCAGCTCAAGGCTAGCGCTCTACCACTTGAGCCACAGCACCACTTCCAGCTTTTTTTGCTAATGTGGTACTGAGGAACTGAATCCAGGGCCTCATGCATGCAAAGCAAGCACTCTACCACTGAGCCACCCTCCTAGCTCCCTAGAAGTGCATATCTTATATTTTGCTCAGAATAACTTTCTCTATTGCTTTCTTTCCCATTTCCAACACCCATTGATCAACAACTTTCGTTAAAATTCCTTAGACTTGTCTTCACATATAGTTGTACTCTATGTCAATTACTTCACCCTCCATCTTTCTTTTCCCTTTAGGTTTACAAGGGACTAATAACCAATATCCGAGAAGGTCATGTTTTCTAATATCTAGAACAAACAAACAACCATTTGCAATTCTTTCCTCTGAAATGTGTTTTTAAAAATATAAGTATGTTCGGATATGAGGAAACCCTTAGTACAATTAAAACACACACACACACATACACACATACACACACACAGAGAATGGCAGAAAAGTAAAGGGGTTAAATAGGTTGTTGAAGGGTTGGATATTTGTGAGAGGGGGAGAGGAGAAAATAGAAAGGGTGAATATGGTCCAAATACTTCATTTGCATACATGAACTCAGAGCACTGAAACCAGTAGAAATTGTCTTAAGAAGTTAGGGGAGAGAGGACAAGGGAGAGGGACCAAGGGAGTGAGATTGATGGGGCAATTTAATTTGTGAATGTATGGGAATGTCATAATGAACACTTCCTTGTACAATTAATGCTCGCTAATAAAAATCTTTTAAAGAAGTATTGTACATGTTTTGTAGAGAAAGGGTGAAAGCATACATGTTAATCAAGTTATAATAAAAATGCTTGATTGTGTTCCAGAGAAAGCATAGCAAATTTTTTCCCTACCCCAAGCTCTTAATCATAATTTAAGAGCATGAAGTTCTCAGAACTATTCCATAGATGTGAGTCAATCATAGTTAGAACACTCTACATCTAATATTTGCCTACTGATTCTTGCTTTTTAAAAATGTTGGCTCTGGGAACCAACTTTACCTGTTTTCAAATTATACTGTTTCCTTTGAGTGTTGCTTTTCTCAAGTACCCAAGTAAAGAGACATGAAATAAGAGTCAGCATGAGGCACATGGAAGCCTCAAGAGAGCATTCATTTTAATTGCATTGATCTTCCTTCATAAGGTTAAATACAATTGTTCCCCAAGTAATATATCATTTTTATTGAGGTTAATGTTGAGTCAAGATCTAATTTCAGCAGCTTTTTAAAGTTATTTGAATTGCTTCCCCCAGCCACATGGTGGTACTTACTGTTCACTTGGAATTGCAGTTCCCAATGTCTTATTCCATTCATTTATGAGTTACATATGCCTTTTTCTTTTTGTGTGCTAGCAATGAGGCTTGAACTCATAACCTAGGGACTCTCTCTTAGATTTCTTCACTGGGAGTGGTAGACTGGAAGTCTACCACTTCAGCCACAGCTCTTCTTCTGGCTTTTTGCTAGTTAATCAGAGGTAACAGTGGACTTTTCTACCCAGAATAACTTTGAACCACGATCCTCTGATTTCGGCTAGGATTACAAATATGAGCTACCAGTGCTCAGTCAAGTTTGCATAAATTTTAAACAAATATTGTGATTTAAAATAAGAAAATCTACTTAAATAACAAAACTTAAGATGTTTTCATTTCTAGATATGGCAAATCTGGTAACATAAAAACTTGTAGTTGGGGCTGGGAAGGTGGCTCAGTGGTAGAGCACTTGCCTTGCATGCATGAGGCCCTGGGTTCGATTCCTCAGCACCACATAAGCAAAAAGAAAAAAGCCGGAAGTGGCGCTATGGCTCATGTGGTAGAGCGCTAGCCTTGAGCTGAAGAGCTGAGGGACAGCGCCCAGGCCCAGAGTTCAGGCCCCACGACCGGACCCAAAAAAACACAAAAAAACCTTGTAGTTGAAATACAGGGCCTTACTTTTTTTTTTTTTAATGCCTCCTATCCAGAGATAAAATCTTAACCTTTTCTTTTGAACTTGGGCAGGTTCTGAAGCATTGACAATACATACACCTCAGCAGAAGTGATACTAAATGATCTAGAATACCAGCACACAAAAGAACAGAAAGTTAGCTTGCTGGAATACTTGGTTGTGGAGCTCTAAGCCAGCAGTAAAAGCTCAGTGGCCTAGAAAGACCTTACCTAAGTTTCCCAGCAGACATTCCTAATCAAGGACAGCTTTCCTGTCACCCTTACAAATGTACCAAGTCTGCTCACCCTAACACACACACACACACACACATTCTAGCTAGCTACAGGGGAAGTGCAAAGGTTGTGTGTCTGTCATCCTCAACAGTAAAGGGAGCACAAATAGGAGGATCAACCCAGGCATCAAAGAAAGGGAGACCTTATCTTGAAAATAACCAAGGCAAAAAGAGACTGGAGACATGGCTCA
>NW_012267288.1:9185770-9199266 GCF_000151885.1 Dipodomys ordii | reverse complement strand
ACACACACACACACACACACACACACACACACACACACACACAGTCCAAAGCATTTTAGCTGAGGCCCTAATATTAAGACAGAGACAAGCCATCCTTACTCTGCTCGGTCCTAATGTATCACCCGTAGAATCCATGAGCACAATAAATAGTAGTTGTTTTATGCCTCTATCTTTTGAAGTTAGCTTTTTCAGAAATGGAATTAAGTTGATGCTTAAAAAGGAGGTACTCTCATAACAAAACTTAAAACATGTGTCATTGATTTGAGGACCAGATAGCTGTGAGAGGAAGGCTGATGGGCTTTGAGGACCACACAGTGTTGAGGGAAATTGAGTGAAATGCTATAGGAACGTTGAGGAAGGAAAAATGTTATAGGAACTCATGTTCCACTGGTGTTAGTGGACAGTTTCATGACACTGTCACTTGTCATACTGTAGAAAATAGGAGACACAGGTAATTAATTTAGTGATCTAGAGAAGGAGATTTCTTTTTCAATTTTAATTTTTTATATGTTGGAGATGATGTTGGTGTGCTAAATGTCTGTCCTACCACTGAGCATACCTTCAGGCCCTAGCGGGAAAAAGATTTCTGTGCAGAATATGGACAATGCCTCCTGGTTTCATCTCTCTGCCGATAATAAAAAGCAAGAAAACAACATGCAAAGAAGTAGAGCTTAAACAAAATAAACCAGGCACATGCAAGCTTTCCCAGGGAGTGAAGAGTTCTCAAAGTAAGAAAGAGCAACAAGGAAAAAATCAAGTCCTAGATGCTACAAATAAAACATTATTTGTAAAATGAAGTCTTAGGGGAAAGCTGGAACCAAGAGAATGACTTATAAACCTGTGTTTTGATGTCACAAAAATGTAAGGTGGGGCCTCACAGATGCTTTTCAAGAAAACAAAGGTTCGTTTTTGTTTTTGTTGTTTTTTTTTTCAGGATCTTTAGGCTGTGCTTTGGAGACTCACACAGATGAATGGACACACTTAAGAGTCTTAAGGAAACTATTCTACAGCAGCCTCAAAGGAAATCCAACAGAAAGATTACCTAGCAGAGATTTCTACTTATATCTAATGAAATGTCTTATCAATGGATACAACGTAACAAATCTTACATAAGTCACATCATCTTGTAATGAAAGGGGCAGAAACAGTATTAGAGGAAAAGGGGGCCTTTAAGCCCTGGAATTTCAATGGGTAGGACACAAAATAAAAGTACTTATCTGATGCAAAAGTGAGTATTTCTTTAGAAAGGATGACATCAGAGGTAGAACCATGATGTCAGAGGGTGGAGCCTAGCGGTGCAATGAACCATTTCTGGGAAGGTCTCCATCAAAGAACTGATAAGGGGGCCTGACTAGTTTCAGAATTGCTTTGGACCAGTAATGGCCATGTGCTTTCTGGTTCCCATCTTTTTAATCATCAGTACCTTTTGCAGTCATTCTATCTATGCCTGTCATGCCTTTGGATGTTGTTTGTATAGGGAGCTGATAACTTGTTCCCACTGTTGACAGGCTTTTACATACTATCTAAGGAACTACACCCCATGTCTGGATCACACTTAGATGGCAAGATCATGGACCTCAAACTCAAGTCTGATATAGTAAGAGACTTGGTGGGTTCTTGGAAGAGCACGGTATATTTGGTATATGGATAGAACTTAAATGCTTATGGTCAACTCAGGCAAAATCTTAGTGATCTCAAAGAGCAAGTTCATGCCTATAATCTCAGCTACACCAGGGGTATATAGGTAAGAGAACTACAGTCTGAGGCCAGAACCAGGGCTAAAGCATGAGTCTGTACCTGAAAAATAAGCAAAATAAATTAATAAATACAAGGCTAAGGTGTAAGTGGTAGAGTGCCTATCTACTAAGTGTGAAGCCTTGAGTTCAAAACCCCAGTACTTCAGAAACAAATTGAGGCGGGGGCAGAAGGGAGGGAGAGAAGGAATGAAGTGCTAGAGACTGAATGCTGAATGTTTGGGGTTCTCCCCAGTTAAAACATTATTTGTTAAAAACTAATTCCCAATGTGATTGCATTGCCTTTTAGAGGTGATTGATACCCTTATGAGAAGAGATACTCTCCCCTCATGACACACGTATATATGCACAAAGAGAAGAAACTACGTGAAGATACCACATAGGGTGAAGATAGCACTTACAAACCCACTTAAGAGGCCACAGAATGAAATGTACCTTCCGGCGCCCTGATCTTGGGTGCTTAGCCTTCATAACTGTAAGACGCAAAATTGTAGCAGACTAAGACTTGGTGGTTATGCCAGGTGGAATGAGGAAGGTGGGGTGCTGGGTGAATATCTCTTTGACTGGAGTCCAGGGCTTACATGGTTTGAGCTTCCCACCAATGAATGCCAAGGTGTGGAGAGGACTCTGGCTTTGCAGGGCTCACCCATATCTGGGGCAGCAAATGGAAAGGAGTGTGGCCAACACAAAAGCATCAGCTGTCAACCATCAAAAACCAGCCAGGCTCTTTACCACTAAAGTTTACTTCATTACGAAACTGCTGAAGTCAGGAACAAAGGTAATGATGTCCCATACCTTGAATGGTTCTACTGAATTGATTTAATATTGAACTAAAGGTTCTATGAAGACAGTCAGACATTTCTTAATCACTCCCTTCCTTTCTCGGATTGAAATGGAAGGAAAAACAGAAAGTTTGCAAGCAAGCAATTTTGAAGATTAGGTTGGGTGAATGTGTTTTCCTAATTATCATAAAGCTATGCTAATTGAAAAGGTAAAGAATTTACTGAGTTGGAAGCAAAATTTAAAAAAATATAAAGATATAATAAGATACTCAGTAACCAGGGAAGGAGGGGACATCCAGGACAGAGGTGGCATTACAGTCAGGTTCCTATAGGAAGACACAGCATGTAAGATTTCCTACTGGCTGGGGGGGGGGGGGCAGCGGAGAAGGTGGATGGTGGAAGAGTGCCTGCAGCCCAGAAAACCAATTCCACACAGATGGGTCTAAAGAAGGCCTCAGGGTCAGGCTACAAATGCGTAACATACAGCACACAGCACCCAGGAGTCTGGATTGTATACAGAGAGCTATGCAAGAGCCACTGAAGAACTTTCAGCAAGGGGAAAATGGGATAATAAGGACTGCTGAGCACTTGCTCTTGCATGAGCTGGATTCCACATGGTGTGAGCAGATGTTAAGAACTCCTTTTTCTGTCCTGCAGGTAAGTTTAGGTAGGTTTCACAGCTTCCTTGCTCACTTTAAAATAATAAAACCTCCAGTTAGCTCAATAATCTCGTAACTCCAAAGCCAATTGCTCCTTCACTTTCCCAGCTGAAGCCAGCTTGAAGCTTGGGAAGCTGTAGACAACAGATGAAAGTTCTGGGGATGCAGCTCAGTGGTACAGTACTTGCCTAGCAGTAGTGAGGCTCTAGGTTTGATTCCCAGCAACCCCCTCCCTCAATGAAATAAATAGAATGGAGATAGGATGTGACTTAAGCCTCTTCTTTCTCAGTCTACTACTGCTCAGTCTAACTACGACTGCATGTGTGCTAGAGAGAGGTGGCAGAAAAAAGCTCTTAATTGACTGATGCAGTTAAGGTTTGAAGCTGGTGTCCTGGTGGTAGAAACAAAAGCTGGCTATATGTTGCTATATGTTACCCAGAGATCCTGCACCAGGGCCTTGAGCCACAGTTCACTTATCATGGGTAATGCCTTTCTTCCTGCTGCCTTCTGGCTTCTGCTAGCAGGGAAGGAATAACTTCAGCTCTCCCTTCCCTCCCTCCCTCCTTCCCTCCCTCCTTCCCTCCCTCCTTCCCTCCCTCCCTCCCTTCCTTCCTTCCTTCCTTCCTTCCTTCCTTTTGTGCCAACAGTAAGGTTTCACCTCAGGGCCTATACTCTTGCTTGGCTTTTGCACTCAAGGTTGGTACTCCACCTTTTGAGGTACCACTTCTGGCTTTTTGCTGATTAATTGGAGATAAGGGACTCAATGATTTTTTTCTGCCCCAGTTGGCTTTGTTTTGTTGTTTTTTTAAATTAGAATAATGCTATCATTTAATTTTCCATTTTAAATTTTCAGAGTTACACACCTTTCATAAAAAAATTTATTGTAAACCAGGTCCTGGTGGCACACCTGTATTCCTAGCTACTCAGGAGGCTGAGATCTAAGGATCATGGTTCAAAGCCAGCTGGGGAAGGAAAGTC
Source organism: Dipodomys ordii (assembly GCF_000151885.1). Classification (NCBI taxonomy): domain Eukaryota; kingdom Metazoa; phylum Chordata; class Mammalia; order Rodentia; family Heteromyidae; genus Dipodomys; species Dipodomys ordii. The sequence goes on along the minus strand of NW_012267288.1, from coordinate 9,195,093 downwards.
CATAAGACTCTTATCTCCAATTTGGTAGAGCACTAGCCTTGAGATGAAGAGCTGAGGGACAATGCTCAGGCCCAGAGTTCAAGCCCCATGACTGACCCCCCCCAAAATATATTGTAAAAGTAATATACAAGGAAATGTACTCATTACCTTGCTCATGTAACTGTAACCTCTCTGTATGGTATTTTTACAATAAAACCTAAAAAGTAATATACAGAGGGGTTACAGTTATTTAAGTAAGGTAATGAGTACATTTCTTTTTGAACAGTGTCACCTCTCCTTCATTTTCTCCCAGTTTTTCCCTCCTGACCCTCTTCCCTGATAAGGTGTATAGTTCATTTCAATACAATGTCTAGTGAGTATCATTGCTGCATTAGTTCACCCAATTAGTCCCACCAATTCTGTGTTTCCCCTTACCCTCCCCAAATCAGATAAACATACACGACAAAAGGTAGAGCAATTAAAAAACAGGGACAAAAGAGGGAAAACAAACACAAAAAGTAAACATTTTTTTAAAAAACCTCTTGTTTCCATTTCTTGGAGTTCATTTCAATAGCATTGTTTTATATGATCATATGCACTCTGTGATCCTCTCCTAAGAATATCATCTTTTGTCTCACTGTGTGAATAGAGTTCTATTTAATTTATGATGCCTAAGTGTAATTTTTTCTTTTACTATCCATTGTGTTTGCTTATAGATTTATAAGCACATTCTAATTGTTATAAATGAGAAAAACCAAGCAACCTATGTTTCTTTGGGACTAGCTTACTTCACTTAATATATTTTTTCCAAGTCTTTCCAGTTTCTTATGAATGGGACAATACCATTCTTTCTGATGGAAGCATAGAATTCCATGCATGTATTGCACATTTTCTTGATCCATTCATCCACTGAGGGGCATCTGGGGTGATTTCATATCTTGGTTATGTTAAACAATGTTGCAATGAACATGGTTGTGCTGGTAGCTTTAGTGATATAGAAGCTTTAATGATATATAGCTTCAATGATATAGAAGAAGCAGTCCAAAAATTCATATGGAATAATAGAAGACTCCAAATAACAAAAACAATCCTTAGCAGGAAGAACAATGCTGGAGGAACATCAATACCAAATTTCAAACTCTATTACAAAGCCATATAAAAAACAGCTTGGTAGTCACACAGGAATAGGCCTGAGGACCAATAGTGAACCCATAGTTAGATAAAGGAACTAAAAAAACAGAGGATGGAAAAAAGACAGCCTTTTCAACAAATTGTGCTGGCAGAATTGGCTATATATATGTTGAAAACTGAAGCTAGATCCATATATCACCCTTCACCAGAATCAATTCCAAATGAATCATGGACCTCAGTGTAAGATAAGATATTCTGAAAATATTACAGGAAGGGATAGGGGAAACTTTAGGTCTCCTTGGCATGGGTGGAAACTTCCTAAGTAAAGATCCAAAATCACAACAAATTAAAGAAAGAGTGGAAAAATGGGATTTCATCAAACTGAAGAGTTTTTGCATGGAAAAGGACATAGCTAGCAAGGTAAATAGCCCACAGAATGGGAGAAGATCTTTACTAGTTATGTGTCAGACAAGGGCCTCATATTGAAAATATACTCAGAGGTTAAAAAAAAAAATTAAATCCTCTGAAAACAAATACTCAAAGAAACAACCCTAGTTGTTACCCAAGTAAATGGGCTAAAGATTTAAAGAGACTTCTCAGAAGAAGAATGCCCAACAGACACATAAAGACATCTCTGGGCACAAAAGAGATGCAAATCAAAACAACATTGAGATTCCACCTCATCCCAGTTAGAATGGCCATTACCAAGAAAACAAACAATAACAGATGTTGGTGGGAATGAGATCAAAAGGGAATGATACTACACTGTTGGGAATGTAAACTTATTCAACAACTCTGGGAAAGCAGTATAGATGTTCCTCAAAAGCTCCCCTATGATCCAGCAACCCCACTCCTGGGCATTTACCCAGCTGTCTGAGTCATGATCCTCAGGGCTCAGCATCTGTACATAGGATTACAGGCATAGGCCACCATGGCACTCAGATTTAGGTTTCTATTGGAGCTCACTGCAAATTAATAGTAATTCTGAGAGGTCCTTTTAGGATGTCCCAGGCAAGTTCTCTTCACTTCTAACTTGAGCCCACTGGAAATAACCTTTTATTAGCTGGGGATGGAAGGTCAGCTTCCTCCTAGGGCAATCTGTATCTTTCTTCTCCCTCCTCTTGCAGATCTAAACACAGCCTCTCATCTTTATTAACTATTCAGACAAAGCTAGTCATGAGTCATTCCTTGTTCTCTGCATTCCAGGAAACATTTGTCAAGCTCTCTGAATCCCCTTAATCTCTTCTCCCCCCCCCCCATCCTCCACCCTGCTCCTGGTGACAAGCATCCATCCACAATCCTGTTGGTGATGAACACATGAACACACAGAGCACATCCCCAGCCCACTCAGAGCCCTGGTATCTGTACCAGACCTGTTTCAATCCACCTCTTTGGTTCCCTCCTGAGAGATGATGGGTTAATACTGACAAAACTAGTTTTACCATCTTTCAATATGGCTTGCTTACATGAATGGTCTTCAGCGGTGCTTATGAAGCCCTGGCTCACAGGCCAAATCTGGTGTGCCACCTGCTTGGGTAAATAAAGTTATACTGAACCCAGAAATGTTCATTCATTTACATATTGTCTGTGGCTCCTTTCATGCTACAATAGCGAATGTGAGCAGTTACATGAGAGACTGTATGCACTAAGCCTAAAATATTTACCACCTGGCTCTTTACAAGCAAAGATTTCTGGGTCCTGCTTTAGAAATGGACTGGTCAGTAGTCCATGCTTGCCTAGCATTTAAGATTTAATTCCAACATGACAGAAAAAGGAAAGAATAAAAGAGGGAAGGAGGGAAGAAAGATAGAACAAAGATGCAAAAGAAAAAAGGAAAGACAGTAGAATGCAATGCTTAATACAATTTCTGCCAAATAATATAGCTATTTAACTTTGCATTAGTTTCAGTAGTTCTTTTTCTTTCTTTTTTTTTGTCAGTCATGGGGCTTGAACTCTGGGCCTGGGCACTGCCCCTCAACTCTTCAGCTCAAGGCTAGCACTCTACCACTTGAGCCACAGCGCCACTTCCAGTTTTCAGAGTGGTTTTGATTGGAGATAAGAGCCAAGGTATAAGGGGGGGGAGGGCGTGGGAGTAAGGGGGCGGGGGAGGGGAAGGGAAGGGGAGGCGAGAAGAGAAAGGAATGGGAAGGGGAAACAAAGGAGGAGGCTACAATGCTTGATAAGAAATGTACTCATTATCTTGCTTATGTAATTGTAACCCCTCTGTATGGTATTTTCACAATAAAAATAAACAAACAAAAAAAGTCTCACGGACTTTCCTGCCCCAGCTGGCTTTGAACGTGATCCTCAGATCTCAGCCTCCTGAGTAGCTAGGATTACAGGCATGAGCCTTGGTGCCCAGCTCAGTAGTTCTATTTCAAGTGTTCAATAGCCACTGTGCCTGGAGTTACTGTACTTAACAATGAATACATTTCCATCACTGCAGAATGTTCTTGGGCAGGGCTGACTTGGAACAGTATTTTTTTGCCCTTTGAGCTTACACACAACTAAGGAAAAGTCTCATTTTAACCTCCTTTAATCCATTTCTACATGTAATTCTCATTTAATCCTCTCAAGCCCTTGTGAAGTAGGGCACCTATTTGTAGATGACAAGATGGAGGCACAGGGAAGTTAAAAATGGAAAATATCACAGGATAACATTTTCCTTCTAAAAAGAGCACTTTGGCAGCGTTGTATCAAATAAATATTGGATGTGAGATCGAAGGCAGGATATTAGCTAGCATGTTAATGTGATTATCTAAGTGACAGATAATGACTGTGTAGTAATTTCCCAGAGTGTCAAACTCAGTGGCATAGAAAATAGAATTGTATGTGTTAGTAATTCTGGCAGGGCCATCCTCCCTTTTTCTTTTGGTCGGTTGTGGGGCTTGAACTCTGGGCCTGGGTGCTGTACCTCAGCTCTTCAGCTCAAGGCGAGCACTCTACTGCTTGAGCCACAGTGCCACTTCTGGTTTTCTAGTGGTTTATTGGAGATAAGAGTCTCACAGACTTTCCTGCCTGGGCTGGCTTTGAACCGTATCCTCAGATCTCAGCCTCCTGAGTAGCTAGGATTACATGCATGAGCCACAGGCGCCCAGCTACCATCCTCCCTTTTAAGACCCTAGGAAACTTTTGTTAGCTGCTGGTGTTCCTTGGCTTGTAGCAACTGCAGTCTAGTCTGCCTTCATCATCATCATCATCATCATCATCTAGTCTTTCTGTGAGTGCATATGTGTTTTTGTGTCAAACTTACCTCTTATAAAGACACCAGCCATTGGCTTAGGGTCCACTCTGTTTCATTATGACTCAATGGTTTCCTCTGTAATACTCTATTTCCACATAACACTCGCAAGTACTCATGGTTAGGACCCCAACATACCATATGGAGGAGCACAATTTAAGCCATGACACAGGACAAGAATAATACAGGCAAGGTGGGTGGAAGATGGGAAAGAAGATAGTGAAATTTCAAAAATAAATCATTTCTACTTAATGACAGTCAAGAGGCTTGAAAAGACTAAAATAATTTGCAAGCTTGCGGCAAGAACAGCCAATAAGAAAGAGAAGAAAAGAAGAAAGAAGCCGCTTGGAGTGAGAAAATGACAGTGTTTGATGGCTGTGGGCCACCACGCTGAGTCTTTCATTCAGAAACATGTTTGGGGTAGAAATAGAGATTTAGCAATGACACTGGTTAGCAGGGGCTGTGAACAGTGAGGCAGAGAGAGGGAGGAGTAGAAAATCCTTGGTGCACACAGACATTTCATGGATGATAGAGAAAATGCTGCCTAAGAAACTAAGAATGAGAGGCGAAGAGAGCCAAGAAGAAAACTGGAAGCAAAGAATGGCATGGGAGTTAAAGAACATTATTTCCAAAAGAAAAGAGTGGTTGACAATGCTCTGTGTTTATATTAACCGCAATCAGTAGAAGGAATGGAAACATTGACTGGACTTGGAAGTTCTGATACCATCGACAAACCCACTGGGGACAAGATAGAATGAACTGAGGGGCTGATGGGAGGGGACAAGGGAATGTAGCCAATCCCATGAGAAGCTTGTCCACGAAGAAAAGCAGATTATATCAACATAATAATCATAAACTGATGTAAGAGCTAAGGAGATTTTTGTTTTGTTTGGCATTATTTAAGATGGGAGACATTGGACCTTATTTCGATGTTGAGAAAATAGTCAGTAGATGGGAAAGGCAGAAGGTTCTGGAACCACTGAGGAGCAAGATCTCTGAGAAGGTAGGAGGGATTGAGAGTAAAGGATTGTCAGGAAGAGAGACAACATCTTCCCACAGAGACAGGGAAAGAAAGGCAGACGGGGCTCCATGTCTGGAAAATGTAGGAGGACGAGGGAGAAGCTTGAAGAAGTTCTTACATTTTGGCCTCTCTTGTCTTGTCACAGCAATAAGAAATTTAACACTTCCAAGAAATATTTTTCTTCTTTTATGCCAGTGAGAGATTCTTTAATATTTTATCATTTGAGATTAAATTTATTTTTACTATCACCTGTAAAAACATGAAAGTCTATATAAATCATTTTAGTATGATCCTGAAATACATCACTCATAATTTTTTTCTAAGAGATTTGCTTCTGTCTTTCTGGTTGCTGTGAATTACTATTGCTACTATTGTTCATATTAGATACTGGAATTTACAGTTTACGGAGATTCATTCACAGGTTCCTGAAAGGACTAGATCTGGGCTAGGCATCTTTTTAAATAAATATATTACTGTTTCTTATAAGCACTAGTTTTGCTTCTCATAAAATGATTTAATGATGTGTCCCCACTAGAGATTTTTGGAAAAGTGGATTGTCTTGCTCCAAATTTTTTTTGGGGGGGGCCTATTTGTGGGGCCTGAACTCTGGGCCTGGGCGCTGTCCCCCAACTCTTCAGCTCAAGTCATAGCACCACTTCCGGCTTTTTTCTTTTTGCTTATGTGGTGCTGAGGAATAGAACCCAGGGCCTCATGCATGCAAGAAGCACTCTACCACTGAGCCACCTTCCCAGCCCTTTGCTCCGAATTTTTATCAACAAATGAAATAAAGATATTAAAAACTATAAGAGATCATCTAAAGTGCACCAAAATTATGATGGAAATGTATTAATTGTGATAAATAATCATCCAAATGAACTGAAGGGATGAAAATCAAGTTCCACAATTATGTGGAGAAGAATCAATTGCAGAATGTATGCTTGACATGCTTAAAGAAGAGCCAGGAAAGGGGTCATGGGTAGCACTGATTATAAAACTCATTATAAAATTACACTAAGCAAATAACAAGATGTTGGTGCAGGCAAGAAGAGCAGAAGAGAACCCAGAAAAAAAACATATTTAGAACTGTGCAATTGTAGTCCTTATCCATGGGGACATCTTCTAAGGCCTTCAGTGGCCACAGAGACTGAGAATGCAGATCATTCTCATATACATCTCACAGTTTTCCCTCTACATTCATGTTTATAGTACAGTTCAATGTATAAATTAGGTTCAGTAGGAGGTTAAATAATAGTAACTAATAATAAATAGAACAACAATAACCGTACTCTAAAATAAATGTGTGGATATGTTCTCTCTTTTTAAAATCTTACTGTATTATGCTCATCTTTCTTCTTTTTCTTTTTCTTTCAGTCCTGGGGCTTGAACTCAGGGCCTAGGCATTGTCCATAACCTTCTTTTTGCTCACAGCTAGCACAATGCCACTTCCAGCTTTTTCTGCATAGTTTATTGGAGATAAAAGTATCATGGACTTTCCTGCCTGGGCTGGCTTTGAGTGCAAGCCTGCGATCTCAGCCTCCTGAGCAAACCACCTGTGACTGGCTTCATCTTTCTTCTTGTGATGGAGATGATGCAGTGCCTATGTGAAGAAATGAAATGAGATAACTGATATCAGATGTTGGGAGCCAAAAGGGAGTCTCTCAACATGATAGGCTTGACTATCTCACTGGAACATCTTGAGGCTGAGTTTACAGAATCCGACCCTTTCCCCTGCCCTACGCAAACACCCTGCAGCTACTGACGACCACCTTTTCACCTTGCCCTAAGCAAGCACCCTGCAGCTGCTTTGGCCAATGAAAAAGCTTCCTTATTCCAAACATATAAATACCCCTGTGTGAAAAATTGGCAGCTTGATCAGAATCCCTGTCTTGCTGTCATTCTTTGTGTCTCTTGTCCCTTCATTCCTTCTCGCTTAGGTTCACTGCCCTCGTTGACATCCTGCGGGTCGGGACAGTCAGCATTGTAACATAGCTCTAGACTATTATGTAAGGATTACTTGAACACCAGCACTGCTTTACTGTGACAGCTAGTTAGCTGCTAGTTGGTTACTAACTAGCAGACATAGAGTAAACAGTGTGGATTTGCTGAACAGAGAGATAACTCATTTCCTGGGTTGGATGGAACAAGACAACATGTGATTTCACCACACTATGTAAAACATTTGAATTGCCTTTTTTCTGGATTTTTCCCATTTATTTTATTATTTATTTGCTGGCATTTAAACTTAGGACCTTATACTTGTTAAAGAAGATACACTTAAACTATGTTGCCAATCCTTTCTTTTCAGTTATTTTTCAGGTAGGGTCTTGAACTTTTGCCTTGGGCCAGAGAAGACCACAATCCTCTTACTTATGTTCCCCGCCCCCAATAGATAGGACATATTGTATATGCCGCTATGCACAAGTTATTATTGATTTTTGGCTCAGGTTGGCCACAGATACAGCTACAGCTACAGATACAGATACAGATACAAATCAGATTTTGATCATCCCAATCTGTATCTCCTGAGTAAGTGGGTTTACAGACATAATCCATTGCATTCAGCTTCCTTTTCATACTATTGAACCACAGTTGTCTGAGAGCAGCTGAAACCTCAAAAACAATGCCATGGAGAAGGGGAACAACTATCTATAACTAAAATAGCATTACAGATCAACAAGTAAAGAGGACTCTTCAATAACTGAGACAATTCATTATTTGGGTTTTAAAAATACAGACACATATCCTTACCTTATGGCATTTATAAAAATTAACTCCAGATGAATCAAATATTTCAGTGTGAAATGCAGGCTTATTTTGTGAGCACTATAAAAGAAGAGCTCTCTGTATTTGACATATGGACAGATTTCTTAAAGCAAAAAACCCTGCAAACTTTTATGAAAAGGACTGAGAGAATTGAAAATTTTTAAAAAGTATGATTATCAAAAGCATCTTGAACATGGAAAATACAAAGTACAAACTAGAAGACATAGGCAATATGTTAACATGACAAGTTAATATGCAGAATATGTAAATGAATCTAATAAGCAATAAGAAAAAGTTTCCCATTCAGTAGAAAAAGGTTTGGAGGCATTGCTCACAGGGAAGATACAAGAACAACCAATAAACAAATAAAATGATGTTTAGCCTCATTAGTAATTGAGAAAAAACAAATTAATATCACAGTACGGTACCATTTTATTCCCATTAGATTGGAAAAACCCATTAGTCTTACAATATTAAGCATAGCAAAGAATGCAGAACTCTAGACCTCTTATCTACTGCTGATAGCAGTGCACACTGATAGAAGGACACTGCAAAACAAACTGACATTTCTAGCAAAGATGAGCATGTGCTTGCTCTGTGCATCTTCAAGAATCTATCTTAGAGAAATTCTTGATGTGAATAGCAAGGCAGGTGCAAGAATCTTCACAACCAAGTTTAAAGGCATAAAACTAGAAACAACTCAAAATATCTACCATCAGGGAGATGGAAAAAAAAGAAGTAGGGAAAATAATAGACTATAGCAATATGTATTATGGATGGATACCTAATGTGGAATAAAAAAGATAAATGAGGTATGATACCCCAGGTCCTCTTGAAGGATTTTGGAACCTCATCTTTTCACCGAAGCACACTTAAGTAGAGAATGGCTGCTTGTACCTTCTCAGGTAGAAATTGACCCTGAATCCAGGACCCAGAATCCATGATATACAAAACAGGCAAAGCTGTCTTCCAATGTACTAAGAGTTGTCTCTGGAAAGAGAAAAGCTAGGAAGTGAGGACTAATGTAGCAAGAGAGCCATTGGCTTCATCCAAATATCCCAGAACATATTAGTAAGAATATATGATATCCAATACCAAATTTCAAACTCTACTATAAAGCCATAGTAATCAAAACAGCTTGGTATTGGCATAAGAACAGACCTCAGGACCAATGGAATAGAATTGAAA
>NW_012267288.1:9148373-9184384 GCF_000151885.1 Dipodomys ordii | reverse complement strand
GGGGGGGAGGCTGGGAAAAGATGTGAAGTGTAAACAAAGGAGGAGCTGCAATGCTTGATAAGAAGTGTACGCATTATCCTGCCCATTTAATTGTAACCCCTCTGTACAGTATGTACACACACACAAAAAAAAGAATATATGATATCTTACGAGAGAGTAAAAATAGAGTCACAGAGTGGCTAGGGACCATCTGCTAGGAAAGTAGTCCCTTCCACTTGTGAGACTCATTGACAGTGACAACACTTATCCATTAAATTAATGAATTATTCTTTGCCACTCCTGAAGTTTCAACAAGGACTCCCTCTAGTCATTCCCTGCTTTGTGATGAATATTAACTGTGACTCAAGACTGGGCTGGGGGTGGGGGGGTGGAGGATCTTTCAACCTTCTTTACATGTTATACAAAGGTCAACCCTTACATGCTGGCTTTCTGGCCTCTGCAGCTGGGACCATGGAACCTTCTGCTCTGAAAGCAAGGCTGCTTACTGTGATTAACAGAAATCTACTTCAAAGCAGTACAAGCAATGTGGACTTTGTCTTAAGCTTTGAGACAAGATTCAAGTTCACAATATTCAAGGATGGAAAGCACAGTCAAGTATGATGGAATCCACTCTGGGACAGTGCAACCACTTTCAATTTCTTCCCACCATTTCTCTCAGAATCTGTCCATCTCTGTGACCATGTGGTCTTTTTATACTCTTAGTGATCCCATTAGCTTTGCTGTTTTTCCTCTTCAGATGAACATTTTAGGCTTTTCCACATACACTGCTGCCTCATAGATCTGTGTGCAACCTTAGAGCTATTTCTAAATGTCTAAATTCCTGGTGGAGAGTCTCAATTGGCTAAGCTTGTCCACTTTGACTCTGTAAGGCCAGGGCCAGAAATGTGATAGAAATGTGGTGTCTGGGATTTTCTAGATAGGTGGAAGGAATGCAACAACTAATGAACCCAGACCCTAACGGTTTTCAAACAATTCCCTAACTCAGGGCTGTCACGTGCAATATACAACCCAAGACACCCAGTTCATATTAGTGTCATCTCTTTCTATTCTTCCATATTTCTAAGCCTTGGTTTTGTTGTGTTGTTTTGTTTTGGGTTCCAGAACTGGAGTTTGAACTCAGGGCTACAGTTCTTTTTTATATGAATTAATACACATTATTGTTACTCCTTTGTTTTTGTGAAGATAGTTTAGCTAATATATGTGAAAGGTCTTTTCCAACTTAAAGCAAAATATAAACATGTTACTGTTATACTTGATTCTAGGTACTTACAGCAGAAGTAGCCTGATACAGATGATTTTGATCTCCCACTATCATTACTTTGGCGTCTGTTGCCTTGTTACGTGAATTATCTTTGTAGATTTGGCCTGTTTCTAGGTGATAGAGATTCATTGTCTACTTTGCTTACTGACCAAGCCCTAGTAAGAGAAAATTGGAATTAGTTCAATTTCTTAAAAAAAATGGCCCAATTTTCTTTGTCCTTACCTAGAGAGCAAATGGATAAAATGAAAGTTCAGCCTGGGCTTCCATATGGTCAAATAGGCTTACTCTGTTGATTCGTGTTCTTTCATTCACACCAGCCACCAACTGACAAGCAATTGATTGCATCTGCACAACTGTTTTGCTTTTTCAGCCACCTTAATGACTAAATTGGACCAACAGTATACTTATAAGTCACTTCTAATTTAGTCATTATTCCATAGATAAACAATGATGGGGCTAGAAACTGTTAATTCAGCTTTAAGTGTTAGACATAGTCCCTGCTCAGCTCCTTAGGTAGTGGGGTACTGCTTATTTAATTGACACTAATTCATAGTAGGAGACAAGAGGCCAAACAGGCTTTCCAACCAGTAAGAATATTGAACAAAGTCAGAATAAGAACCATAGACATACCTGTATTGTGTATTTTTTGCTGTTCGCTCAAATTTGGGAGTATTTTTATATTGGCATGACTGAAAAAATAATGTATATACATAGATTTTCTTGATAGTTTCTACTTATTTCAGTGTCATGAAAAAAATTAACCATTTTGAACAGCAGTCTTTCTAGAAAATACACCATAAATCTCAAGTGGTTTAAAAAGAAAACAAAACAAAAAAAAAACCCAATCCCTCCAAAACTGTGTGCCAATGGTTCACACCTCTAATACTAGCTACTCAGGAGCCTGAGATCTGAGGATTGAGGTGCAAAGTCAGCCCAGGCAGAGAAGTCTGTGAGACTTTTATCTCCCATAAACTACCAAAAAAAGAGATGGAAGTGGAGGTCTGGCTCAAGTGGTAGAGTGCTAGCTTTGAGCAAAAAGAAACTGTAAGACAGCATCTTGGCCCTTAGTTCAAGCCCCAGGACTGGCACAGACAGAATAGCAAACCCAAAAAACCCCTAAGTAAACACAGCATATGCCCTCATATACCCTTGTAAAGTCTCCTCTCAAGGTCTTTGTAAAGTATAATGTTGTAGCACTGTTTGTACAGATGCCTGACTTCCTTGTTGAGAACATTTATCACAAATTTTAGCTTTCACTAAAGTTACATTCTGATTTAATGGTGACAGTTAATGTAGAAGCATTGTTTGCAGCACTGTGAGTCATGCTGTACTTGACTCTGAGTGCAGTAGCACAGAGGTGAGGTACAAGGCTAACCCCAGGGTTTAAGTGCTGTGATCAAGATTTGACTGGCTCATATCTGGGTGACTTGGGGCAAGTTACTTGACTTTTCTACACTCCATTTTCTGCATGTACTATGGTTTGAATATAGTATTTAAAGGTCTATGTGTTAAAGCTTGGACCCGGGGTGGTGGTCTTCGAACTTCAAAGGGGTGAGGCATTGAGAAATGGCCTAAGGCCATTGGAGGAGTGCACTGAAGGGGATTGTGGGAGTAAGTTTATTAGTATCCCACTCTGATCCCTGGTTTGTGATGAAACTGGAATGCTTGGCATCCCACTCATCAGGATGCACCCTCCATCCTCGCCAGAGGCCCAAAGTAACGAAGCATGAAGAACCTTAGCCTGAAGAACTGTGAACCTTTGGGCCTGTCTTCACTTGTAAGTTAATTGTCTTGGGTATTTCATGGACCCTAATATAACTTACCTCAAGAGACTATGAATAGGACTAAGAGAAAGATTTAAGCACTTAGTACAGAGTAATTCCCAAATAAGTATTAATTTAAATTAATTACAATGGTAAAGAACAAAAATATTGTTTTGATTTTCCATAGGACTGTGTTATGGACTTATACAGTAGTGAGGTGAGTTGAAGGCCATAGCATTCACATTCATGCCATCACAAGATCCTTATTTGCATATAAACTTCTAAGGTTCCTATCCTTAAGTCAAAATTATGATTTTTTTAAAACTCAGTAAGGTCAAAGACCTACTATAATTATAACATTTCACTACTAAGTAGCCCACTTTTAAAAACTAAAAGTTAAAACTCCAAGGATTCAAGATAAATTTTCTAAGATACAAAATTAACTTGTGCCAACTGATGCAGGGTTAGGCTTCAAATTGAATTACATAGTGACCAAGAAGCTACTTTAAAAGCAACAGTAATGATTTCTTTTATCATGTTATGTGTTTGAAGTCGTCTCTGGAAAATGTTAGATTAACTTTGATATTTTGCTTAAACAGTTGTCGGTTCTCAGTGAAACTCTCACTGGGACTATCAAAACCATCCCAATGGGGTTAACACTGGCCCCAGGGCTAAGGAATTTGCTTCCTGAGAAAATATAATCTAAAGAGCTTCCAGGACTGAGTTGGATGATTTTATATGACAAAGCCAATTACAGGCATAGCCACTTTACTCACTGAGAGCTAATTTAAGCTAACATCATTTCATATAATCTTCCTTGGGAACTAAATCCTTTGCTTCTTAGGTAAGTAAAACTCTCTTTGACTTCAAAGGGAGTTTTGCCTGTACATTAGAAATGGGCTCGTTTCTAAGCATATTGCTCTTATACGATCTCCCTTTTCTCCACCCTTCTTTTTAGTTCCTTCATGACTGCAAATTCAGATAGACTATACACTAATGGGTGGTGGCCACCTCCGTGCCAGTTTGTATTCATGCCTCTCACCTATCCTTCTGTTGCTTAAATAGCTTTAGAAGAAAAGTCTGGTTGGTATACTCCTGAGAAATTGCACATTAGAACAGGTATAATAGTCTTGACCATATGTTAATACCTATTTAAAATACTATAGGATGTGTTGTATATATAGACATATATATAGAGAGAGACATTGGCATGATGAACATACATATTCTGTTTTTGCCTTATTACACTAGTAAAGTGCTTTTTTAAAAAAAAACAAAAACTATACATATAGTTCACATAGGAAGGCAGAAAATCTGTACAAAACATGCAGTAATTATATGATACTTAAAAAATTATAGTTTATTGGCTCTTCCACCTCCTTCCAAATGAAAATGCTTAATCAGTTTCCTTCATGTTTCTGAAGAGAGTGGGAATCAAGCCTGTCTCTTGGCAAGTCAAGACTAATTTCACTCAATGGATTTATGCAAATTGATATTTCAGATGAAGATGCCTTCAGTAAAGGTCAAGAGAACGCTCCAAACTGAATTTGCTTTCAAAGGGCAAATAGAAACTCCAGACTCATTTGTTTTCATCAATATTTTGCTGCACCCACAATACACGTTATAATCAAATTCAGCCTGCTCTGAGAGGCCTGCTCATGGCTCCCTATTCCTCGTGCATCTGGTGCCATAGAGTTAAGATAGACCCATACAACAAACACTCTGTTCCTCTCTTTGATGTCAGTCCTCATGGCATTCTGGTTTGGGAGTGTAATGCCAAACTCAGTTATCTGGGTTGTGCTTTTAATTAATTGAGATTATGCGATCATAACAAAGAGTTTGGCGGCAGTGGCTAAAATAGACTTGTTAATGATGATCAATTATGACCAGGTGGACTTTTTGACAGCTGATTTTTACCTGACACTATATGTAAAGGCTTTAATTAGATAAATCGCGCTAACAAGCTGACCTCACCATCTGCTGTCATTTCTCTTCTTGGGTAGAGCATTTTGTTGATTGCATGAGATTCCAGGCCTCTTCAGTCCTATGCTGGCCAGCCCCGCATAGGACTTACAGTTCACTTGTTAGGACAACCAGTGGTTGGGTAACTGTTTATATATAGCTTCATGACCAGAAAACACTTTGTGAAGAGCAGCTGGCCCAAATTCAAATAATTCCATCCTTGCTGTAAAGCAAAGAGAGGAAATGAGGCCCCTTTCTTTGTTGTCTCATCAGTCACAGCTTTGAGTCAAGGTATCCTAAGTCCTGAGATACTTATGTGGCTGTGATGGGTGCTAACAGCTAGAGTGACATGGTGCGCTAATGGCAATGATACACACAAACAGGCAGAATTGTGGACTGCTGTTGCCTGACTCAGGTCCCCTTCAGGGTTGAGATGTTGCAAGGAGTGTGGGCACAAATGGTTCACACACACGTCCTTCCCTCTCAGTAACTACCCTTGGCTAAAGGGAGCAGCTTCACCTTGGAGTCCATCACTCCTGTCTCACTTCTCTCTTGGGCCTTAGCAGCCACCATTCAATGATTGGTCAATGCCTAGGAAAAAGGCCCGCCCCTCTCATCTCAAACTGAGACAGCTGTGAAAGGTCACTGAGTTCCAGGCTCTCGGTGGGAATGGCTGACTTCCTTGGCCCCAGGTATTTTAGGGCTGCTTCTCCATCTGCTGCATCCTGCTTGCCGCACCTCACTCCTCACAGTGTGTTCCCAGGATCTCCAGTAAACATGCAGCATGCAAGTCTCTTTCTGAGTTGCTTTTCTGGACATTGGACATTCTGCAACCTATAACCAGGTGATAAGAACTTGAGGCAAGTGAAACTGGACCTGGTCCAAGCTGAATTTTGTTTCTTAAGAGTAACTCCACATTTGTATGTGGCTTCTCCATGAGCAAGACTATTATTGTGCTTCATTATGCATTTCATAATGAATACAGTATGGTGAAAGCGACATCTTGTCTGGATAATTCAGTCAGCACCTGTATAAATGTAACACACTCATGTATTTAGTCAAGGATTTAAGGGACTAATTGACCTTGGGATGCGTCCTATCCATATCTTGTGTGTTTCTCTGGAACATTCCTTTATTTCCCATTCTGTGAAAACTGTCCAACAAGTCCTTTAGCAGCCTTCAGTCATCCTCATGCTAATATGGAAATGCTTTTTAAAATATTTTCTAGCCAGCCATTGGTGGCTCACACCTGTAATCCTAGCTACTCAGGAGGCTGAGATCTGAGGATTGTGGTTCAAAACCAGCCCGGGCAGGAAAGGATGTGAGACACTTATCTCCAATAAACCACCAAAAACTGGAAGTGGCACTGTGGCTCAAGTGGTAGAGCACTAGCCTTGAGCTGAAGAGCTGAGGGACAGCTCCTAGGCCCAGAGTTCAAGCCCCACGACAGACATAATAATAATAATAATAATAGCTATTATTATTTATGAGTCCCAGCAACATTTACACTGTAGATTTGCTGTGCCCTGTCTCTTAGCTGTTGCATGAGACACACTATAAAGCTCTTCCTGTTTTGCTTTATCTCACCAGATACCAGCACCTTGCAAGTCCCACATGACTTACTAGCACATCAATACTTTGTAGATATTAAGTGCTCAAGAAAAGATTTGCTTGGGGAAAAAAAGAAAAAAAGAAAATACAGAAAGAAGCTAGAAACTTGTGGCCCATGGCCTATAATCCTAGTTTCTTGGGAGGCTGAGACTAGAAGGATTGTGGTTTTAGGCAAGCCACGACCAAAAAACACAAAACAGGGCTTAGTGATAGAGTGCTTGCCATGCATACATGAGGCCCTGGGTTCCATTCCTCAGTACCACATAAGCAAAAAAAGCCGGAAGTAGCACTGTGGCTCAAGTGGTAGAGCACTAGTCTTGAGCTGAAGAGCTAAGGGACAGCCCCCAGGCCCAGAGTTCAGGCCCCACGACCCACAAAAACAAACAACAACAACAAAAAGTTCATGACATTCCTCATCTCAACCAACAGCTGGAGATGGTGGTTCATATCTGTTATCCCAACTACAGAGTAAAGCACAAAACATCCAGATCACAGTCTAGGTTTGGGCTTGGGCAGGAAGCAATATCCTACCTCTGAAATAACTGGTTTAGATTAGGATAAATTATATACATGTGTAGAAATGTTACAGTGAAATCCTCTTCGTACAACTAATGTACACACACACACACAACAACAACAACAACCAAAAACAGCTCACATGGCTAGAGTCATGGCTCAGCAGTAGAGCACCTGCCTATCAAGTGCAAAGCCCTAAGAATATAAGAACTGGTGTTCCTAATAGAATCATTAGTCAGTTGAACAGTACCAACAACATCTGGTTCTGCTCTTTGCTTTATAGTTTTCTTCTTCAGCTACACACTGATAAACCTATCATTTCCACATATCGTTTTTACTTTTAAAAATAATTATTATAAAGGTGATGTACAGAGGGTTTATCATTACATAAGCCAGGAAAAGAGTACATTTCTTTTTGTACAATGTCATCCTTCCCTTGCTCTCTCCCAGTCTTCCCCTCCCATCTACCCTCCACAATTTTCAACATAGTGTTCAGTGAGTACCCCCCTGCTGCATTTGTTTGCCCTTTGTCTCTCCATTTATGTGCCTCTCTTTATATCCCCAAAGACATATAAACAAACAGAACAAAAAGAAAACTAAAACAGCAAAAAAAGGGAAAAATCTCTCTTGTTTTAATTTCTTGGAGTTGATAAACAGTATTTTGTATGTTCAGATGCACATAGGCATTGTGCCTTTCTGTTCCTCTCCTAAGAACGTCCTCCTTTGGTCTCACTGTGTGTGAATGTCTAGAGATCTGTATAATTTATTATGTCCTGGTGTATTTTATTTTTTTATTGTGAAAATACCGTACAGAGGAGTTACAATTACATGGGCAAGGTAGTGAGTACATTTGTTATCAAGCATTGTTGCCTCCTCCTTTGTATCCTGGTGTATTTTAGATATAGCTTCTGTATATGACAGAAAACATGCACCATTTGTCTCTCTGAGTTTGGCTTATTTTACTTAGTATGATTTGTCCTAGTTCTATCCATTTTCTTGCAAATGACATATTATTCTTTGTAATGGCTTGTACAATTCTATTGTGTATAGGTGCCACATTTTTTTGAATTTCTGCACATCTTTTATATCTTTCCCACTTCAGGAGAAAGCTCTATTCCATTCAGTTCCAGAGTTATTACTAGAGGCAGAAAGTTTTGCTGCTGCTTTATATCCCATTTGACTCTAGCATTTCCTCTGCTCAATTGGACATGGCCTGGGGTTCCTTGTGCTCCACCTGTGGCTCCAAAGTGGTGTCTTCCAAGTTCCTGCTTCATCTCTTATCTGACATGTGATACCTGAGGGAGGCTCTGGCCTCAAAGGTTCACTCTCAACTGGCCACTTGCACCTCTTCCTTGTTCTTTTATAAGAAGGAGTTCAGAGTCTTCAAGATGCCCACCTCTTCCACATGACTGTTGATTATTAGAACTGGGCTTTGTTGCCCATCCTCATTCCTAGAAAGAAAATGCACTCTGCTGTCCTTGAGATGACCCCAGAGCACAGCCTGTCTGCCCTCTGAGCATCTTGTGTGCTCTCGTCTCCCTGTAGAGCTCCCTCAACTGCCTCTAAGGACCCCTTTCTCTCTTACCTCGAGCCTGAAACGTGGATAAACCATGGTGAAGCCATGATTAGAAGACTTGGATTTGTGCTTCCTTTGTCAAACCGTGCTCCTGTTTGCTATGCAGGTGTTCTGTCACTTTGCAGCAGGCGTGACCCCACAGGCAGGTCCAGTCCCATGTGCGTGGCTTCATTACCAGAAAACTGTCACATCTTAGCTACAAATCTTTTGGTACCTTGATGATAATTCTACTTATTCTGGCTTTCTGCATTGTCCTTTTAACAATACCAGTGAATCCCCAAGGGTCAGTGTGTTCTCCTTTCAAAATGTTTTCAAATGGACTCTAGAAAGGTATTTAAAAACATATAAAAGGCTCTTAACAATTGTTGAATGAATGGATAATGAATCACTGAGGCCAGGGAAACCTGCGGGTCAGAATAACAGTGCTTTCTTTTCATACCTCTCTCTGAACAGCTTTGGGACATGTGGCCTGGCTGTAATTGAGAAGGAACACAGGAGTGTAATTCTTTCCAGTTCCACCTGGTTGAACACTAAGACTGATGACCAGTAGTTACATGGGAAAAAAATGTTATCTTAGCCTTTAATCCAATAATTCCAAATGGGGCACCAGTGACCAAGCCGCTACTTGTTGTAGGAACTCTGAAAGGAACTTAATGTAAAATCCAACCTTTGAGGCCTTTCATGGCCTTCTCTGCTCCTTGGCCTCTACTCATGCCTGACACCCGTTCCCTGATTTTAATCCATGTGCCTGCTTTGCCAGCTGTTCCCTGGCTCATTACATTTGATGGGGTTGCCCAGGCTGGGAGACTAAGCTTCCCTGGCTGTTTTGTTTTGCTTTTAAACTAGGGAAAGAGACATTTTCATCTTTTCATTACAGCTTTTAATGGAATGTCAACATTTGTTGTTTTTTTTTTTCTTCTTGTTATATGTGCAGTGATGACTAGTCAGTGAAAAATTGCTGGAGCATGAAGTCAAGTGTGAAAAAAGATGGGGGAGAGAAATGGCAAATTACTACCTAGATTCTAAAGGAAAAAAAATCAACAGAGGGGCTCAGTTAGGACCAATTAATGAAGAACATCTCAGAGGCTGAACCTTTGTGGGTGTGAGTCAATAACTGTTTATCTGAATCACTGTCAATTCTTTGGAGATAGAAATGTTTGAAAATTTGGCTTCTTTCTATGGTTGAAGGGTTTTGTGAGTCATAACAAACACATGTTTTGGAATCCAAAGATTGCTGGGATGAAATCTAGTAAGACCATAAAAGAAAGGCTCCCAAAATGAAGGTGAAGGTGTGATAAAGTTTGCTTTACAGCGTGGGTCAGTGAACAAGTCACAAGACTCATCCTTCTCATCTCCTTTTTCCGATGGATTCAGACTCTAAAGACTGTCAGAAATATTTGACCATTTTGACCAACAGAAAAAAGTGGATACAATTGCACTCCTGTATGAAATAATACATTCTATTCCAGTGAAAATTCAAATACACGTGCTGCAAAAATGAAGGCTAGCTACAGCTATCAGGGAAACTGCAAGCTAGCACATTTTATGGTACTTGTTTCTGTGCTTTGATTTGTGACTTTCACCTTCCTCAATACCAGCCACTCCCGTAACTTCACCCTGTGAACTGCTGAGAGCCCAAAAGTGCTCTAAAATGGAAATATTCAATATTCTACCTAGGGCCCACCATTTCCTCCTCCCAACTCTCACTCCTTCTGCATTCTCCCCTTGCTCTTACCCAAACCCCCAGTGGTATTCTTCAAAGTCTTCCACAGCCCTATAAGTTTTGGACCAAGTTTCAGACAACCTTCATCTGTTTTCCTCTAAGTTAGATTGTGGCCACTCAATGCTGCTGGAGAAAGTTAAAAAAAATGGCAGGAATTGATGCATCCACAAATTCACAATCTTCTACCTCATCAGGCTCTCTATACTGTCTGGGAATTCATGCATGCATTTAGATATCATTAGCTTTAACTAATTTGGCCTAAGACTGACTCTCACAACTCTCCTAACCTGACTTTACCAGTCCACTGGCCTTACTCTCAGTAAATAATTAAGCTCCCTTTCTGTTCCCTGGATCCTATTCTCATTTTCAGTAACATCTTCACCCATCTCAAAGGCCAACTTTCTTCTTTCTTTTCTTTCTTTCTTTCTTTTTTTGTGCCAATGCTGGGGCTTGATGTAAGGGCCTGGGCACTGTCCTTGAGCCTCTTTGTGCTCAAGGCTAATGTTCTACCACTTAAGCCACAGTACTACTTCCAGCTTTTTTCTGAATAGTTTATTGGAGATAAGAGTCTCATAGACTTTTCTGCCTTGGCTGGCTTTGAACAGCAATCTTCAGATCTTAGCTTCCCAAGTAGCTAGGATCATAGGGATGAGTCATTGGCACCTGGTGGCCAACTATTTTTATTCTAAAAACATTTTATTATTTCTTTTGCTCCTCAGTTCCACATTTTGTAGGATCACTCTTTCTACAGACTCATTGGTGTTCCAGCTGTTTTTTCTGCTTCCTCATTCTTTGCTTCTTCCATTTTTCTGGTTTTTTCTTTCTTTCTTCCATTTTTCTGGTCATCTATGAGTAATCTTGCATAGAGCTCTTTCTGAAACATAAGCATGAGCAATTCTTTCCTATTCTCCTTTAGATCCCCATTCCTACTAAGAGAAAAGAACAACTCTGCCCCTTGGACCATTTGTACGATTTCTTTCTTTTCAGTTTGCCATTGGATGCTTCTGCATTCAGAATCCACTTACTGGCCTCTAAACATGGCGAATTCCCAGGTCTCTGCCTGCAATGTTTTCCCCCTGTTTTGTGATTCATGATTGTTCTTCAAGTGTTTGACAAGAGGCAATCTCTGCAAATATCTTTTTTTTTTCTCTCTTTTATTGTGAAAATACCATACAGAGGGGTTACAATTACATGGGCAAGAGAATGAGTACATTTCTTATCAGGCATTGTAGCCTCCTCCTTTGTTTCCCCTTCCCATCCTGCAAATATATTTTCTAACCACTCATCTTTCACCCCAACTCTCAACATTAGCATAGTAGCCTTCTAGGGTTTCTTCCTTCTTTCCTTTCTTCCTTGCTTGAACTCAGGGCCTTGTGCTCAGTTTGCAGATGGTATTGAACCACTTGAGCCACACTTTCACTTCTGGACTTTTGAATCTTGAATTTGTCTTCCCTAGGGCTGGTTCCAAACCTCCATTCTTAGATCTCAGCTTCCTAAGTAGTTAGGATTACAGGTGTAGGCCACTGGTACCCAACATGCTTTTATCATTTATTCATCCATTTATTTCCCCTAAGTAACAATTGAAAAATTAAAAATAGACAGCCAGAGAAGGGAGAATGGAAGAGAGTGAAGGAGAAAGAGAAGGAAAAGGAAAGAGATATTGGACATATAATTCCTCTATTCAGATTTAATCAATACTAACTTTTGGCACATATTCTAATATATATATATATCAGTATATATTTAAATATATATTTTCATGGCAGGTTTATATATACTACTTTATATCATAAAATTTTAAATTAGCCATTTAAATATCTTTCCATATCAGTAAGTGTACATACACATCATAATTTTCATAGCTGCAAGCATTTCATTGCACAAATATCTTATTAATGTTGTTCCCTACTTAACTCCTAAAATATTTCACATTCTCATTGTTATAATCAGTGTTGGCCAATGACTGCACATATTTGTGCACATTTCTGATAAAGATACTTTCTTAGAATAAATTCTTAGACATGGCATATTTGGCTCAAGAAGAATTTAAGAGAGTATTGGTAGATATCTTTCTAACACATCGTTCTGCTAATGTTTTCAGCCTCTGTAAAGGTCCAGGCCAGAGAATTAGTCATCTCCTGTGACAAGCCATTGGCAAACTCATAGAAATAAGTTGAAGTTCTTTAATGCTCAGTACTCCCAGGGGGTAATAAATGGGTCATCTTGAATAAGTGGCCAATGAGCACCTTTAAGAATCAGGTAGAATGTCAAAGGTCATTTCATCACCTCATGTAGATGCTTGTTTGCACCCAGCTCTCACACCCTTCATACCATTAGTTTCTTTCTTTTCTTTTTCTTTTTTTGGTTGGTCATGGGGCTTGAACTCTGGGTCTGGGCACTGTCCCTACGCTCTTCAGCTCAAGGCTAGCTCTCTACCACTTGAGCCACAGCACCACTTCCAGTTTTCTGGTGGTTTACTGGTGATAAGCGTCTCATGGACTTTCCTGCCTGGGCTGGCTTTGAACCGTGATCCTCAGATCTCAGCCTCCTGAGTAGCTAGGATTACAGGCATGGGCCACTGGTGCCTGGCCATACCATTAGTTTCTTTTAGCATCTTGCTTCTAATATTTGGTACAGTTTACTTGGGAAAATTTTCTGAATGACACAAAGATTCCCAAAGACTTTAAAGAGTGTTGACATTTTCTTTCTTTAAAGGTCAGTGATAGGAACATAGAAAAAAAGTAGCATCTCTGAGCCATTACCCAGTCATCAGGGTTACTCGGGGTACTTTTGACTTGAACTCTGCAGCAATCAAACACTTAAGGCTCACAGATCAAGGCGAAACTTGGGCTTTTAGCCCCTGAAATCACAGCTGAACATGACAAGGTCAAGAGGAAGGAATAAAACAGGCTGAAACTTACCAAATGATGTAAAATGACTAGTGTTAAGAAACTACATTGTGCTAAATACTAGAAGCCAAACTAATGATGGGCTTGGGTCTGCAAAATGTTTGATTCTGGAAAAGTATTAACTGTAATTTTTACAGATGCCCCATCTCTCTTTATCATGAGTCACCAATCTGTGAAGACAGTGACTTAAAGCTGCATAAAAACCCTACCTCTTAAAGAACAAAACACAACAAACCAACAAACCTAACTCTTGTTACTGTGCATTTCCCGATCTTCTCCCCACAGCTGGCCTTTCTCCCCAGACTCCTCTCTGTGTTTTAGTTGAAGATGATATTTAAGATTCAATTCTAAGCCATGTTTTCCAGAGACACTTGTTTCCCATATGAACATAAGGCATATGTTAATGTTACCAGAAATTAGGGCAGCTAAATTGACCTTTGTCTTTGCATCTGACAAGAGATGAATGCAGGCCAAATGCAAACTTATAAAGATGGTAAGAAATTTTATTCGAAAAGAAATAGGACAGAAAAAGACAGCATATGACAGACATGCCACAGGAAGACAGCTTCAATCTATCTCAGCCATATTGTGCCATCTACCTGGTTACAGAGATTGACCTTGGGTTAAAAAGGGAGAATTGGATTCCTCCAAGACAGCTTTCTGATTGGTGGTGGTGGTGTGTCTCCTTTCTTTTTGCTATAAGGATGGATGCCAAAGATTTAGTGTCCTGTCCTTAGTTTCCTGTTCTTTTGTAGCTCTCTTCTCCCTGCCTCTTGTCAGGCAGGTTTTGGTTTATCACCTTATCCTGCTGTCTGCAAGCTGTATAGGCTGAAATTCCCTGTCTGCTTTATTTTTTTCTAACTCATAACATTATGAGACTCCTGATTTACTCTTGTGACAATCCATTTTTTCATATGGGGTCCTTATTAAGAATGATGAAAAGGACAAGTATAATGGGAATGGACACCCAAAGTAAATATGTTCATAATAAAATGTTTAGGCTAATGAACTCACCTGGATAGCCGTGTTGCTTACACTTATGCAAGTTTGTTTTCAACATTGCTTTTCTGTTCTCCCCCTCAGTCCCCTTTGTGGAGGAACTCACAGCTTCTCAGCTCCAGGCAAGGTCATCATGCTCCTCTCCTTATTTTGCTGACCTCAGGATTGAAAGAACATTCAGAACAAGACATACAACTTTGGAGACTAAAGCAGTACACTAGCAGATGAAACAGATCAAGGTTTTACCACCAGAGCTAAAACCAGGCCTCAGCATGTACATCCAGAAACCCATAGACCTGGGCTTGCCTTAAAACCCACTTACCCCTCTTGGGTGTAGGCCCTCAGCTTTTGATAGCAGCTCTGGGCAGTCCTCATCTTGCTTTGTAAAGTTAATAAGCATTTACTTCCTTTTCTCTCAAACCCTGCTTCCATTATTTTGTGAACTGGTACTGAGCCCAGAGGATTGAATTTCCGGTAGCACAGGGAAGATGCTTTTTTTTTCTCCTTTTATATAAGAGAACAACCATTTCTTTTGCCCATATAATTTCAGTCTGGATCCTTCCTTTTCTTTAACATAAAGTCAAATTTAAGGAGAGAATTGAAATGTAGAAACTGTTATATACAGTAAGGTCTCAGTAATGTTATTTGTAATATGAAGAACTTAGAAACAAAATAATGTCCATTAATAGGGGAATGGCTAAATGGTGGATTTTTTTGTGTGTGTGATAATACTGGAGCTTGAATATCAAACTCTCAAGGCATTCTAAGCTGGCTTTTTTGCTCACAGTTGGTGCTCTACGACTTAAGACACATCTCCACTTAAGGCTTTTTGCTAATTAATTGGACATATGCATGTCACACTCCCCCCACCCCCCAGGCTGGCTTTGTAATATCACCATCAAGATCTCTGCCTCTGAGTAGCTATGATTCTCTGTGACTCACTGGCACCTTCCCTATTCTTCGCTTTTCACATGAACGCTATGAAAGTAAATACTACATTGTATATACTACAATTTACGATATATGTATAAATACTACTTTTCCAGGATTCTCTTGTCAAGGAACATTATAGCTATTGTTTATCATATGAACTTCTAAACCAATCCATTGATCCTTCAATTAAAAGCACCAGATGCCGGGCTGGTGGCTCACACCTGGAGGCTGCGATGTGAGGATTGCTGTTCAAAACCAGCCCAGAAAGTCCATGAAACTCTTTTCTTGAATTAATCACCCCAAACCCAGGAGTGGCACTGTGGATCAAGTGGTAGAGCACTTACCTTGAGCTGAAGAGCTCAGGGAAGGGCCCAGGCCTAGAGTTCAAGCCCCATGACCGACTTAAAAAAAAATGTACTGGAAAACACCAGTTGACAATGTATGTTTTTAAGACTCTTTGAACCCTGGGCCTTCAAAACATACCAAAGTAGCCTCCTTGGAAAGTTCTACTTTTGCTTCCTCCTCCTTTTGTCCTTGTGTCTGCATTCCACATTCTAAGAAGGAATTGCCATCTAAAAAATTTAAGCTATTCATGGCTAACTAATCTCCCTGTAGAGTATAGGGACCAGAATACCTTCTGACTTTTGTAATTCTTCTCTTCCATAGGCTTTAGTTCTATGTATCCACTAACATAGAAGAACACCAGAGTTAGTCTGAGGAGCTCAATGGTGATCACAATGTTCTGAAGAAAAAAGGAAGACCCCTCTCAGCACAGAGCTCTTCTTGCCCTGCCCCTCCATCTTTTTCCTATAAAAGCCTTGTGTGTTCCTGAAAACCCCTCCCCCATGGAGCTCTGAGTGTCAATAACCCATCCACCTACTCAAGATACTAGCTCCGATTCCCTCCTCCCAACTGCTGTCCAGAATGTTGGCCTTGAAGTGCTAGGCCGTCTGGACCTTGTTCCAGTAACAAAACTCCCTGCTTTGCTACATCATAACTTGTACTTAATTTTAATTGAGGCAAAAAGACCCACCTTAAACGTAATTCCAAAACATGCTGATAAAATCTGGTCTTATTCTTGCTTCTCAGAGATATTACCAACACTGTCAAGATGGGACTCTTCCTCCCAGCAGTGAGCAGTGAATTTAGCCTTTTATTTTCCATAGGCATATTGGTAATATTTGGAGAACCAACACTAAACAATGATAGGAAACATATGTAACATACATGCAAAAAAAGACCAAAGGGCTCTACAAAAACAAAATATTATAATGGTTACTTCGCGCAGTTGGTATCCTGTCAATTTTTCAAATGCTTTTGAGTGCTTTTCTTAGGCTTCCTTCACTCACTAAAAATTCACTTTGGTATAAGCTACTTTTTAATGGGAAAAGATCAAATAACGGGAAAGCTGTGCAACTTGTTATTCTCTTTGTTGTCTTTTGTAAAGCAATCAATAACAAGCCAGACAGAAATCTACTTAGGTAGGAAACTGAGCTATCCATATTCTAATTATGCTTGTAGGCTTGAAACACTTGTGGGCTCAGTTGTAATGGAAATGTTCCCCAAATGCTCTAAAAACACTTAGTTAATGTGCAGAAACAACAGGAGACATCGATGCTGGGCAGTGGAGGGGCTGTGGTATTTAATTGGACAGAAACTTCAGACAGTGGTTTGCTTAGCATGGAGTTACATAAATGCTGTACACCTAACATATCACTCACAAGTCTCACAAATTAAAAGCCAGGCTTTAATTAAAAGAACTCTTGTAGTCAATGGGTTTTGTGTGATTGTTAAATATAGTTCCTGAAAACCAGGGAGAAAAAAAAAAGGCTGGTATATGGGCAGAGAATGTCATAGCTGGAGAAGGCAACGGTCAACCATTCTCTGGTCTCCCTGGCAGTTACCTGTTTTGTGTCAAGTTTTCTAATGCAAATGAACTTTGATAGTCTGACTGGTTCAATTGGCTGTGATTAGACCAATTAATGTTCAGCCATCCAGATAAATGTTACCTCTGCTACTAGACAGTAACCTATACTCTTGACTTTGCAGCCTTTGCTCTGGTTGAAGTGATCCATGGACGAAATGATCTGTACTGAGACCCAAATACAAACAAAAATTGGAGCTATAAACAAAGAATTCAAAATATTTCACTATGATAGGACCAAGAGATTTGCACAGCTGTTATGCTGGGTAAAGACACACTAGTGACTGAAAGAAAGACGAAAACACTAAAATTAATCTGGTAACTTTATTTAATATTTTATCCATTCAGCAGCAACCAACATAAACATCAGAGCTAACAGAATCTTTTTGAAATGTTCTGCTTTAGAGCTGCTTTAGAAATACACACACACAGGAGAAATTCAACTGTTCACTGCCAATTTTTTAATTTTATTTTTATTTTTTAAAAAAACAGCTTCAAGAGCAAATAACACTGATTTATTCTGTGCCCAAGCACTAGTTGAGAAAACCTATTAAATTACACAAGAAAAGGAAATCAAAGAGGCTTTGTTATCTTATGCATGTCATCTATTTAAATGGAAAGTTTTGCTTCTTTAAAGCAATAGAAATACAGTTTCCTACATATATATTTATATATTTATATATATTTTAGAGTGTGATTACAAACACAGAGTGTTATTTTCAAATGCAAAAGCTAGTTCAAGAAATTTCCAACTGCAAAACTTGCAAGATACAAAGCTAAAATCCATATGATCCTTTCCTCAATTATGAATACTTTCACTAAACATAAATATTTTTAACATATATTAATTTTTTCTGACATTCAAAATTGTAAAGTCAATATGGCAGAATTATTGTTAAAAGCACATATTTACAAATCTTCTTTTTCCATACATAAAGTATTTGGCATAATTATAACAATCATACTGCATCCACAACTGTTTGCTTTTCTTTTTCTTTTTTTTTTACACATAATGGTATCTTTTATTAAAATTAACCAGTTATGTACAAAAATACTCGAACATTTATTATAGAAAACTTCTATAACCAGCCTCAACAGTGTATGCCTGCTGAATGGTTTCATTAAGAGAATATAAAAAAGTGGTCACTGCCTTCCAGGTTAAGCTATCAACAAAAACAAACTCAGTTAAACTAAACTGAGTTTCCCAACAAAAGAGGGAAAATATTTAACAGTATGATTTAAAATACAGTTCATAGCTATTGTCAGTTGAGTGTTATAAACAGTCAGTTAATGAAAAAAAAAGATACAAAATACATTACTACATACAAGGTGCTTTTTTCCACACTCCTACTGCTTATACTCATGTCTACCTAGAGCTAAGATGCTAAATTGCCATATTCAAGCTAGAACCATCTACAGTCAACTCCTCCAACCAAAGGATCACAGGATTAGCTGGGAAGCCAAGCTCCTCAGGTAAGAATGCAGTCTGGAGGAATTTTTTTTTATTCTGTGCAGGATTCAAAGTTAATGTCCTTGCCTTTTGAGAGGCCTTTTGTCATTTAATCATGTTAATATATTGTCACTAAGGTTTTTTTTTCTTTATTCACGTTATTGATTTAATACTGTCCTGTATTGATTCCTGAATGCTTGTTAATGAGACACAGTAATTTGTGCCTATTTAATACTTGAACATCTGCTCTTCTTCAATGACACATTTTATATAGGAAACGATCAAGTAAGGAAGCACAAAATTCAAGTAAACATTTCTCTTGGGGTCATTTTGCTTAATCTAGCTGATTGGAGCTCTGAAAGCAAATTGCACCTGGCAAAGAAATACAGTAGATAGCATGGCATCAAGGGTACTAGAGAATTCACAAAGTCGAGTGTTAAGAATGTAGACAGCTATCAAACACCGCAAGAGTCTCCACCAAGTGTTTTGTTTCAAGAACAAAACAATCCAGGCAACTCCTTATGCTTATTGTCTAAGGAGCCGGGCCTGCGTCCACCTTCATTCAGAGACTGGGGGCATGGATCATTCTGCTCCAAGAAGAGCCAGAAAAATGAGTTGTTCACACAAGTCTTCCAAAGCAAGGACGCTGTGGTTGGATGTGCACTCACCAAACATTCCTTCTCCCAGCATCCAGTATTCAGTGAAAAGTATATAACATTGGTTGTATTGTTTGACAATATCCTATCGGGTTTAAGACTGAAACTATGCTTTTAAAAAAAAAAAAGTGAACATAAAAAGATACAAAAGGACTCTGGATCGCCATTCACCACTTTCATATGAGACACAGCCATAGCTCACGAGACACCTGCAGTTTGAGATCAGTTAACTTTTACTATTGTGCAACATTAGATTGGGAAGCGAGTGGTAATTCCATTCATCTCGAGAAAGAGAGCTGAGTAAGTAAAGTGCCTGCGCTACAAGTCTTCGTCTTATGCTGTAAACGGCCACAGAACTCACCGCAGGGACACAGAGAAGCGATTACAACTGAGAGACCTTGCGGGGCAGGGGCCTGGGCCTGGGCCCCGGCTCAGTCCTCCGGGTCCCGTTCTCCAGGTGGCCGGGCCTGGCGGCCAGGGGCTTGGGGGGCAAGGCAGGAGGCTCGGAGGTGGCGGGGATGGAGAGGCTGTGAGGTAGTGGGACGGGGCGCCGCAGAGTCCGCTCGTAGACGCTGTAGGGAGGGGGTGTCTTGCTCTCCTTGCACACGGGCTCCTCGGGTCCCCCCGGCCCCCCGAAGCTGGACAGCGACACGGACTGTTCGTTCACCTGATTTTCAAAGCCTGAGGTTTCCGACGTGCTACACCGGCTGAGAGACGAGATGCCGCTGCTGTAGCTGCCCGACAGCACCGGGGAGTTGGAGGTCAGTCCTGGGGAGTGGTACTCCACGGGGGAGGGGGTGAAGGACTGCGCCGAGCCCTGAGGCCGAGGAGAGGGGAGGAGAGGGAGAAGGGGGGGACACAGCAGAGTCAGGGACTCAGTCCGCAGCCTGAAGCCCTAGCCTCGAACGCTGGAAGGTCTGACATGCATCACTCACAAGGATGTGTTGGGTTAAACTCCTGTACAATTACTTAGCTACTACCACCACCACTAAATTGGGGGTGGAGGAGGGCAAATTCAACGCCCCAGCAGGTGACCCTATTTCAACACAGCTGTTAAGGACGTGACATTGGCCCTAGTCCTGCACTGGTTTCCTTACAAAAGACATGTGGACAACAGGAGATTGGGAGAAGACTGGCACACAGAAAAAATCCTCTCTAGGAGGACCCAGAAAGGCTAGCCATGGAGAGAGACCTCCAGAGACACTGAGTTTGTCTTTGCCCCTACCTCGGACTTCCAGTCTCCAGACTCTAAGACTCCAAATGGAAAATAAGCTTCTGTCATCAACGCTACTCCTGCCCCCCAGCTGTGGTACTTTACAGTCACTCAAGCTGACTAATACACCCAGACTCACAGCTGAGTGTTGCCACAGGTGACACTGGAAATACCCATCAGCCACTTTTACTTATCTGCGAGACCCCCACCCCTTGACCACCTGCCATTTGCAAAGAGAAAGGATAAATCTGCAAGAGAATCTGGAGGCATGCCATTGGTTCTGACTCTAATAGAGAGGCAAGAGAACTAGAGAAGTAGAGCTTTGGGGGCCCCATTTGCAGTGTCCTGCATGGGCTCCCATGGCAGGTCTCAGGGGAGCCTAAGGCTGGGGAAGGGGGTGCCCTAGCTATCAGAGACCTTCACCCTCACATAATATTCCTCAGCTGACATGTGGACTGGGCTCTAGCTGAGATGTGAGCTGTTTCATCGCTGGTTTTTCTTTTCTTTTTGTTTTGTTTTAAGCCCTAATAACTTGCTAATTCTCAAAAGCAGACAGAATGCAAACAGAACTCCAGATTTCTGGCATTTCACAAAGAACTGAAAGCTCTATCACGACAGTGCACATTTCCTCAATGGAGATAATCTTTTGAAGCCAGGCAGGGCCATCTTTACAAAACAGGCCATGAAGGTTTCCATTTCCCCATCAAGTCACCCTCTTCCACCCAGTGCTCCACCCAGCCTCCTCCTGAGCTATTTATGAATGGCAGCTCTTCCCCTAGTCTGGCATCCTACTCTGTTGTTCCCACATTTGGGGTCCTCAGGATTTGTAATGAGAACTGAGAGATGTTCGATGGAAAGATGTTGCCATAGAGAAAGGCTGCATTAATAAATTCATGAACTCTGGTGTATATTCAAAGCATATTATCATATTAAAGAAACCCAAACAACATTGTTTTGGCCCAGTGCTTTCTAAGCTTATTTGACCACACACTATTTTTTCACTTATCACCTAATGTCCTATAAATGCATGTTCCATGGAACACACTTGGAGAAAACGCTTCCACAGGCTAACTCTACCTTGCTCTCCAGTTTTAAACAAAAACAGCATTGATACATACAAATCCTTGTAAATTAAGCACAGCAACTAGCAGATACAAATTCACTGCTGTCTTTGTCAAAACTTAGACCTCAACAGCAAAACAAGGCAGGTTAAGTCCAGTCTTCTCTAGCAGACTAATCCTGTCACTTAATTGTTGGGAGAAAAAAAATCCAATCAAAGTCTATTGGTGAAGGCAGTGTGACCTGCATTCTAATGACAGCAAAACTCACAACTTGGTAGTAGTGTGCCCTCTAAATGAAAACTGAAGTTACAACACAAGATTTCCATCTATCTTCTTTTTCAAGCCCCATTTGTGAAGACACAATTACAACACAGCCTGTGGCTTGTAAAAATACAGGTCCGGAGAGACATAGTATCTGCCAGCATGCTAACTCAGACAGTTTGACAGCTGCTACCTGAACACATTCAGCCTGTGGATGCTTTTTGATTTTTGTTGGTTGCTTGAACTCAGGGACTTGCCTTCATACAGCTCTACATGTTCAGCTGGCACTCTATCACTTGAGTCACACATCCAGCCTAGCTGTGTGTTGGTTATTTTAATGGCAGATTCTCACAGAGCTTCCTTTCCAGGCTGCCCTTGAACTGAGATCCTTCAGGCATCAGCCTTCTGAGTGGCTAGGATTACAGGTGTGAGTTATCCATGCTCAGCTTGTGAGTGCATTTTGCTCATTAGGAATTAATCTCCTAGCTAACCTGTGGTCTTATAATCAACCTGCATAATCAAGTCAAAAAACACAGATGATAATTGCATAGCAACTGTGGAAACTCTTAAAGAAAAGTCAGGTTGCTGCCCTTCCCTCTTCAGGATGACAAGCAATGGCTTCCAAAGCAAATGCTATCATGTAGACTTTATGGTAACAGCTGCGTTGCAGAATGGCAACAAAACCTGCAAAGCATCTGCATTTACTAGCACGTTTCTACGTCAGAAATTGTGGTGATGCAAATGAAATCACACTTCTTTTCCAACTATTCTCATTGTTTCCCAGATTCTTGCTATGTATCCTTAGCAGCACAGATGCATCATGCCCCCTACATTTGCTGAGGCCAATTTGTCCTTTGCACATTAGCTGGAACTCTCTCATCAATAGGAAACAGAGTGTGTAACTCCGAAGTCACTCTTTCAAGGCTTCCTTCAACCTCTCTTATTTGCTTCCAGTGCAGCCGGGAGCTCCAAGCTCTCCTATGCATCGACAAGCCCTGCAGCTGCTCTGATTCAATTTGGATAGAAGCTAAATATTGTGCTTTATCTTCAGGAGGGATCAGGATATTTAGAGATGTAAAACACCCTGCCCAATTCAAATGTCTGACCTTTACCCATTCCTACGGTGGTCCTCAGATTTTTTAAAAATCCATTTTTACCATGGTAGACTATGCATTTTGAATGTAAATTACATTCATGGTATAAAATGGGGTATAAGAGATGAAACGGTGAAATTTAGTTTGGATGAATTTAGATGGATGAGGCTGATGAGAATGGCAAAAAACAAAACCCAAGAAAATAACCACCCTTTCACCCCCCTAAAGACGTAACCCTCCCCAAATAAAAACCAAACAAAAATGCAAAGCAAACAAAGCACCCTTCCAACCCACAGAATAGATTTTAATGTTTTTTAATATAAATGTGTGTGTGATATAAATGTGTGTGTGTGTGTGTGTGTGTGTGTGTGTTTGATGTGCTCTAACCCAAAACAATAGGCTGGAAATGTTCAGGGAGTTATCCAGGGACCATATATATATATATATATATATATATATATATATATATATATATGTATGTATTTTTCCTTTCTTTTCTCCCTTCTCCTTTTTTCAGGTAGGACAATACAGGATGGCTCTATACTTGCTAGGCAGGCACTTTACCTCTTGAGCTAGAATTTTCTGCTTTGTTTTTGAGACAGGATCTTGTTTTTTTTTTGCCTAGGCCTGCCTGGACCATAATCCTCCTATTTACACTTCCCGCTAGCATGACAGGTAGACACTACTGTGTCTAGCTATTGGTTGAGCTGGAGTCTCATGAACTTTTTTTTTTTCTTTTTAACCAGGCTGGCTTCAAACTTATGATCTCTGTCCTTTGAGTAGATGCTGCCTAGGATTACAAATGTGCATTCCTAGCACCTGGCGATGGGATCATATTTCTTACCTTCGTTGAGGAGACATGCTGACTCTAGTTTTTTAGGTGCTCGTTGTTATTATTTGGAGAAGAAGCTCATAAGCCAAAAGAGGAAACAACAACAAAAATCATCTTTTCTTCCTCATTTCCCCCTCCCTCTTCCTTTTATACCTTTGCCTTGTTTGCGTGAATAAAAGCACCGTTTTATGTACTTGGGATGAGACTTAGGAAATAAATAGACCTGGGCGAGTCTCTAGCCTCAGCCTAAGGAGAGCCTGTACCTTCAATGGGGACCGGCCGGCCGGCGAGGGGGACACTGATGTGGTGTGTCTTGCTGGTGAAGCTGTAAACGGAAAGAGAGAACATGTCAGCCAAGAAAAAAACAAACAGCTGAGTATCTGCAAGTGCCCTCCACCGTGTGCAAACCCAGACACATAACCCAGTGTGGAAGAGCTTCTGAAGCAAGGGATGGGGAGAAACTACATGATGCCCATCTGGGGCAGACGAGGCTCACGAGGGATGATGTGACCAAGACACGGGCCAGCCACGGCAATGCTGAAAGCACTGTGTGAGAACCAAAAGCTGGCCCAGCCTCAAGGTGCTTTCCCATCGCTTAGTCTCTCTATGCATGCCACGGGAGTGCATTAAACCATCCTCCCCATTCCTCCCCTCCCAGAACAGATGACCCACACATGATCCTGCCCAGGAATATCCCTCTTCAAGTGGTGAGCCTTCTCTTCATCCCTTAGATGGGTATCTGTGGATGCCATCACTATCCCACCATCATAGCAAGGACAAAGGATTTCTCTGCTCTTCCCACGGGCTGCTCAGGGCTTCTTGGGCCTCACAGAGCATTGCTCTGTGAATGCATGGATCAAGCCAGCTGCCTAAAGCATGACTGCTCAGGGGCAAAGCGGCCTAGGAGAATGAACAGGAAGGTGAGGGCAAGGGTTCTTTTTTTGGGGGGGGCAGGGGGAGTCACACTTTGCCATCCACAGAGAGAATTCGGTTGAAAGCAGGCAAGTTGCTCTGTAATTAGCTGCCACTCTCCCAGCGGTCACGTTCAGGTTTCTAACTGGCAAGAAAACTACAGCAAGGTTGAAAGGAAGAAAGACAGAGAGTGACAGAGACCCACAACATGAGCACAGACGAGGACATCACGTCGACCATGAGAGATGTCAGTGCAGAAGGGACCGCGGCCCTGTCAAGGTAACTATGAGAGGTAAGGTCACCAGGGAGCGCTGATCCCAGGGGACCAGGGAGAGTGGCTCCCCATCACTCGGTGCACGCAGTCCAACACATCACCTTCCAACACCTGCTGGAGTCCTCCTCTCGCATCAATTGTGAGGCGCACATGCCCTGAGCACTTCTCTGGAGGAAGAGATTTCCACAGACCTCCAATAGCCCCACCCGTACCTCTATAGTTAGCTTTGAACTGGTCTAGGATTCTACCACCAAATATTATTATTCCTTAATAATACCTATCAATGCTTGGCTCCTTTAAAAAAAATGCCTTTCCAGTTCCCGTCTTCACTGACGCAGCCAGGCTAAGTTGGAGACTGCCTAAATATACGCTCATCATGAATGAAACACAGACAATTTTGCTGATGAATCTTAATCTTCCGTGAGCCCACTGATTTATAATAAACAGTAAAGTTAGAGTTCTGATTTTTTTTTTGGGGGGGGGAGGTAGTACTGGAGTTTGAATTCAAGGCTTGTGCTTGCTGGGCAGGTGCTCTACTACTTGAGTCACACTCTTTAAGCCCTTTTTTTGCTTTAGTTATTTTCAGACAGGGCTTCATGTTTTGGCTCAGGGATGGCCTGTCTTACCTCTGTCTCCTGTATAGCTAGTATGATAGGTACGTACCACCATATTTGGCTTATTGGTTGGAATGAGGCCTTGCTAACATTTTTGCCCTGGCCGAACCATGATGTTCCTCATCTCTGCCTGCTCAGTAGCCGGGATTGCAGGCATGTGCTACCATATCTGACCTTTTCAATAATTGTAAGTGACTTGACTTTTAGCTTTGACAAATTTAGGACTGGGTACTTATCGAGTTTATTTTTTATTTTTGTTGGTCATGGGGCTTAAACTCTGGGCTTAGGCGCTGTCCTTGTGCTTTTCAGCTCAAGGTGAGCACTCTACTGCTTGAGCCACAGCGCCACTTCTGGTTTTCTGTTGGTTTATTAGAGATAAGAGTCTCATGGACTTTCTTGTCTGGGCTGGCTTTGAACTGTAATCTTCAGATCTCAGCCTCCTGAGTAGCTAGGATTACAGGTGTGAGACACTATTTTTTAAAATAGTAAGGTCAACTTTCTTTTCTTAAAAAGAAAAAAAGAAAGAAAACAGGAGGACTATATGTAAGGTATAACAAATAAAGCACTGATGATTATTTCAGAAACCCTAACATTCTGATTCAGTAGGTCTGAGGTTAGGCTGGAGAATGTGCTTCTTGAACTACAACCCTGAAGGACACAGTCCCCTGAATCAGCCCTGTGAGAAACACCATTTCTTCCAGCGGCAGATAACTCTGGATGCCAGAAGCCCACTAAAGTCACAGTTACTTAGTTCCTCGGCAGGGGCAACTGAAACTTGGGCATGAATCCAGAATTAGATTGGAAAAAGCAGCTGAGTTAGCAAACGTTGGTAAGAATCAGGTGTTGCAAGCAAAGCACAGAGGACATGTGAGTGGCCTCCTGGGTTAGAGGGCTGAGGACGGGGCGTGGAGCCGGGCACCCGAGGAACCCTGCCAGAGCGGCTTCCTGGGGGCCCATCATTGTCTGACTCAGTGTAGCCCAAGTCCAGGAAAGGGAAGCACAAGAAGCAAATTACGTAGCTGCCCCAGGTTTTACCTCAGCGATCACATTCCTACCTTTCTCTGAGGAATTCAGGACATGCTGGAGTGCCAATAAAATTTATTTTATAGAGCGATTAGTCAGAGGCTTCAAATACCCACCAGTCTGTGTGGGTCTTGGAGGGACAGGGGGGGAGATAAGTTTCCCACTATCCGACATGTTCTTGGCTTCCTTCCCACTGTCCAGGCTCCAGCTGCTAGGGGTGGGGTTCACAGCTGGAAGGGAATAACACAGCTAAAAACACATGGTCCAGCTTTCCTTCCCAACGCTTGAGATCTCAGCAGCAACTTAGAACTATCCAGAATTAAAAAAAAAAAATCAACTGGATTAAAAAAAAACAAACCTAAAAAAACAACAAACAAGAAACCTCCAGCATACTAACTAAACCTTTGTTAATTGGCTATCTAACAATTGACACTTAATTGGGTGGTAGCAAGTCTCTCTCATTTTTCTTAAGCTGTCAAACATGACTACGAATCTCTACATTGCACTGTGTACAGTTGTGGGAAAACAGGAAGATGATAATCATCGCTGTATTTTAAAATCAGGGTTGTAGCGGCGACTTCTGGATAAATGGCACTCAAAATAGGAGTAGGCATTAGCATGCTATTTCAACTGGGTGGTAGAACTCATGGCCAGGCCATGTCACCTCACTGACCAATTCTTTCAAGAAAGGACTCTTGTTCCTGAAATCAATAGATCATAGTGAAGTATGCTGTTAAGAAAAATAATTTGGGATTCTGACAGTTATTCTTATTTTGTCATCTGTCTGCTGTGGGCTTCATTAAGATGTAAGAATATAGAACAGGCCCACTGGGAACTGGAACAATTACACAGGTTATGGAAGTCACTGCCCAGCAATGATAGCTCTAATAGTTATGGTCCAAGAGATTGTTCCCTGTGCAGATACTGCCATCTCATGGACATACTGGGGAACTGCACATTGTCTCATTAAATTACTGCTTTGGTTTAATAGGGATGGAATTGCTTTTAAAAGACGTCTCCCCCCCCCCCCCCCCCCCCCCCGCCCCGCCATGCCTTTTAAATTTGCCTTGTGGTTTTTCTTGAGTAGAAGAGGTGAGAACAATAGCACATTCTTAAATTCTGCTGGAAAAGATAAACACTTGACTTACAACATTAAGGCTAATTTCCTGTTCTAAAATAATTTTGGCCAGAGGCCTTCGCTAATATCTATGTTGCTTTAGAAAGTTTCAATGTTAATGTATCAGTGTCCTCAAATGGTAATGCAGTCTCATTCTTAACGAGTGCAATTAAAGTGCACTTTACCGGGACATTTCTTTGCAAACTCATGATGATTTATTGAGGGGGGGGGGTGGAATGCAGCATTCCTATTTTTGAAGCTTGTGCAAGCCCCACCTCCATAGTTGTAAAAGTGACAGTTAACCCACTCTTCTGCAGAGTTGCCCATACTGATGCCAATTTGATTACCACTATGCATGTGTTTAGTTCTCATTTGCCTCGAGGCAGGGCACACTCCATTATGCACTGCATTGCGATTCTTAAACAGTAGTTAATTGTAAAAGAGCCATAGCTGCATTACCACAAACAACGGATGAGCTGGCTGAATGTGGAGTTCTGTAAGGGAGACAGGGCATGGGGCACAGAATCAATCTGGGAAATTACTCTTTTCATTGTGCTGAAGTAGTAGCCTAATTGGCAACTTCGTCTCTGGAAGAGCAGGCATAGCCCGGGTGAGTCACTGAATGACAACGAAAATCTTGAAACACAGCAGGGGCAGGGAAGGGGGATTCCTACTCACTCACATTCTCACATTAAGTCTCACAAGTACATTGTTGACGATGAGAGCATCACGGATGATTGACCTCATGAATTTTGAAGAACAAAGTCCTGAGCTAGTCCTGAGCAGGAAGGATCTGGAGCTATGCCTTCCACATGACACACGAAAGGGAGAAAATGAGGGTGAAACAAACCCCTAGGCATCTCAGGACTGATAAGGACTGGTTCACACTGACCTTTCTCAGGAGCAGAGAGGTTTGGGTCACTGCGTGGCAAGGCTCCATCACCAATATGATTCAACAGCATCCTCTGGAAAGGGACGAGAGTCTACCATTACCATGCAGTACAGTGACATGTGAGACAAAGTGACATGATTACCTCCTTATGCAAACTTTTAGTTCAAAATGGTTTCTATGGGGTAAGATGAGCCTGGGAACAAAGAATTGAATTATACTTAAGGAGAAAAGACTCAGGTTTTGAGAAAGAGAGCATGGTGTTTAAATGGTAAGTGATTCTAATGAACAATCCTATTGAATATATGGGAAATATGCATTAAATTATAGCTAAGCTATGGTGTTCTACATAAATATAAAAGCTAGACTGGAAATATGAAATATAGGTAAAAATTAGGGGAGAAATATGAACTTACCAAAAAATAAAAGTCTGAAGTGAGTGGACTTAAGCCTCCCTACAATTTATAATCTTACGATAGGTATAAAAACACAGTAAATAAATAATTAAAATAATAATTAAGCTCCACTTCTGGCCTTTCTGGTGTTTAATTGGAGGTAACAGTCACTTTCTTGCTCTGGCTGGCTTTGAACCACAAGTCTCAGATCTCAGCATCTGGAGTAGCTAGGATTACAGATGTAAGCCACCAGCACCCAGAAATTTGTCATCTTTAACCTATCTAAAATGTCAATGTTACATGGCCCTGCCAACTATACATTTTTTAAAGTATCAAGTCCTTTCAAATAAAATGCACCACAGCCCTGTGAACTGTTGTAATTCTGACTACATACATACTGCTTCAGTTTTTTTTTTTCCAAAGCAGAAAACTCAGGGGTTTAATCAGGGAGGTGTTCCGAGTTCCTCACGCTGGCAACATGACCTAAAGCAGATGGGCCAAACTGCAAAGTCCCCTTGAAACAGCCATGACAAAGGGAAGTAAAACTGGTTATCTGGTTCAGCCAGACGCACTCCGATATCATTTCTGCCAGACATCACTGCTGTGCAGGGAAGGTTTCCTGGGACTTTCGAGAAGATCACACAATCAGCAAAGATCAACCAATCAAGCCAAATCCCACTCGCTCTCATCTACTTCCAGATGCAGCCACAGACTTCTGCCAGGATGGTGTAGAAAAACAGAGAAATTAGCCAGACAGACAGAAGGAACTAATTTTCTCCGCTCTTAAATCAGTCCCAAATTAGCTGTGAAACTCAGGGCTACACATGAATCATTAGTTTTGAACCTCCTCTTCGAAGGTACAGCTTAAGTAGATAAGAGGCAAGAGGAAAGAATGCTGACAGTAGCATATTTCTCCTCCAGAGGTGTGTGTGTGTGTGTGTGCATGTGTGTGTGTGCGCGCGCGCGCGTGCGCTGAGGTTTGAATTCAAGGCCTCTTGCTTGCTAACAGGCTAAGGCAAGGGCTCTACCACTTGAGCCAGTCTGCCAGCCCTTTTTCTGTGGGTTATTTTTGAGGTGGAGTCTTGCTGGGCCAACCTGGACTGGAATCCTCCTGTTTGTGCTCTTCCCCACATAGCAGGGATGGCAAGTGCATGCCACTGCATCCAGTCATTGGTGGAGATGGAGTCCGTGACTTTCCTTTGCCCAGACTGGCTGCAAACCTCAGTACCCCAATTTCTGCCTCCCAAGTAGCTAGAACTGTAAGTTTGAGCCAACCATGCCTGGCTAGTTATTTTTTGAGATAGTTACTTTTTGAGCTATCTCAAAAATATTTACTCATTTGCCGGCACTTGTGTCTAGACGGTGATCTGCCTATTGTATGCTTCCTAGAAAAACCGGGACCTACAGGTGTATATCACTGCACCCACTTTCTAATATAGAGAAGGAGTATCACAGGCTTTTTTTTTACCCAGGTGGGCCTGTAACTGCAATCCTCACAATCTCAGCCTCCCATACAGCTAGGCTAACAAATGTGCACCACAGATGGCTATTGCTAGTGAAGGGCTCTCGTGTGCCTGGGCTAGCCTTGGAACTGTGATCTTTCTGATTTCTGCCTTGCAAGTAATTAGTAATCACAGGCATGAGGAATTGGCAGCCACCTTTCCCTGTCTCTTTTGCCTATAGGAGGAGTGACCCCCAGATTTCTGCTAGATGCCAACCACACGCACAGACAGCTCATTCGCCCAGCTCTCTCTGGGAATGTAGTCAGATCATGGAAGACACAGGCATTTCCCATTTCCCTGGGTTTTACCACAGGCACTGACCCCTGCATCCCTATCAGAAGTATGGTTCAGACAGAAATCCCTAACAACAGGCAGAAGACAGAGGTAGCTCGTCACCCAAATGGCCTGTGGTCCACTACCACCCCTTGGCAGCTATGCACACAGTCTCTGTGTGCTCCTGCAGTGAAGGGCCAGCATTGATCCTGTCATCTTCATCCACACAAGTACCTGGGAGGGCTCCACAGCTGTCGGGTAAATGGCACTGCATGGTCTCTCCCGTGGGGACAGGCAAGAGTTTTCTCTGGAATGTTTATGTTTGTCAGACAACAAAGGAGAAGCTGGGAAGAGAAGGAGGAATCATCAGTGTGTTGGACCTGCTCAGAGGAGGAAAAAGGGGAGCTGGAGCAATGAATCCCAGGAGAAAATGAAGCCATGGTGTCTGGGGTCTGAAAGGTTCTCTGGGTACCCTCCCCCCCCGCATTTAGGCACTGACCTCTGGCACTGGAAGGAGCAGAGCTTGTGACGTTAGGTGAAGCAGAGTGCGTAGAACTCAGGCTTGAGGTAGACGGGCTGGGCTGTGAGGACAGAGGATCATTGCACACTGTTCAGAGGCATCACATGACAAGGACATATTTGAAACAAACCCGTCCACAGCGTTTTTTGTTCTTTTCCAATTAGCAAAAACAAAAACCCAAGGCCAGTTTGCATGCTGGTTGGAATAGCCAGAAAAACCTTACTAACTCAAACTGATAAGGAGCCTGTCTGGATTGAGAATCTGTGATTTTCACAAGTGCCAACAGAACGCGTTTATATTAGTTTCAATTCCATTCTGTGATTCTACCCCAGTCAGTAGCTCACTCCTTCACCAAAGTGTAAGCAAAACCAGTTGCACTTCTAAAAAGCACAGAATCTGATGTCTTATGATCTTCTGAAATGTTCAAAGCAGGGCTAAAGTAGAGCGCTTACCTAGTAAGCACAAAGCCCTGAGTTCAAACTCCAGAACTTCAGAAAAAATATAGTAATAATGTCCAGAGAATAAACTGGTAGATACGTGTTTTGCCCCTTTTCCACAAACAGAGGAGGGGACAATTTCTTATCTCCTGTTTGCTTAATTTTACTGAACGTTCCTAAAGGCGATCTGCGCAACATCTAAATAAAGCGTTCTACTGAAAGAGTCATGTAGCCTCTACAATAACTAAAACATTATGCATTTTCTTTTATAGTGAAAATTGTTTGCTTTGTATATATATCTTCATATCTACAATATATATATGAAAATACATATACATATATATAAAATTAGTAGACAACATTTTATAATGGACTCTCCCATCATTCCTTGTTACAGAGCCACATGGAACTATGGAGAGAGAGGTAGTATGTGGTAACATGCTCCATGAATGCAGGATGGAGGAAGCAGAGAGTAGTCAAAGTCAGTGTCAAAGCTGACTCCAGGCAGCTCGCCTGGGTTTCTCCACTGCTTGGTCATGTCTTCTTAAAGGGATGGGCATTTTGTAGATTCCAAAAGACCAATAAAGCGGTAAGAGTGTTTAAAAGTTGGTCCTTAAGTCAAGTTCTTGCTTGAAGGTCTGTTCGTGAGCACAGCAGAATGAACAGACACTCTCAAGATTGAGACAGAAAAGGAAAAAAAAACACGAGCAGACAAAAAGCTAATCAAGTACCTGCATGTTAAAGACTTCATCAGAGCTTTCTGATTGCCCTGTAATATTGCTTACTTCAGCAGAAGCTTGGGAGGACAGGGAGGAGGAAGAATACCGGTTCACGGCTGGGTAACTTAATGGGCTGTGTCAAGAAGAGGAAAACAAAACAACACCAAAAACCATGGTCATTAACTCAATCTCACAATTGTACTTTGTCACATGCTGGCATGGTATAAAATGCCCAAGGGAAGACAAGAGACATCCTATTTTCTTGTCTCCTGTTTACCTCAATCTGATCAAATGTTTCAGTTAATTCATTTCTCAGACTGCTGCTGTTTTACCCACAGCAGATGCATGCAGCTGGAGGGTGGGCTCAGGATTTCGTTCAGGAATTGTGTTATTTAACAAATGATGCCACAGAGAACGTTGCCAAATCATCTTGTGGGGATGGCAAATTGTCAGGTAATTCTGAATACAACTTACCTGCGTCTAGGAATTACCCTGGTACCATCTGGGCTCATGGAAGCGGGCACTGAGCTCCGACACACCCGAGGGCTTCCATTAGGGAAATGGACAGGACTGGCTTGAATACAAGCAGAGAACTCCTAGAGGTGTGATCAAGAAAATACCCCATTACAGCCCTGAGAGAGGGCACACTGTGCCATATTTTTTAACATGGTTCATAAGCACATTCAAGGGATCTATTATAAGTTCTATCCCTCACTTATTTTCATAAAAGGTAAGCATGGGAATAGCAGACAACCCAGCTGTAATATGCGAAGGCTCCCTGGTAAATGCTGCAGTGTGGCAGAAACCCCAAAAGATGTCACTATTGGACGCTGAATCGGCTCTCTAGCAAGAAGCCAGTGGTGTTTGGGCACACGTACCTGTATCCCTAAGCTCGACTTCATCACAAAGAATTGGTCCACCAGCTTTTTGTGGAGGGGTCTCATATCTTGCGGAACAAACTTCTCATGCACAGCCAAACCGAATTCCAGAATTTGAGCCTAGATCACAGTATGAGGGGACACCCACATCAGGGACTTTTTCCTCACCAGTGTTTACCATAGACCAAGCACAGAACTGTGTGCTTTCTATGCTGCAGACCAAGTGTGCACTGGGAACTCCATTCTTTTTATCCTTTACATCTGACCAGTCCTGTGACAGGTGAGGAAACTGAGAGACATGAATTAACAGTTCAAATGGGATTTGAGCTTGGAACTGGCTTATTTCGGGCATTTGATTTTTCCCTGAGCTTCTTCTGCTCTGTATTTGAGATCTTTATACTCTATTTAATAGCCAGCAACCCTCTGGCTCTTTCCTGTTCTCAGGATGAGGAGAGAGGGGTCAGAATCCAGTCCATGTTTGGAAAGCTGGTCCCTCAGGGATCTCTTCTATGGACAGCTACCTCTCACCCACGTGACCATCCTCTCCTCATCAAGTTCTTCTGTGCTCCCTAATTCCTCCCACAGAGTCTCAAACACCTGTTGAGGAAGGAGAAAACGAACAAATTCAACTCTGCTCTGCTCAACTCTCAGTATTGTGTAAAATTTTGATTGAACAATAGCTATCTTCTATATTTCACACATGCCCGCAAGCTAACATAGTCAAAAGAATAAACTTCACAGTCTGGTAGAAAAAATACATCATCCATTCACAAGGTCTTGCTTGTATCTTTACATCTTGTGAAGATTTGAGGTTGATAGCTCAAGATCAAGCAAGACTGACCCCAGAGGGAGAGAGCACCGATCATCTCCCCTAAAGAGGTAGAAATTGCTCTGGAGGCCCACTTGCTACCAGCGTCTTTGCATAAAGGCAAA
Organism: Dipodomys ordii; assembly: GCF_000151885.1. Lineage (NCBI taxonomy): Eukaryota > Metazoa > Chordata > Mammalia > Rodentia > Heteromyidae > Dipodomys > Dipodomys ordii. Next base: position 9,150,154 of record NW_012267288.1, on the reverse strand, counting down.
AATACCTTAAGCTGAATATGAAGGTACTTTTTGCAAGGAAGAAATGGAGTAGAATACATGTTGAGGCCTAAAGGGAGAAGCTGACCTTTGGAATGAGGGGATGGGAGGGATGTAGGCGTGGAGAGTAAGTGTAGGAGTTAGTAGTCTTCCCTATTTTACGGTTTTGAGGCAGTCTTCCTACATTACCTAGCCTGGCCTTGAGCTCTCTATCCTCCTGTCTTCCTCTTCAGCACTAGGATTACAGGTATGTGCTGAGTTGAGTCTCTTCCATTTTGTTTGGTTAATTTGTGATGAGGTCTCTAGCCCAAGCTGTCTTTGAAGTGTTCATCTCTCTGCCTTGACTTCTTAAACAGTTGGATTACATGTAAATGTCACCATACTGACCTCTCTTCCATTTGAAACTCTAGCTGTTAGGCGAACTCCCTTTCACTTAAATAATGTTGCAAGTTGGGTCATCCAGAAAATGAGACTCTGTGTGAGATCTTCATTGGGAAGAACCTGGGAATCATTGCTAGAGGGTAGAACTGGCCAGGAAATAAAAGTTGAGCTTCATGGCAGGATGCCAGCCCCCTGGCAAACCCAGGACCATTTGGGGCTTGTGAAGCTCTCAGAGTTGATGTGTGCTGGCCTCAAATGTCCAGGCTTTATTTTGTTATGGTGGGCAACTTGCTGTCTTATTTATTTTTGCAGCTAAGTAGGACGAAAAATACTTATTTGGAGCAGAAAATGATGAGTTATATCTAGTTTTTTCCTTATTATAGAATCTATAGGCTTAGTCTGCAAAACATAAAATTGTTCTAAAGCAAGCTCTCCATTGTCCATTCCTTCTTATAGCACTGGAGTAACAATTGCATTCATTCATGCACTCCTTCAACTATTTTGAGGTGTCCTAAACTTACTTAGGCCAAAAATTTTTTTATGACAAGTCAGTGATAAGCCTATTGGAATCTTCAGGGAGAGAACAGTAAAGGGAGAGACTGCATGAGATATTTGTTATGGTGGGCAACCTACTGTCTTATTTATTTTTGCGTGTAAGTAGGAAGAAAACCAGAAATTGGCAATTGGAATCTACTACAGGTAGATCACCAATGCATAGGACCACGCAGATAATTTTAAAGTAAGACAGTGAGAAGGTGATCTAATTCTACTACTTACTTGCTCGAGCATCAGCTCTCTTAACCGTGCAATTTTCTCCCCATCTTCAGGATGGCTTAATATATATTCTTTGACAAAGAATGCCTAGGAAGAGAGGGGTAATCAGTGTACTTCAGAAGAGTTACCAAGGAAGTAGATTATATCTATATATGTCTATATATATCTATACGTATCTATATATGACTTTGCATCTTTGGGGAAATGACATGATTATAAACCACATTGGGGAACAGATAGAGTAATTCCTATCTGTGTGTGGCTGGACAGAAGGAAGTCTAAGGAATAGGTTGTTAGAGGAAAAATCAAGGTTTGCAAACCAGTTCTCTTGGCAAAACAAAGAGCAAACCTATGTCAATAAGTTATATGGAATTCTGTGCAGAAATAAAGTGTGACTGAGATGATAGTCTCACATTCTAGATAAGTGCATCTTTCTAACTAGGACAAAGAAGACAGGGGAAAAGTCCACTTAAAGTATCATCTACACAAAATCAAACCTTTTTGGTTTTTTTTTTTGGGTCCGGTCGTGTGGCCTGAACTCTGGGCCTGGGTGCTGTCCCTCAGCTCTTCAGCTCAAGGCTAGCGCTCTACCACTTGAGCCACAGTGCCACTTCCGGCTTTTTTCTTTT
>NW_012267288.1:9093173-9148323 GCF_000151885.1 Dipodomys ordii | reverse complement strand
GCTTTTTTCTTTTTGCTTATGTGGTGCTGAGGAATCGAACCCAGGGCCTTGAGCATGCAAGGCGAGTGCTCTACCACTGAGCCACCTTCCCAGCCACAAAATCAAACTTTTCTATGCCTATGAACCTTTATGCAGAGGAATTATTTTAGGCAGGCACTGCATAATCCTAGCCTCTCATTCATCCAAATCTGTCTCTGTCTCTCACACAGACACACACACACACACACGCACACACACTTATTCCCAAAATATCACATGTTGGAAAAATCATTTTTGCTCTATTTTGGCAAGGGCTATATTTGTGTCAATTATGGCCATTTGTTTATGCGTTGATATGGAGTACATACTTTGAGAAGAGAGTCCCAAACCCTAAGAATACTTCCATCCAACACCAGTCCTTAATCCTCACCTCTTGGTACCGGGAAACACCACCATTCACAGCAGCATCAATGACTCCGTTCAGGCACATGGTCAGGGGGTTAATGTTCTGCATTTGTCTAGTCTGACACTGACTAATCAGAGTCTTCAGCTGCTGATTCTTATTTTCTAACACTTCGATTGCATTTTCCAGAGGACTCATTTCTACCTGAGAAGCAAATGAACACACATATATATTGACTTTTGTGGCACTCAACAATGATGACAAAGGGACAAGAAAGACAGAGGAGACAACCCATATTCTGCATTATCGTGCTCCCCTCACATCCACCAGTCTCCATCAAGAGCCATCCTGGAGAAGAGACAAGGGTGGGCAGACCAAGTGACCTGATCATTAGTAAGGTCTGCAAAGAGCAGAGTTTTATATTCAAATGAAATGGGCTTTGGATAATCAGTGGTTATCCATTCTATTATCTATTATCTATTCTTAAAATAATATCTGAGTGTCTTATAGTTTCCTTTTGAATAACTAAATATACAGTGATGTTCAATATTATTATCACATTTCTAGTGCTTCTTGGAAACAAAGTATCACTTGATGTCAAGTAGGGGACATATGCCCATAAGGGCCCATATGCACACAAAAGAGTACCATAAGGTGGTACGGGATGGCACACAGTTGGGAGTTACAGACAACCAGATAATGCTATATAAACACTTCAGGACCCATTTGTTGAAGTGGAGCCAAATAGAATCATAATGACTTACTGGCTGTGTAGAAGATCTAACTGTGAAAACGATAAAAAGTTCTCTTCAAATGGATGCCATTGGGCTGATATTGTCATTGACAATCCCTTAGAAGAAGTCTGACAAGCAAGCTCCCAGTGATAAGGTAATTCAGATTTACAATAAGCACATTTAAATGCTGGTTCTTTTAGTGAAAGAAACAAATTAAGAGTTTTAAAAGGTTGCCAAGTCTATCTTAAATGAACACCGAAAAAAATCCAGGATAATTTAACTGTATAAAAGCTGAGTGACAAATTCCTTGTACAATTACTTAAACATAATAATAATAATAAAAAAGAAAGCTTGCCAAAATATAAACATTGTTCTAGGAATATGTACTAAAGATATTGTTCTAGGAATATGTACTAAAGATACTATAAAGAGAAGGGAAGATAAACAAGATCATATGAGAAGATATCTATCAGTAAATGTAACCATCAAAAAGGCACTGTGCAGATTACACAAACTTTTAGCATCATGGTATTAAATAAAAATATACCAGACTCAGAAAGACATGCATGTTTTCCCTCATAGGTAGAATCTATGTCTAAGGAAAAAAAGAAATGAATATCAAGGAGACTGATTATAGAGGACAAGTGGGAGGGTGAAAAGAGAGGGTGAAGGGGCTGAATATGGTTGAACCATAAAGAGAATAATGAAAATAAGGATACAGGTAGACCCGTTGCAACAATGAGAAGTACAAGTTGTCATTCCAAAACGAACTTTACAACTTCGGTGGGGAGGGGGAGAGGATTGGGTGGGGGGGGGCGAGGGGAGGCTGGGAAGGGATGGGAAGGGGAAACAAAGGAGGAGGCAACAATGCTTGATAAGAAATGTACTCACTATCTTGCCCATGTAATTGTAACCCCTCTGTACAGTATTTTCACAATAAAAAATAAAAAAAGAGAATGAAACACACTACAATAGTGAAAAAAGGAGAAGTTAAGAAAGAGAAATAGAAGGGATGATAATGATCAAATGACATTATATGCATGTGCAAAAATACCACCTGAAACTGCTTTGCACAATTAATATATGCAATAAAAACAACACAAAAACAGTTTTTAAAAAGGCAAAAACCATAATAGAAATAGGCAAAAGATTTAAATGGCCACTTGTTACAAAGGAAGAAATTCAATGCCAGTGAGCATATGTACAGGTTCTGAGCTTCATTTATGATCAGGTCTGTCACTGGGATGATGCTGGGAAAATAAGTATTTGTAAGGACAGTGATTCCTCCACACAGGGCCTAAGAAGATACAACCCATTATCAACCCATGAGTCAAAGAGCAACTGGGGCTATCTTCTGACATATTAATTCACTTTTTTACACCTTCCATTTTTAATAGCACCAATAAGTAAATAGTACAAGAGGACACTCTTTTGATTGTCTAAATATGCATTTAATACGCCTTGATCAGATCTACCAGTTCTATCACTGTCCTTCATTACCCAAGAGAAGTAACAGTGAGGAGACAGTCAAAGATGTGTTGAGACTATCCATGCTGTCTTCTGGTAGCTCATGCCTGTAATCCTAGTTACTCAAAACTCTAAATCCATAGGATAACCATCCAAAGACAGCCTTGGCAGAAGCGTTTCAAGACTCCATCTCTGACTCCAAAATAATCAGCAAAAAGCTTGGCTGGAGGCATATCTCAAGTGGCAAGAGTACCAGCTGACCAAGTACAAAGCTCTGAGTTCAAACCCTGGTAACAACCCCTCTTCCTCCAAAAATGAATCACTATCAAATAATAGTCCGCAATGGGATCTTTGGAGATATATATATATATATATATATATATTTTGGTCTGGTTGTGGGGCCTGAATTCTGGGCCTGGGCGCTGTCCCTCAGCTCTTCAGTTCAAGGCAAGCGCTCTACCACTTGAGCCACAGTGCCACTTCCAGCTTTTTTCTTTTTGCTTATGTGGTGCTGAGGAACCGAACCCAGGGCCTCAGGCATGCAAGGCAAGCGCTCTACCACTGAGCCACCTTCCCAGCCCCATCTTTGGATATTTTAACATGAAGAATTAGGAATTGTCTGGGTATGGTGGCTCACACATATAATCCTAGCTGCTTGGAAGATAGATTGGATACAATTAGAGGACAGCCTGGGAAAAAAGTTTGTGGACCCTTCTCCATATCCTAATAAAAAGCTAGGCATGGTGGTACACACTTGTCAGCCTGGCTATTTGGGAAGTAGGAGTAGGAGGATTTGTGGTCCAAGCTGGCTTGGGAAAAAAGACTCGATTCAAAACATAAATAAAAAAGGCTGAAGATGTGGCTCAAATAGTAGACTACCTACCTTGCAAGCAGAAATCCCTGAGTTCAGCCCCTAGTATTGGAAAGGCCCAAATTAAACCAAACCACACCAACAACAAAAAACCCAATCAGGAGCAATAAAAGAAATGGCTCTTTTCACATTTAGGACAGGAGATGTACAAGTGAGTATGGAACATCTTGTCAAACCAGAAAGTAAGGAAAGAATGTGGGAAGAAGACAAGAAAGAAGTTGGCTTGTGATCCATGGTCCTCTTTCCAGGGTAATGTTCTCAGGGCACAGAAAGTCTCAATGCACCTGTCCTTGTCACTCTACCCTTCAAGTCAACAGATTAAGGATAGTTGCTAGGATAAAGAGTTGTTATCTTGCTGGGCACCGGTGGCTCACGCCCGTAATCCTAGCTGATGGGGAGGCTGAGACCTGATGATCACAGTTCAAATCCAGCCTGGGCAGGAAAGTCCGTGAAACTCTTTTTTTTTTTTTTTCCGTCGGTCATGGGGCTTGAACTCTGGGCCTGGGCGCTGTGCCCGCACTCTTCAGCTCAAGGCGAGTGCTCTAACACTTGAGCCATAGTGCCACTTCCTCCGTGAAACTTTTCTCCAATAAACCACCAGAAAACCAGAACTGGTGCTGTAGAGCGCTTGCCTTGAGCTGAAGAGCTGAGGGATAGCACTCAGGCCCAGAGTTCAAGCTCCACGACTAACAAAAAAAAAAAAAAAAAAGAGTTGTTATCTTCAGGATATGTTTAGTAGGAAGTCACGCATCAAAGGATTTCTTCAAGTAAATGAATTCAGAATCCATAAGGCAAGATTAGGGAATGTCACTGAGAAGCTGGAATGTCGCCTAATCTGTATTTCATAGTTTAGATGTGCCCCCTTTGTGAGGAGCCCTGTGACTCACTTAGAAAGGTCATCTGTTACTCTGAGTTCAACTATTGTTGTGGGGTTGAAGGACATGGTGTGTGTTACTTGATGTCTTCAAGTCTTTGCTTCAAGTGAGCATCCTGATTTACATGTCTGATTTGACAATCTGATCTTTGTAAGACTAGGTGGGTACTGTCAAAAACACACAGGAGGCAAACCAAAGAAGCTCCCAATATGCAAAGATGACACAACTGAATATGAATAAGTCATTTAAGGATAAGAATAACAAACAATTGCAATTAAATCAATCAAGTATAGGATCTCCTAATAACACAAAAAAACAACCAACCAACCAAACAAAACCAAAGTGATTTTCTGGTTTCCCTTGCAAGGTGCTTGGCAACCAAGTGATTTTTGGAAACTTCAGATACAGGGAAAGAACAGAACATTCTATTCCCTTTTCGATGTCTCAGGGTAATCAGATTTCTTTTAACAGAAGTCTTCCAATAAGTCAACAAAGATAGGATGATAAAATATCACCATTTTTATCTGTGCAAGACGAGTGAATTTGGGCAATGATAATTAATAACTGATTATCACAAAAATAGAGAAAGAAAAAGACAGAAAAGAGGCTAGGCTGCCTATTTCACCATCTGTCTCCTTGCCAAGGCTATGGCTTCCCAACTCCTTAATGCTGTCATTCCAAGGTGGCCAGGCTCCAGCAAGACCACCATGTGCCTCAGCACTGCTCTGTACTTTGACCTCTAGCATCTCTCAAGCGGCCACTTCTTGAAAGAGGACCTCAAGGCCAACACAGAGGTGGGAGGCAGGGCAAAGCAGTATCCAGAGATTTGATTCCCGATCATGTGATCACATGCCTGATGAAGTCAGAGCTGGAGAATAGGAGTGGACAACAATGGCTGCTAGATAGTTCTCTAAGAACATCTGTACAGGCTGAAGCCAGGGGCGGGGGTGGGGGGATGTATCATGTGGATCCAGTGATTGAACATTCAAATTGAACATTCAATTTGAAACACTTAAAGATTGACTCAGCCACTGTTGAATTCACTCTTCTAAGTGAAAGGGTGTGTGTGTGTGTGTGTGTGTGTGTGTCTGTGTGTGTGTGTGTCTGTGTGTGTGGACTTCAAGCTCATGTATACATGTTGATTATGTCACTAGAGAGCCATTAGTTCAACAGGAGGATGATAAAGTGGAAGCTGCCAGGCTAAGATGCAGCATCCAACCATATAATTGGCTACATCAAGGCCAATCATCTAACTGTACAAAAGCCAAGAAGTGCTTCACCCATTTTCTGGGGTAAAGACTAACAAGATCTGACCTTACGTTTATATATGTCTCTCAAACAAGATCACATCATTTCCACCAAAAAAAGCATACTGATGTAACTATAACTCCTCTGTACAGTATCATATATATCATATATATAGTATCATATATATCATATATACATACAGTATAATATATATATGATACTGTACAGAGGGGTTATAGTTACATATATATATATGTATATTATATATACATATATATATATGAAGCATACTGAGCCTGCCCTGTGGAAGAACCAGAATCATGTGGTCCTTCATACAATGAGAGCCCTCAACCTTCAAAAGAAGGTGCCTTGGAACATGTGTCAAGCCATTCACAAGGAAGCAAAACCAAAGTGGTTTTGGAATGGTGTCTACTTTTCCATGGATCTGGTGGTTGACAGCCACGCTGTTGCTGTAGTCTTTCTGCATGGAAAGTTGGTGCCTTCTGGTTCTTCCTACCCTCCAAAGGCTGTTGACCTATATTTCCAACTAGCCTTAGCACACCCAGGGCTCTATCCCTGGCCTTCACTGCTGTGAGTCCCTATGGTGATTATTGAGTCAAAGCTAACTGTACTCTGTGGCTGCTTCTCTGGTGTGATGGTGCCCATGGTTGTTTTCTTCTGGTAGGAGCAATGCCTTCTCTTCAGCCCTACTTCTCAGCCACCCTAGCATCTCCTGATTGCACTTTCTTGTATCTATTTTGTCTCTTCCTAGACTATTAAATAATATGGACAGTTACCGCATTTATTCTTCCCCAATTCCACTTTCTATGAACTAAGAGCAAGGGGATTACACTGAATCTCTTCATGCGCTGGGAACTGAGCCATGCAGAAAGTTTTACCTTAAAGAGCCTGTTTAATTCTCACAGGCTTATAAGAAAGATGCTCAAAAGTCTTTGGAAATCCTCAAGAAATATGGAAAATTTCCATTGATGGAAATGTTGAATCTCATATATAGAGAAGTAGGAATAAGATCATATGGAGTTCCTGGACTAATGGAATAATTAAACAATTTTTTTTGTATTTTACACAAAATGAATTCTGAACATGCTGCTAGGTAGGTGGCAATCAAAGGTTTTTCTCCTGAATGACCCAAGCAGATGATAGATAGTCAGTGAAGGGACTGGAGCCTGTGGGGTTGAGGAAAATATTGCATTAGATGCATTGAGATTGAGTATGACAGCTTTACAATGACAGGAAAACTATTGATGCAGGTGAGGAATAAAGATAATAGTATTTTGTCTTTCATTATATCAATAAAGCATTTGTTGAAAAATTAAATAGAGAAAGAGAGGGCGAGGGAGAGTAAGGCAGAAGAAAAGGGAGAAGATAGGAGAGAGAGACAGAGAACAAGAAATATATAATACCACTACTGCTACCACACTTTATATAAAGTGGAGATTATCTCTAGATACAACCACGAATTTATAAGAAATATAGGCCACGGAGAGACAAGTTAAATGACCCTACTGGGATACACTCTACAAAATGAAGACTTATGGGAACATTTCATAAGAAGCCACCTTGTTTCTTCAGTAAAATATCAACAAACAAAATACCTGATGTGATGGGAATATACAGATTAAGGAAAGTTGTGAGACAGTAAAAAACATAAGCAGTGTCTTGGTGAAACATGAATAAATATTACATATTTTATGGCCAACGAATTATTGCTGGCCTTCTGGATAATATAGTGTTATTATGGCTATATTACTTTCTAAGTACACATAATGAAATCCTTGTAGATAATGTTTAAGATCTGTTTCAGTATAAGTACAGCTAAAATTAGCCATTTTTTCCCTAGCATCTGAAGTAAGCTGATAGGTGAATCAAATTCATTTTATATTTTCTTCCTATTCATATGCTGTTACTTAAGTTTAAAATTTGGTGCCTGATTATCCAGTTCAGAAGAGATTGAATGGATAAAGGTATAGCAGGACAATGAGGCCACTCCTAGTGTACAGTACAGTAACAGACCAGTAGATGGCGCTGATGGTGGGGGCTGAAGAACAGATTTTGGGTGTATTTTGAAAATTGACTTTGTTGAGGGCTGAGATGTGACAATATTCTTGCTGAATTTTAAGGAGCCATTATTTATGGATTCCAAATCACAAAATACCTTGTTTAAGAATTTTTAAGGATTTACTTTTGTACCAGGAAAAAAACATAGTTGGGAGGTTTAAAAAAATCAATACATTTACAAATCCTAAGAAAGAATAGTTCAATTACATCTTAACAAAACTGAGTTTATGATTTAAAATAGGTCTGACTACATATGAGACTCTGATCTGAAACTTTTGATGCTCATTTATTTTGAAACTCAGATCTTTTCAGATTTTAGAAAGGTAATAGAGAACGCATGTCTTTTAATCAATTGCATTAATATTTCTTCAGTGAAACATGAGATTCATTCTAAAGGACAGAAGGTTAATGCATAGCATTCTGCTAGAAGATTTCAGGAGGATAAGCAAATAAACTCCAGAGTCACAGCAATATACCTTCTGGTTTTCAGATTCTGGTATTACCTGTTAGAAATATGAAATTTCAATTCATTTTTCCTATGCTTAATGAGCATCTACTATGTGCCCCTGTTCTTGAAGACTTCCAACAACAAGAATTGAACCAAAAATCCAGTAACTTTAGTAGACAGCCAGATGTTCCAGGAAGCAGAAACAAAAGAACACCACCAAGCCTTCTAAGAGTGGGCAGTGCTCGGGGGAACAAGAGAGTTTGATTGATTCTGACAGAACAGAAGATTACATATTCTAATAAAGTAGGCAGCTGATGTTTGAAAGGTGGTGTTTAGTAAAGCTCCTTTTATTATTACCAGCATGTTACTTTTCATTAACTCTGTGTGTGTGTGTGAGTGTGTGTATGTGTGTGTGTGATGTTTTAAGAGCCAGGAGCATTGGTATGACCTTGCAGAAGTTAATACCTTGAGCTCTACGGATCTGAAAAGGCTCTGTGAATCCCTAATACGGGAAAGGATGATTAAGAATACTTGTGTGGGTCAGGCCCCTGCTGCTCAGTGAGAAGTACCACACTAAGACCCTTTGAGCACTGTGTGGCAGCCACCTCTTTTCCATGGAAGGCACTAGGGTAAACCATATAAGTAACATGCTTTTGGTGACCCTTGGCTGTATAGGAACATCACTGTACTGATGCAATCTGATAACTTCAGTTTGATTTTTTTTTAATGAACCTTTAATTCTTTGGCACTGCAAAACAAAAATCCCATCAAGTCCTTGGCTTCATTGAACACGATAAGTTGATGTTTCACTTCTGAGAGATTTTGGGTAGAAAGACAAGAAACCTTCTTTGTTCAATAATATGGTGGGGCCTTTATGTAAACAAGGAATGGGTTACATTCTATTTCCACATTCTTTCAGGCAGAGGATGGTGGTAATCAAAGGGCCGGTCTCAGCCATGATGGCTCTCTCAAGAGAGGGGGAAAAGATGTCATGAGGTTGTGGGGCTGTGGTTCAACTGAAGGTGCTCTCAGCCTGGAGAGCAGTAGAGACAGCAGGGTAGGGGGTTTCACTCTGGTTGAAACTGCCTTTAGTTGTTTTTTCCTTTACAATGGGGATCAGTGCTGAGGGCATATTTGACAATCGAAGGGCTCCTGAGTGCTGAGGTGACTGTAAGGCCAATCTCCACGTGGTGTTCTACTCTGGGCTGCTCAGTTACTAATATACCACCATCCCTTCCAATACAAAATACCCAGACTGGACCCTGTTTGTGAGACACTGTGCTGGGGCTTTATAGTAGCTTCCTACTGCCTATAAGGACACCAAGGCTAGAATTGAGGAATAAAACTGGCTTGGGACTCAGAAAAATCTTGAGTTTGTGTCTGTTCTTTTGGGACATCTTTTGTGTGACTGCTGGCAGCAGAGGTTTTTAACTTCTTGGTAAAGGAGAATGAGAAAGCTGGGGAAAGAAAACATATGTCATAACTCTGAGATGATAATTAAGTAAGACAGGCTAGGAAGTCAGTTGGCACGTGGTGGTTAGGCAGCAAAGGCCATGTAGCTATCTAGAAGCATCAGGAGAGCTGAAACTCCAGGTTTTCACCCAAGAGTGAGAATCTTTTAATTTTTTTTTTTTTGCATGCTACAAACACATTTATTTCCCAGGAATTCCTCTAGTTAGTTGGGCTACTAGAATATTAACGCTAAACTTTACAGGCTTCTTAATAGCAGTGAATATCATCAATAAATATTTCCTAAGTTACTGGAAGTGAATCCAGGGGCTTCGAATCCAAAGCAGAAGCAATTAGTATTTGGCCTGACCCAGATGGGCAACTGTGATGAGAAAGCACTTGAGAACAAATGAACTCTGATCCTTCTTACCACTTCTCGCTTTTCCACTTCAAACCAGCGGGAAATTCCAGGTAAACTCTGCACCAAGTATAAGGATGTCCTCTCCACCCAGAGACTCTGAAAAATAATACAAATTAAGTCCCCAAGATGCTCTTCTTCTACCCAAGATGCACTGGGTTATGGCACAATGACGAGGCTTGCTCATTTCTCTCAGGCTTTCTCTCAGGAAACTATCGCAGTAAGATGCTGTGGAAGTTATATTCATGACTCCATTGTATATTGCCTGAAACTTAAAAAAAAAGTCGATGCAGAACAAATGAGCCCCAACATCAGAAAGGAAGCATCAAAATACAAAAACAGGCTGTCATGTTATTTGCTATTTCTCCAAAATTTCAATTTAAACTCTTTCTTTTTGTTGTTGTTGGTGGTGGTTGGCTTAAACACAGGGCCTGGGGATGGTCTTTAAGCTTTTTTGCTCAAGACTAGCACTCTACCACCTAGAGACACAGTTCCACTTCCGGTTTTTGAGTGGACTTTTCTTCCCTGGGCTGGCTTTGTAAAATTATCCAGAGAGCTCAGACTCCTGAGTATCTAGGATTATAGGCACAAGCCACCAATGCCTGGTTTTTTAAAACTCTTTTCACTTCTCAAGCTTCAGTTCTTCTTATCTGAAAGAGCTAACAGTACTTTTATGAGCTTGTCACACAAGGTTAGAACAACAGTATCCTAAGGAAAGAAAAGAGCTTCAGGCACAACATCAGTAGCTCAATCTTTCTATGCCTGAAAGAAGCAGAGGCATGGCCCAAATGATAGAGCCCAGGCCACAAAGAAAAAAGCCTAGTGAGAGCATGAGGCCTGGTGTTCAAACCTCAGCAATGGGACAAATAAACAAAACAACAAACCCTGAAGGAGACACCTGACTTGCCCCAATATTGCATTCTAATTACTTAGAGAGTCCCAGTGACACCCACTCTAGAACTGGCTCCCTCTTCACTGCCATCGTCCCAGTAGCCAGTTCCCTGGGCCTGCCCAAACCGCTCAATCCCGGGGCAACAATATGTTAGAACAGGGGTTCCTTCTCATCAGGATGAGATGCCTCAGGACAGGATGACCCACAGCTGCCTTGGGTACCAGCTGCTGTTTATGACAGGGTTTTCTTTTGTTGATGAGATTTGGGTATCTATGCCTCATCTTTCTTATTTAAGGCAAATGTATTCTGGAGAGGACAGCAACTTTACAAAACTCCTTGAAGTCATGCCATTTATCCAAAGAACAACCAAAAAAAAAAAACTGGAAGGATTTTTTTGCATTAGCCAAGAGCTACTGAGATCATTATGGCAGAATCCCTGTGAGAAGGTGTTCTAGTGGTAATGGGGAGGAAAGCAGATACTGGTGCCCAGGGAGAAGAAAAAGGGAAGTTTCAGGTGTGTGTGTGGGGGGGGGGAGTGCACAAGTGTGCATCCATGCAAGAGAAGGAGGTGGCATGTGAGCTGCATGCTGAAGAGTGTGCAGGGGTTTGCTGGGGGAAGGTAGAGGCTCACAGGCAGTAGGAAGCAGCCCGTAGACACAGAGTGGCTTGTGAAAGGGCACAGCCACTGAGGAAGAAAAGCTGGATGCTGCTGGAGCTGAAGAGGAGGAGGAGAAGGAGGAGGAGAGGACGGGTGAGTGGGTTGTGGTGAGGACTGGTTTCTTGAATTGGGGAAGGATAGTTTGGAGACAGATTGTGAAGGCTAGAAGCTCAGGGAGGAGAGGCCAGATTTACTCTTCCCTTCCCCAATGCTGCTATGTTGTTGATGAATATTTAAAGTGATGGCTACGAGGAAAGTAGGATAGTGGAAAAAGCAACAGGGAGGGGAGTCAGAAGATAGAGGCTCCAGTGCTAGCCTTTTGGGAGGAGTTGGTGGAGGACTTGGACAAAGCTAGCTGTTTGAATCCAGTGCATCTTTGACTTGGTGGAGAACTACATCATATACTGATTAGATCAGTGGAGGACAAAAAGACAAGTGTCCAGAAAGAACTAGAAAGCCATCATGATCCTTTCAGTATCATTTCAATGGTCTTTTCCAATGATCCTCTTGCTTTACTACTTAACCCATCAAATCGGCTTGCATAAAGATTCATTCTTTATTCAGCCCCATTGAAACTGCAAAACAATCCCAGACTCCCTTTCTGACTTCTTGACTGAGCAATTACTAGAGTTATTGCGGGCAGCACCGAGAATTGAGTGCGGTGTGGTTGCCAGGAGTGTCAGTACTAGGCAATCATGGCTAATAATATTAAAAGAACACTTCCAACTTAAGGAGGGAATATCTGTGATGAGGCCAAGGAGTTCACTTAGCAGTTTTGGTATGGGTGCAAATACTGATTGACTAGAGATCTATCTGGATATCTATCTATGTCACTTTTTTTCAAGGAGAAGGAAGATCACATTTTTTTTGCTGAACAGTCTGCAGCTTTCTGCCCAAGTAGGGGCCATGAGAACTTTTATCCCTTCTGGTTGGAAGCATGTTGAACTAACAAGGCAAATTCTAGCTACTGAGAGCAGGCAACACATGTGAGGCTTCTGCTCTGGGTCCTCTCCCAAATCCTAATCTCATGCTGTTCTAATGGGAAAAAAGAGCAGCAAACCCCCCCGTGGACCATACCAAACCACCAACCTATCCAACCTATTCTCTGACTCTGGGCTGCTTTTTCCCTGTTCATTGTCTTCTTCACTCCTTGTACTCACTTATGTCTAGAATACATATTATGAGATTTCCACAATGGTTTCAACTTCAATGGATGAGAAGACTCAGTTCAACCATGAGAGTTCACAAAGAGTGATCTAAGGTCTACTATTTTTTTTGAGTGGGGGGGTAACATTTCTAATGCCAGAATTAGTGATTCTAAGTCAGAAATCCTGACTCAGAATTCTTGAGCTGGAGGCCAAAAGTCTGCTTGGTTAAAAAAAAAAAAAAAGCCCCACTCTACTATACAGTACAGTTGAAGACCCATTAGACTATAGGATTCCCAGAGTCCCTTCTGGGGGCTATACCAAATAACTACTTACCAAGGGTCTGTCCCCAAGGAGCCCACAGCCTAGTAGAGCACAGAGGAGGGAGAATGTCAAGGATTGCTTGTTACCTTGAATTCATTCTCTTTATCTTTCGTGCCTTTGTGGAATGGTCTGTCATAGCGGAATTTCCAGATGTGATTCACTTTATAGAAACTTTTGATGTTGTCTGGAACACCTTCTCTCTGCAGGACCTCCTGGCTCTCTGGTATGGGAGTCACAGCATATATTTGCAAATCTAGGATTCAAGAGTCAAGGAGGGAATCGGACTTGGCAAATTTCAAAGAAGTCTGGCTTGAGCTGAGCTGTGTCCAGGGGAGGGTGGGTAACAATTTGGTGTTTCCAGTACCGCTGAAATCATTTTTAAAAAATTGACAAAGATGATGCTAAGAACTTATTTCATACTATGTTCCAAACTGAAGGCCTTCAATTAGTTCTTGCTAGGAGATTTTGACAAGGTGAACCTTTGTACCACTGGTATTTTTAGGGTTGGGTAGGTGGGGATGGTTTGAATCGTAGGTACTCAGACTCATCGTTGAACATAAATACAGTGTGTGCATAAACCCTTTCAAATCTATGATGTTATGCACAGCCTCATAGGCCTATGACCAAAGAAAGAAACTAGAACACTGACAATGACTGACAGTGACCTGTGCTACTGAGACCTGGCCCACAACTGTGGTGCGCATTCTCCCAAACGCAGGTATTGATGAGCAGAGTGCTTTCTCAGTTGTGGTTATTTTAAACTCTTATATTCAAAAGGTGATCATCTTTACTTGTATGTATGCATTTCCTTCTCCTCTCAAAGAGAGACAGACAAATATTCTTTCTTATGTGATTTCTTCCTTCTCTTGCATTTGTGTCTCTATTTTGAAGGGTGAACTGTAACTGTCACAGGCATCTCATGAGTTCTGTATGATACCTGCTGCAGGAGGAGGTGGACTGATAGATAGAAGGAGCACTGGGCATGTGGTCCTGTCTGTAATCCCTATGCAACTCTACCTGGGTTTCTTTGTGACGACAGTGGGAGTGTAAGGTAGGTGGTGATCATTAAGTGCTACACAGGGCTGTCATAGTGAGGAGTACCCCCCCCCATGAAAGTTACTGGAACTTCCTCTTTCTCTTCCATTCTGCATTTCAGAATAAAAACACTAAGAGGAAAAAAGGGATGAATAATGAATATCATGACCCCATGATCCCTATACTTCCTTGAATGGACATTATTTCCTGCAGGGAGGCTAGGAAAAGAATCTAGGGGAAATTGCTAAAAAGGAGCTTTAAACAAAGGTGGGGTTGAGATATGAAGGAGTTTTAATTAAAAGGAAAATAAAGGTTCTTTAATGGGATCTTTAAGGGCTTTCTTTTCAACTGACACTGTAATAGAGCAATTACATTCTGTGCAGAATGAGCTAAGCTAAAATTAAGATGATCAGGGTAAGAATCTACTGAAAAGGGACTTGTGGCTGAACAACCCTGCAAGAAAACGCCCTGTAGCTAACAGCTGGAGCAGCCTGACTGGGACCCAGCCGCTCTAGGCATGGATACACTGCGCTTCCGCCTGGAAGATGGTTTCGTCGGGCTGGTTGGCGTGCTGCATGGCGATGGCATGGGGGAACTCGTTCAGCATCCTCTGTTGGAAGGCTTCCAACCTCTCATAGTCATGTCCCCGACACACAAACTCCTTATTCTGAGGAAGAAACCAAACAAGAACTCAGGAGTAGGTTACACAGGAAAGCCAAGAGGTACAGCCACAGACACAGGGACCAGCCCTAACACTAGACTATAATGAAGATAACATCCATGCATCAACCTGAAAAAAAAGTCCCAAATGTTAAAATCTCAGGGCAGAGAGCATATACTCTCTCCTGCTTTTGTTTTGTTGCTGCATATTAAATGATACAGATGTGTCAGGGTGATCTCTATTGCTTTAAATAAGGCTCAGCAGAGTGCTTCACTCTTCCTACTTCTCTTATGTGAAGTACAAACGTGTCCAATTCTCAGAGTGCCAAAATACAAGAGCAAAAGCAACATTCCAAATGTTGGGGATAAAACCTGGGGTTTGAACTCGGTGCTTCACACTTGAGAGGCTGGTGCTCCACTGCTTGAGCCATGCATCCAGCTCTTTTTCTTTTGGGTCCAGTTGTGGGACATGAACTCTGGGCCTGGGCGCTGTCCCTCAACTCTTCAGCTCAAGACTAGCACTCTACCACTTGAGCCACATTGAAACATTTTGCCTGGGCTATCTTATGTCCCACATAGCTGGATTGACAGGCATGTACCATTGTGCTTCGCTACTGTGTGAAGTGGTGGTCACACGAACTTTTTGCCTGGGCTGGTCTTAAGGCATGATTGTTCCTGATCTTCATCCCCTCTTCCTGCCAGCTCCCTTCACCCCTGCTAAGACTACAGGTGTGAGCCACGGGCATGGGCACCAGCTGCAAGTCATTTTTATAAATTTTATGTCTAATTTATAAATAAATGTTACCATTTGGAAGACAAGAAAGTACATGTAAGAATTAAAAATGTACTTCACTGAGTTATTCTTAAAAAGCTCCCAAGGTCAGCCTCACCTCTTTTGCTGACGAGAGCCTTCCATGAGAAAAAGGGTGAACTCATCTGTACCTGCACCTTTGGAGGCTAGAAGAACCAGCTCAGCTTGGTTTCTGATAACCAGGAACCCATTTATATGGCTGGAGCCATCTCTTAAAGAGTTTTAGGGCCTTGCCAAATATTGGACATATTTTTGACTGTTTTAGGTTTAGGATAAATATTCTGTAGGCCAGGATTCTTTCATTCATGTCAGAAGGCTGAAGGTCATTGTTGAATCCAGCCAGAGAGCTAGAAAGATGGGCAGATTTTCCAAAAGTATTTTAACAAGCTGGTTACATGGACGTCTTTCTGACAGCTCAATCTGGAAACTTCTACTGTTTTGCACTAATCAACTGTGCAGTCTGAGTTGATCTTAATTAATCTGTGCAAGCTTGATAAGTTGCCACCCATTCCCACTCTACAGTATAACCAGAAACCAAAGTTCAAAGGCTTCATGTCCATGTATACTAGCTTTAAACACAGGTGTCTAAGGCCTGAGCTTTGGCTATCCTGCATATGGCCTGGTCAGTTAGGGCCAAACCAGGAGCTGCTAACACTAAGAAAGGTTGTGAGGTCTCATGCTCCAAAGGTCTTGAAGAAATGGAGAGAACAGTTTATGGCTTGAAAAGGCGAAAGCCCAAGGTTTTCAGCATTTTTCAGCTCTCCATGGTTCTTCTCATTACATAAAACAACCAAAGGAAGAGCTACAAGACTGCAGTAAGGGACTCAGAAAAAACTAGAAGGTAGGTGTGATGGCACATACAAAAGATAGAGGGAGAAAGATCACGAGTTCAAGGCCAGCCTGGGATACACAACAAGATCCTATCACCAAACTAAATCAAACAGGGTAGGCACAGGTAGCTCGTGCCTTTAATATAGCTACTCACGAGGCTGAGATTTGAGGCTCTTGGGTAGTAGCCAGCCCCAAATGACCCAAGAGCCTCTCACCTTCAGTTAACCAGCAAAAAGCCAAAGGGGAAAGGTGGCTCAAGTGGTAGATTACCAGCCATCAGCAAAAAAACCAAGTGAAAGCGTGAGGCCTAGAGTTCAAGCTCAATATCAGCACAGAGACAAATCAAACCAATTAACTCAACAAAAGTAAATTAAAAATAAAAACTAAAAAAAGAAACAATTGTAAGTAAAAAATATATGCACACATCTATCTATCTATCTACACAAACAAAAATGAAACAATTGGTAGACTCAGGGCAGGTTTGTAGCTGCAGACAACTGGAGAAAAGGCCATAGAAAATGCTTCAGTTTCTCATGCCACAAAATGAATCAGAATACTTTCATAAAAAACAGTTATGTAGACTATACCTAGAAATCAGGACTTCAGATGGCTGTGTGCTTAACATTTTCTACAGAAAAGTGACACGTCTAGTGCAAATAAATGTACCTTTGATTCTGTATTCTGATGTGCCCAGCAAAATGAATGATGACTAAATGGACAATAAATGTCATTTCTCTTTCATTCTGTCTATATGCGTATGTACTGACAGTTAAGAAAGGTTTTGGGTTAACCCAAATACTAAAATATTTATACATTGGGATTTAAAGTTATAACAAACTGACTCAAATGCATCAGTTATCCAGGGTATTTCTCGTTAAGTATGTGAGATGAAAATTTCCTCTGTTAACCAATCTTTTTTTTTTTTTAAAGGTTTTTATTATCTTTAAGTAGTTGTACAAAGAAGTTCCCATTCTACAAAACAGTATATGAATACAAAGTGTCTGACAACATTGTTAACCAATATTTTAACATTACTTTTTAATGACAAGCATTATTGAACACTTTTGTATGCTATGATCAAGTCTTCTATAAATACTCAGCCACATAAAACAGTACTTGGTCATAGGTGAAAAACTGAAAGAATGGAGTTGATTATTTCATTACCTAGTAGTCACATTAAAATGTCTGGAAATTTCTCTTTGTCAAAAGTTTATATTAGCAATAAACTGGATCTTTTGTGCTGGATGACATTTACCTTTTCACAAAGTCAGCAAAAAGGCAAAACAACACTCTTCACATAGTTCTGCAGGTACAATTTCCACACAATGTGAAACTGCACTGTTTCTCACAGGGATGTTATATCCCCAAAGAACTCCCCCTCCCCCTTTTCTCTAAAGGAAATTGCAGACTGAACAGAAGAGTGAATATCATAGAAGACAAACTATAATCACCCAAGCTTACTTACAATATACACTTAGAAAGGAATAGATTGCCTTATCTCTTGGGAAATTATTCAAAATGAATGGCTCTAGATTAATATTAATGTGATGCTTGTAAACAATAAGGTTAAAAAAAATCCCATCATGGGCTGGGAATGTGGCTTAGTGGTAGAGTGTTCACCTAGCACGCATTAAAGCCCTGGGTTTGATTCCTCAGTTTCACATACACAGAAAAAGCTGGAAGTGATGCTGTGGCTCAAGTGGTAGAGTGCTATCCTTGAGCAAAAGAAGCTCAGAAACAGTGTCCAGGCCTTGAGTTCAAATCCCAGGACTAGCAACAAAAAACAAAAACAAAAACAAAACAAACAAAAAAAAACCCCAATTCCCCAAATCCCATCATGCCATTATCTTCCTTGCTATTCATTACAAGACATCAAAAAGTTCTTAGCATTCTTTTTATGAGAAATCTGTATAGGATGCAAACAAATTAACTGGTATATTTACTTACTCTTAAAAAAAATGGAAACTTTTTCCCATAAAATCCAACTCTGAAGAACTCGGGTTCCAGGCGCTGCTGGTCCATGATCTTGTCATACAAAGAGGCCTCCATCATCTATGGAAGCACCAGAGAAGTTCAAAATATTCCATCTCAACTGTCATCCCCAATAGGACAACTAATTAGAGAAGATAGTTCTTCTATAGGAAAGTGATCATTACAATTCAGAAAAGAGAAAGAAATAAGACCAAAAAAAAATGTGTTCTTTAACTTGGCAACGTTTTTCTATAAATGTCTAGAGAGCAAGTATTTTAGGCTTGGCAAGCTATGTGGTCCATTCCGTCTCTGTTGTAACAACTCCTCTCTGCTCTGCTCTGCTCACAGGCTGTGCACAGGGTATTGTTACATGGTATTATTAAAGTAAATCAGGCCTATAGCCTATAGAAGGAGTATTTTCTTCCTAGTTAAATAGAAATTATCATGAATGATTAGAAGCAAACACTTTCTGGAGAATTCTTGTGCCAGGTATATTTACCCTGTGGATTTACCTTTGAAAGGCTTTACCTTTTAAAGCAGTTGGAAGGTGTACCCTCAAGTAGGTGGAAAAAGGGTAAACTAACAAACTGAACCCGAGGAGCCCAGAGAGCCAAGTGCTGTCTGGGCTGGAAGCAATTAAGCATGTCTCTGACAATGCATACATTTGATGGGATTATCCTCCTCAGGGTTTCCTGAGAAAGACTAATATTGCACTTGGAGCTTCCCCCTATCCCCAGTAACAGCACCCCAAAGAACAGTTGGTTTGAAGTGTATTGCTTTGGGTTTATAAAAATGTTAGTGACTATGGCACCCAAGGGCTCTCATGGGTAAACACTGTAACCTCGCTTCTGTGCAGAGACAGGATGCCAAGAGATGACAGGCCACATTTTTATATAAAGCTGCAGTGCCTGCCAGAGTCAGCATGACGAATTGAAGTTAAAACAAGATTTCTCTCTTTGGTTTTCATTTTAGAGGAAGTATCAATGAACTGCTGACATGAAGCTCTATGCCAAAGTACAGAGCATTTCCTCCAGGTAAATAAAGGACTGTGGTGTCAGGAATTCTGCAAGGTGTTAAAGGTTTATATTATCTCTTCAATGACTACCTCAGAATTAGTCACCATCATAAATTTTGTTTTGTTTTGTAGTGTGTGAGAGCTGATGATCTTGCCTTTTTACTGTTTGTGCCCATACTGGGGCTTGAACTCAGGGCCGTGGCACTGTCCCTTAAGTTTCTTTTTTGCTCAAGGCTGTCATAACAGTTAGCCATAGCTCTGCTCCTTCCTTTTTACTGGTAAACTTTAAACAGTAGTCTCCTAGACTTTCCTGCCTTGGGCAGGCTTTGAGCTATGATTCTCAGATCTCAGACTCCTGAATAGCTAGGATTACAGGTGTAAGCCACTGGCATCTGGTTCCAGATGATCCTGTTTTAGAAACTCAGAACAAACACAGCATACGTAATGACCTGTATATTGCAACAAGGCACAAAATATTCATGCTACTAAAGAATAATAAGGACTGGGTAGACAAGCAGTTCTCGGAACCTAAAGTGAGAGGATACAAAACAACTGACTGAGGAACAGAGAATGTTAAACTCCTTAAGCTTTTAGGTACTAAAAACCTCAGTTTTGATTTAGCAAGAACATATATCTGAAGCTAAATTGAGTTGACACAGAATTTGGCCCTAATTTATTTTGAAGTGAGCCAGCTAGCCATTTTTACTAATCTGCTTTGCGGATTATGGTCTATTGTCACAGAGATTTGTGTACAATTGGGAAACTCTTCAACCTGCATGGAGATTTTCCACAATAAACTTAAAAAATATTGATTCTGTGTGTTTCAGATATTTTAGAAACACATCAAGGGTTCCCCTTTTGTATATTAATCAAAAGCATTACACAGATCAATTTGTTATTTTTCTGTATAAATAACTGAGTATGCTTCAGAAAAAAAAACACAAACACTTATCTTAAAAAAGGTTTCTGCAAAGCATATCAAGATGATCACAAGTTGATTTCACAAAACCAGGCCATCAATTTCATCAAAAGAGACACTAGAGCCTGATTAGAATGCACCTCGGTACCTTACCCTCATCTTGCTCAGGTTTCTGTAGTCATAGTAACTCTCGTACTGCTCTGCAATCTTCCGGCACAGGATGATACCATTCTCCCAGCACTGAACAGAAGAATGAGAGAAATGTAACCATCTACCAGATTCACTTACTTCCACCCAAAGGTCAGCATATTAACTGCATTCAGGGCAAACAGATTATCTTTACATCATAGCTTGTAGATAGAATCACTGAAAGTTTAAATGTGAAAACACTGTGCAATTGTTGCGTACATTATTAAAAAAAATATCTGGAAAGTTGGAAATCATTGTTAGTGACAAGTCATTAGCATATGGTGCAGAAACAGTATTTTCCAGTGTTATTTCAGTATCATCACCTTGAAAATAACTGCAGTCGCACAATGGCTGCATAGATGGATACTCCTAAGCTTTCAGTGCTGAAAGGGAATTATCACTGACCCTAAGACTCAGTTATTCATGCTGGGTGCTTCAGAGCCCTCACTGGGATAACTTGCACTTGACAATTGTTTGGGTCATTAGACCCTGCCTTAGACCAGCTGGTTGCTCTCAGAAAAAAATGCAAACGTTCTTTGATCCAGCCTAGCTATCAACAAAATTTTCCTGCAAAAGGTCAGATAGTCAAAATATTTGCCTTTGAGGGTCACAGAATGTTTGTGAGAACAATTCATCCATCTGTTACAGCACGGAAGCAGGTGTAGGCATGAATGACTCCGGCTATATTCTACTCAGAATTTATGGATACAAATATCCATATCCACACAATATTACTGTCTCATTTCTTTTCACCCATTTAAAATTGTAAAAGCTATTTGTAGGTTGTAGGCTTTAGAGAGATAGGTAGTGAGCCATATGTCCTCAAAATCATGGATGTACCCTTGATCTAGCACAAAACTCCTGAAATGGGCCAATATTTGAGACTTTGTAACAGCTTGTTATACATGTGGAAAGTTTACAGCAGAAGGGCAAAAAGGCACTTCTTTTGCTGGTAACATAATGTTATACGTAGTTAGTTAAATAATGAGGATATAAAAGAAGCAGCTTCCATTTATCAAATTTCAGGCACATCCCATGACATTTTGTAAAAGAATGATAGTCACTGGTTAGATTTCATTTTTTTCTGTTTAACCTTTGTGATTAGGAAGAGACATTAAAATTTAAGACATTCCACCAAAGCATCCAAGGGTTCAAATCAAATTAAAAGTGGTGGTCAGGTTCACTTGCTCTTCAGAGAACAGCAAAGCAGGCAGAAGTGAAGTAGAGTGATGTATGAAACTGCAGTGAGCCAGCTAGGATTTTTGATCACCTCACGCATCTATAAGTATATGAAGCAAGCCATAAACTTCTTTAAGAAACCCAGCCACCTTTATTTTACCTTAAAACATGTTGAATGGGGCAGAATGCATGCTAATTTGGTGAGTGAAGGTTTTTCTGAGAATAAAATAGCTGAGTGCTATGGTCTCTGTGTTCTTCTACATTCGTATGTTGAAATTCTAACTCCCAAGGTGATGGTGTTATGGAGAAGGGCTTTTGGAAGGTGACTGGGTCAAGAGGTGGTACCCCATGAATGGCTCTAGTGCCTTTATAAAGAGGAGTGAGAGCCAGGTAGCCCTTCTACCATGTGAGGGAACAAGCTACACTGAATTTGCTGAGAACTTCACCTTGAACTTCTCAGCAACCCCAACCATGAGAAAGAAATTTCTTTCTCTTATATTAGCCACCTACTCTCCATATTTTGGTATATATCAGTCTGACTATCAGTCAAGATCAGTGTTCACAAAAGGCTGGTGCAGAGGTCCAATGCATGGAATCTCCTAGTACTTGTCACAACTTAGATTCCCCAGCCCCATGTCAGGCCTACTTAATTAGAATGGCTAGGGCCATGGCCTTGGACTCTGCATTTCAATAGCTCTTGGGTGTTTCCAATGTATATTAGCATGAGGAATCTTGCTTGAGGTGGTAGCCATTATACAGTAGAAATAAAAGGAAAGGGATATCAATTTAGTTATCACAGAAGATATCCAGAGCAGGAGCACTTACTTTGCCTCTATCAAAGTTCTGAATGATGGTGAGGTGCAAGTGCTCCTTGCGCTGCCATTCCGTTTGCATAGGGTAGGTCAGGAACTCCCTGAGCGGCCGGTCAGACCATTCCAGCAGCTCATCATACAGCAGGAGGGTGTACGCAGCCTCTGCAAGTCAAAGTGAAGACAGGGATTTTCAGATAGGACCTCAAACCACCTCTCTTTAAATGGGACCAATGTTTAGCTAAACTGGAGAACACATTATATCCCAAATTTTGTTACATTGTATAAACAATGTCCAGAATCTATGCAAGAACAGGCTAGTGAATAGCGATTTCTCTGTGATGTAATTATAGAGATCTATGTTTAACCTTTTAGTTCTTAGCATTTAAAAAGAAATCCCCCCCCATACTCTCCATTTCTTAAGGGTCTAAGACACATGCTCAAGGATATCTTATTGTATCTGGCTCAATGATAAGTGTGTGGGGGGCATGCCTTTGTTAGAAAAATCCATAAGCGAGCTCCTCAGGGACTATGAGACATTGAATCGGATATACTTAGAAAACAAAAATTAACAGCACCTAGATTCTTCAGTGCATAAAGGGCTATTTTTCAACTGGTATTGGGGAAGGAGATGTCATGCACAATACAGTCAGAATTTGTGAGGGCCAAAGAGGCCAGAGAAGAGCAGTGAAAAAACCAAAAACAAATCCTGTCCTCTTTCCCATACAAAAACAAAAATGAAAACAAAAAAGAAAAGAAAAAAGAAACAGTCTTCTCCTAGCCTAGGGATGAGATGATGGAGGGACTGGATGAGGAGTCTGTGCGTGGAAGAATGGGGAGGAAAATGAGAGGAGGATGTGCAAGCATGTGGGCTGTGGGAGAAGATTCTCTCACAGAGTTCAGCAAGGCTACTGAAATCGTTACATGCTCGGTGTAGCTGGATTTCATACAGAAATAAGCAACAGGTTGATATTCTGTATACAGACAAGGAGAAATAAATGGTGGCTTAGGAATTTAGTTTAGTTAACAGATCAGACAGTGAAATTTCATAGACTACTTGACATTCTCCAAATAAATATGGATGGACAGATCAAGAACAGAAACCAAAATTCACTGCCCTTGATGAAGGACTGTTAATTTTTTTCCATTAACCATGTTATTGTCAACTCATTCTCTAAACTGAAGAAAATGGACCAACCCTTAAGTTATTAAAATCCATGTAAATATAACACCATATGCCTCTTAAAAGATGCAAGATTCGCTCTTAACACACAGCAAATCTTCATTTATCTGTCTTAAGGCCAACTACATATAAAGTTCGAAAGTACTGTGTTCAGTTCAAATACTATCATTCGGCCATCACCACATATAAAATAGTGAAATAAGAAAGACCAGACTACCTATCACTTTGATCTTGTCTAATAAGTATAGAAGTCCCATGAGACAAGGTTTCTAGCCTTTTTAGTCTCTTAATAATTACCTTCGGTAAGCTCCAACAATCACCTGGCTTTGATAATTTTTTCCAATGTTTTCCTAACCAACCAGCAGTCTCTTATGTCTCTCCTTTTATTTGCACTCTATTACCAATGGACTCTTCGTTTGATGCAAATAGTCATGTTATTTTCCTGATCAAAACCAGTCAATAACTCTCAGTAGCCAAAACAATAAATTTAGGCTTCCTAAGAGAGAAAGAATTGCTCATTATATAATTCTCCTTCTACCTGGTTTAGGTAAGAAGTAGGTGAAGTTGTTTTTAAGAAGTTGGGTACAGGGTCTCATGCCTGTGATTTCTACCTATTTAGGAGGCTGAGATATGATTGAATCTACATGAAGGATTAGAGCCACATGAATCTAGGAGTCTCATATCAAATTATCCAGCAAAAAATGTGGAGGTGTGGCCCAAGTGGTAGAATTCCATGTTTATTGAAAAAGGCAAGCAAGAGCATGAGAGCCTGAGTTCAAGCCCCAATACCAGTCCCCTGCCCTCCCAAGAAAGAGTTCTCAGTAGTTCCAGCTCTTAGAGTCCCGGGGTTCCACCATCAACTATTAAGGAAATGAGTTAGATGCACACTGATCCACACACAGCTGGGCCCACAGAGATGGGGATGCCTTTGGTTGCACTTCCTTGTGGGGCCTGAATGTCAGAGGAACAGAGATATTTTGTGATAAAAGTGTCAGCTACCTGATAAATGAGGAAACAGCTAAAGCCCCATAATGGAGGCCACCATGGAAAATTCTCCAAGAATTACAATAAACAGATCATCAGAGGTGTGCCATATTTTGAACAGCCTTCTAGCTTTCTCAAACATCTAAGATGAAATCCTCCTGTTTAATTTCCTACCTATCTTTGTAATCAATGTTGATCACCTAAGAAAACCTCCTGTGTGTCTTTGCTCTCTCCTACACACTTTCTTCTGTTTGTTTTTGTCGGTCATGGGGCTTGAACTCTGGGCTTGGGCATTGTCCCTCAGCTCTTCAGCTCAAGGCTAGCGCTCTACCACTTGAGCCACAGTGCCACTTCTGGTTTTCTGGTGGTTTATTGGAGATAAGAGTCTCATGGACTTTCCTGCCCGGGCTGGCTTTGAATTGTGATCCTCAGATCTCAGCCTCCTGGGTAGCTAAACACTTTCTTCCCGTCCTCTGCTTCCCTCACACCCCATGCAGATTCCTAGCTGCCTCCCCAGCTTGTTTCTTCAAGCCTTTCTCCCTTAGCTGCCAAGTAACTCAAGTAAGTTCTCATCATGCCTCTTGAATTTCTTTTGTGTCTCGCCTAGGCAACTGTGCACTCAAAGGAATCTAGAGATTAACTGGTCATTTCACAGGATTAAGAAGACAAAGCAATGCCCTTCCCCTCACTCCTCATAGGAGTAATTTAAAGGATCATGAAAGTCAGATTTGCATACAGAGGATGATGGTGGCTGCCAGACCAGGGGGAAGAGGCAGTTTTCAGTTTGGGAAGATGAACAAGTTCTGGAGGTAGATGGTGGTAAGGGTTATACAACAAATTATACTTTAATATGGTTAAGATGTTGTTTCAGTGCATATTTCATAACCATTTTTTAAAAGAAAGAGCAATAAAGGTTTCCAGTTCCAAATAATGATTTTCCAATAATGCCTTGCCCTTGGAAGGAAGGCCCAGGGATGGCTGGGATGGCAGGTATGAGTGAGATGCCCTTGGGAGTCTGGCAGGTCGTCAGAAGAAGCTGACAAATAACTAAATGGTGGCAGGGGAGAGGTATGAAGACAAATAACAACCACGTCAGAATGTAATTTGGAAACATGAGGATATATCTGGGAGATGTGGTTTATGTAGATGAGTCTGTGGAAAGATTTTATTAAATGAAAGCAAACACACAATGAGCTGTGATACTGATCTTCAGCAAATTAATGTTAGAAATGTTCATTGTACTACTTTTTGCTTATTCTTCTATATATGTAGAAGAAAGATTTCTGGGAGACCTTTTAAAAAGTGTATAGTTTTACACATAAATCATTGCATTAGTTTGATCAGTATGTAGTGAAGACATTCATGGAAAAAAAGAAAAGAGGAGAGTGGAGATGGATGAAGAATGGGAGACAGTATTACAGAAGGCTGGAAAAGGGTTGACTCATTTCAAATGATAGAAAAGTTTTCCCCCAAATTTCACTTTTTTCCAGGACACACGCAGACACAAATGAGGACGTGGGAGAGGAAGCAAATGTCATAAGAAAAAGCAACTTAATACGATTTTGGGGACACAAAACTGTATGCTGAGTAAATAAAGAGATCTATTTCTAAACTATCAGATAAATCTGGACTTTGTTTCAGAGGATCAAAATATATCTGTTCCATATTTGGCATAGCTTGTCCTTGGTTCCTCTCTCATTTCTTATTTTATGGTCTTTAAAATGAAACAAGCCTAGTAGAGGTTGTTTCCTTACTGATTTAGGATTTATCCATCTTGAAGGAAAACTGGTGTGAACATTTACTTAATGTCTGAATTCACGATTGATATTTAGCTCTCACATTTCTAGGCACTATTTCAAAAAATTATGACTAGGAAACTGAGGACTAGAAAACATTATTTCTCTCCTCAGAAACTTACTCTTTTACTGGAAATTATCTATTTGTCTACCTACACACATATGCATGCATAGTGCACATACACATATATCTTATATAAAATATAGCTAATAATAAACTGATGTATTGCTAAGTGCTTTAATGGAAATCAGAGAAAATCTAATGAGGAAAAAGAGATGGAAAGGTCACTTCAGCGCATGTTAAAGATGAAGGGTTTTAGCTGTACAGCTGTGAGGAAAAGAAAAAGAAGAGGATAGCAGGATAGGGGAAGAGTTCAAGGAAAAGCTGTACAGGAATAGGTCCTGAAGGATGGAAAGAAGGTATGTGGGAAGTGATGTTGAAGAAACACATATTGGTGCAAATATGATAGACTTTCAGTGAAGAATTAAAACTTCACTTTGTAGAATAAACTGACAATATAGTTTTATCTGGAGAAGGAATTGGGAACTTTTTCTTAAGGGCCAGACATTATATAACTAGGTTCATTGTAAGACTGTAGTTATTTCAGGCTGATCTCAACCACTTATTTTTTCCCCCCATAGCACAGAGGTACCCACAGATAATACATGAGCGAGCCAGCACAGCTGAGTTCTAATAAGACTTTCATTAAGAAGCAAGTGGCTGGTCTGAAGGTTGTAGTTTGCTGACCCCTGCTCTAAGAATTACAGGTAACAGGAGGGAGTTCAGGCAAAAGACAATGAAGGTCACTGAGGCAGTAAAAGTGGAAACGATAAAAGGAAATGTTTTTGAGAGACTTTTTAGGAAATAAAATATGAGATTCTGTAGATTCTCAGGAGCAACTACTTGATGGAAGTTAGGAAAAGCTAGGCTCAGGGACAGTATCCCAGTCTCCACCCTGAGCAAACAGTGATGAGACTGAGGCTGTGGAGCCATAGCTACAGGCAGATTTAAATTCTGGGAGCCATTACAGAAATAATTTCCCTGGAAGAATAGTGTGACAAAAGCCTATGATTCATAATTCCTAAAGCCAATGAACGGGCTCTGGTTGGAATGGAGTAAATACATTCCACTCTATCTTTCCAGTGATTACAATTAAATACTCTTGACAGACTATACAAGGCGAATACTGGAGGAAGCCAAAAAATAAAGATGACAAAATAGGAAAACCAACACTTAGAGAATAAAGTATTAAGTTGTTTGTTTTTAATTTTTTTGCCTTATTTATCTCTGGTCTTAAAAGTTTTCTATCACCTGGAACTGCAAATGGAAACAAGACAGAAGAGACCTAATAAAAGCTCTTCTAGTCAGGAAAGTGGATAGAGGGCTCCTATGGGGTAGTTATTTTCTCCTCTGGTTTCTCCCTGAGCGGATCCCAGGCACAGATCAGTGGTGGCAGTGAGAGAAATGGCATTGGTAGCAGTCACTCCTGAAGGCTCTTCTTTCTCTACATGGGCCTCAGCAGACCATTTGCAGGGCGCCTATCAAAGCATGGAGAAGATTGAGCCTTGGCTTTCAAACCAAACTGACAGTAGAATCGTAACCTTTAGAAGGTGGTGCAGGACTTGAGGTCTGAACCTAACTGGGTTTATTGTTAAAATCGTCAGCCAACAATTCTCTAGATTTGTTAACAGATCCAGAAACTGGTAACATAATACTCAACAGGTCCAGGATGTAATCCAAAATTACTTGACATTCAAAAAACTAGGAAGCTAAATAACTCTCAAAAGGAAAAGGCAATTCACAGATGCCAACCCAAAGATGACTCACACATTGGAACTGTCAACACAGGCTTCTATGAAGTAGCTATTATAACCAGGTTCCATGTAGTAGATGTGAATACTTTTTAATGACTGAAAGGATAGAAAGTCTTTGCAATGAAATTGAAGCTATAAAAAGAAATTAACCAAATGGGAAATTTAGAAGTGGGTGATTTAATAACAAAAACAAAAATTTTACTGATTTACTAGAGATGACAGAAGACAACCAATGGACTTAAAAATATGAATCAGTAAAAATTATCCAGTCTGAATAATAGAAGAAAGCTGGAGAGAAAATGAACAGAACCTCAGGAACCTATAAGACAAATATTACAACTATTAAGAATAACAAAACAATTTCCAAGTATTAGCCGGTATTAAAAATTAAAAAAAGACTAATTATACATGCCATTGTAGTCCCAAAAGAGAAGGCCTAGGGTGGAAATCATATTGAGAAACCCAAACAAGGTTAAACTTTTGCAAGCCCAAACAGGTTAAACTTGGAGGAAAGAAAACAATGTCCATACATACAATAATCAATCCACTGAAAATCAAAGATACATTCTTTTTTTCTTTGTATCAGTCCTGGGGCTTGAACACAAGGCCTGGACACTGTCCCTGAGCCTTTTTTTTGCTCAAAGCTAACGCTCAACCACTTGAGCCACAGTAGCTCCACTTCCAGTTTTTTTTTTTTTTGTTGTTTGTTTTGTTTTGTTTTAGTAGGCATTTGAGAATTAAAGAGTCTCACAGACTTTCCAGCCCAGGCTGGCTTTAAATCATGATTCTCAGGTCTTAGCCTTCTGAGTAACAAAGATTATAGGCATGAGCCACTGGTGCCTGGCCCCAATGATACATTCTTGAAGGCAACCAGAAAACAGACACATTCTACAATAGATTAATGCATAGGATTACATATTTCTCATCAGAAACAGAGGACAGAAGACAATGGAACAAAAATTTTCAAGTACCAAAACAGAAGAACTATTCACTTAAAATCTTGTATTTGGAAAATACATTTTGGGGATGATAGTATGCCATATTTATATCTGGAACAGCTCCCTAAAGCTCATGTGTTAAAGGTGTAGGCCCCACTTTGGTAGTATTGGGAAGCGGTAGGAACTTGCAGAGATGGGGCTGGTGGAAAGTTTCAGGCCACTTGAGGCTGCTCAAAGGAAATTGTGGGAACCTCTCCTTTTCCTTTCTCATGTGTCCTGGCCATGGCATGAATGGTTCTACTTTACTAAGAACTCCCTGCCATCACGTGGCTGCCTTAACACAGGCCCCAAAGCAACATGACTAATCAATTATGGACTGTAATCTCTAAAATTAGGGGCCCAAAATAACAACAGCCATGCTGTTACAGTAACCTAAAGCTAACTAATACAAAGGTACAAGAAAGACATTCTTAGGTGACAGAAAAGCAGAATTCTTCATCACTGGGTTTGCTCTAAGAGAATTACTAAATCATGCTCTTTGGGCAGAAAGAAAAAGATAGAAAAGGAAAACATCACAAATGGAGAATGAGTAACCAAAGTGGCCAATATCTGAGTAAACACAATAAAGTATTTTTAAATTCTTTAAGATCAGCATGAATGATGAAAGCAAAAATGATGCCATTGTTTGATCATTTTCAATATGGGTAGAAGTGGCAATATGGGATACAGGGCAACACAAAGGGAAGGACAGTGGGATGTACATGGTTGTAAAATTCCCATACTGAACTTGAAGTAAATAACTAGCTAAGACTATAAAAAGTTAGGTGTGCATTTTTGTAATCCCAAAGGCATCCTCTATAAAAAATTATGCAAAGTAATAGAATAAAAAATTGGAGTACTTACTAAGGTGCAAATAAAAATAGATTTGTTTTAAAAAGCAGAAATACTTCAATCTCAGAACTAACTACATAAAACAGAGGAGATACCATGGTTAATAACTTCCATATATATCCCCCTTCCCCCAGTCTCAGCTGAGGACAGAATTACCTGTAAAGTTCTGCGCCTTGAGATGTAGATCATAGAGTTTGTGGATGTAGCGTATATACATCTCTTCCTTGTTCAGTTCAGTTTTATAGAAATTCTGTAAAAAAATGTAAAAATAAACAACAAATTACAAAATAGTTGGGTCTATGAATATTTTCCTTTTATTTTGTTGAGCCAAGGGACATAAAGCATTGTTCCACATGAATACCTTTTTATAACTAAAATAAGGAGGCTCAGTGACATTTCCCACTGAGTACAGACTTAACAATTCTCTAGAAATTACTGAATAAGTGGGCATCTTGGATTATAACTGCTGATACTGATCTCTTTTTCCTTTCTTTTTTCCTCTTTTTTTTGGGGGGGGGGCAGGGGAGGGTCACACTATGCACCTGGCTTTCTGAAAGTCATCAACTTCCTGCCTCTAACTTCTGAGTGCTGGTATCATAGGCATACACCAAGATGCTAGGCTGTGTGTTTGTGTGTATGTGTGTGTACGTGTGCTACTTTGAATTATTTTTTGTTAACTTTCATAGTCAATGGTATAGCCTATACAGTTAAAAAAATATTTAACAGGGCTGGGCAGGTGGCTCAATGGTAGAGTGCTTGCCTTACATTCATAAGGCCCTGAGTCAATTCCTGAGCACCACATAAGCAGAAAAAGCTGAAAGTGGCACTGTGGCACACTTGCCAACAAAAAATATGTAACAGATTAACTGTTCATTCAATATGCTGACTGAAACTCAAAGGACAGTTTCTTTTGTTTTACATTTCAAATATATATTTACCCTTATAAAAAGGTCTTGGTGAAGTGTTAATGGCAAATGCCTGTAATCCTAGGTAGACAGGAAACTGAGATCTAGAGTATTACAGTTTGATCTTTTTTGCCCAGTCGCAAAATGGTGGACTGGAGGTGTGGTTCAAGTAGTGGGGTGCCAGATGTGAGCAAGTAAGCTAAGGGAAAGGGAGAGGTCATAAAATGAAGCAGTCATACGTGTGTGTGTGTGTGTGTGTGTGTGTGTGTGTGTGTGTGTGTGCACATGAGCACATACATGATCTCTTAGGATGTGAAAGATAATGTAAAATAAATGAAAATTCTTTATATAATTAAGGTATAATTATGCATTTCTTACTTGTGTTAGTATTTAAATGTTTCCAATTTATATCATATATATGTATACATATACATATATATATGTATAGTTAAATCCAGGTCATGTCTATAAACTGAGATAATCAGGAAGCTGAGATCTGAGGACCACGGTTCAAAGACAGCTCAGGCAGGAAAGTCTGTGTGAGACTCTTATCTCCAATAAACTACTCAGAAAGAGTGAGAAGTAGTGCTAAGGCTCAAGTGGTAGAATGCTAGCCTTGAGCAAAAGAAGCTCAGAGACAATGCCCATGCCCTGAGTTCAAGCCCATGACCTACACATACACACACACACACACACACACACACACACACACACACACAGAGTGAAAGGAAGGAAGGAAGGAAGAAAGAAAGAAGGAAAGAAAGAAAGAAAGAAAGAAAGAAAGAAAGAAAGAAAGAAAGAAAGAAAGAAAGAAAGAAAGAAAGAAAGGAAGGAAGGAAGGAAAAAGAAAAAGTCTAGGAGTCTAGGTCTTACTAAACTTCTCTAAGTTATTGTAACAATTGCTATCAAAAACTTTTCCTTACATGGTTATCAACATTAGCATTTTAAAGGCCTACTTTACAAGCATCCACATCTGTTCCTTCACTTACACTATGAAGTACATCAGCCCTCACTGAATTTAGGAAACACTGGAATAAATGGAAATGGAACAAGATTCCAGCAAAAGTATGATGCTGGAAATATGATCCAACTAGGCTACTTTCAGTGAGCAGATCATATACATAGTGAAATCCCTACTTACTACACTTCAACTGCTACTTTGATCATTGTTGTTTTGATGAAGCTACTCTGTATGTAGATGAAGGAAAATGAGTAATGACTAGAAGGAAGAATAAAACTGCTGACTTGGAGGACTAGTAGATTTTTAAGCGGGGTGGGGGGAGGAGGGGAGGCGCACGGGGACAGAAGGAGAGAGAGCCAGAAATTCTATGTTACTAAAGTTGATTAGTTAGACAAGGCTTTAATAGTGGACCAACTAGCCAATGTGGCTGTTTAAATTGTTCTTGGACTTGAAACTTGATGACCTTCGACAATATATCTTCCCATTATCTAACTGGTGTCCATTTTTCAGCCTGAGGATTCTTCTAATTTGGAGACACTTACATTAATTTGAAAACATAAAAGTATTTTTGCCCCAGTTGAGGGAATAAGTGGGGATGGGAAGGATTAGGGAAAACGAAGAAAGGGATGATATTGATTACATGCACTGTACTTATAACCTGACATGCTGTATAGTAACCCTTTTGTGCAATTATTTAAAGATAATAAAAATAATTTTTCCCAATTCATATCATTGTTCCCCTCCTTTTCTTTTGTATCCTGTAGATTTTGGCATTCTTTAAAAAGCTAAGTAAATAATGCTATTCAAATCTCTCTCATTATAACCAAAATCATTTTAATTAGCAAGAATTGTTGTACCATAAACATAGTCTAACAACACCACAGCAGGTTTTTACATTATTAAAGGATGATTTGTTCTAATAGTTTTCTGGTAAGAGAACAAAAATAAGTGATTACTCTATAAATGAATAGCTCTCCCCCCCCACCAAAGCCACAAGACTCTCTCCAGTCAGCAGATAAGAATCACTTATGTCAGGCAAAACTTGTGACACAAAGAACAAAAAAAATTACATTTCCTAGTATTAGTTATGTGAAATATTATGCATTCTTACCATTTTAACACTAGTGTTTAGCTCTAATCTTAGAAGGAAAGCCAGAGGTCTCTTGAAGAGGATCTGGAACTGATCTCAGAGGAAGTGAATAGTTGAAGAGAACCATATTGCTGCTAGAAAACATTAAGTACTTTCCATATGGAGTAGGAGCTAAGAAGATTAGCTTCTAAGTGATGTGTCTGGTCCCTTAATAAGTATTCTTATGCTGGCTTGAAATCAAAACAGCTTTTGAAATGTTAACATGTCTACAAGGACTATTCTTGGTCATTGCATAGTTACCAGTATATATTCTTGTCTCTAGTGATTAGGGATGGGGGCCACTGATTTTATCAACTCTAGCTTATTTCTATTAGAGAGAAAATGCATTTAGGGCAATGTATAAAGCCTTTCACCCAAGGAAATGGTCTCTTCTTTTATACCAGTTGAAGAAATGAACCTAGAAAAGTGCCTTAAGACCTGTTTACCTCCAAATAGAAAGTACCTGGGAAATAAAGTGAGAACAGTGGAAGAAGATCTCTGTGGAAAAAGATAAAGGTTTTACTTTGAGGGTGTTTCTGAGCCTTTCTGCCTGGAGTTGGGGTACAGCCAGGGTTAAGGATGCAAACTAAAGTTTACAGAGCTGTTCTCCCCAAATACTTTCATGAAAGCAAAGATGTAGTAAACAAACAAATAAACAAACAATTCAGGCTAAGATTCTTGATTGTGATGAAAGACTTAGGAAGCAGGAAGTGGGGGAAACATGAAGGGAGACTGCACAGAAGAATCGACTGCATTCAAGTTTTAGCTACTGCTAAAAGAGAGAAGGTGCATAAGCTGATGGGGTGAGTTTAGGCTGCTGGCCTGAAGAGGTCACTATTGGGTCTAATGACGAAAGCTATACAAGAAAATGCATAAAATATGAACAAGATCAGCCTGATTGAAGATGCTCAGCTCTATTTTTAAGGATTGATACTGGAGGTGGAGATGTAATAATTAAACCAAAATGAGAAAGAAGATGTGGGTGTGGAAAAGGAGGATAAGAGGCATGCACTCAAGAAATATAAAACAGTATAGCAAAAAACCTAGAGAAATAAAATGACAGTTCCAGGAAAGTGAAAGTTTTGAGTCAGGTGTGGTGGTGCAGTCCTATAATACCAGATACCTGGAGAGACAGGAGGACAGACAGAGTTTGAGACTAGGCTGGCCAACGGCAGCAGTGAGATTCAATTTCAAAAACAAAATAAGGGGCTGGTGAAGAAGCTCAAGTGGTAGAGTACCTATGTAGCAAGCACAAGCCTTGAGTTTAAACCTCAGTACTGTAAAAAGAAAATAGTATCTAGGACTAGAGGCATGACTCAAATAGTAGAGCATCAGCTATGAGCAAAAAAGCTGTGTGTGAGACCTTGAGTTTAAGCCTCATCACTGGCACAAAATCTAAAATAAATATGCAGATTTAAGGGAACAGTTCAAGTAGTAGAGGGCTTGCCTAGTGTGTGCAAGGCCTGGCTTTAGTCCCAGCAGTACTTGTGTGCATATGTGCACATGCATGTGCCTGTAAATCCACACACCAAAAAAAAAAAAAGAAAAAGAAAAAAAAAAGAGACAGTAAGCTTTGAAGAAGGATTAAGAGAAGAACCAACAAACAAAGCAGAAAGCCTGAAATCAATGAGCAATGACAAGACTGAATTAAAGCATGGGGCAGAGAGGACAAGGCAGCATGTGAAGGATTCACATGACCAGACTAAGAATGAGAACAAGGACAAGGGCTTAGACTGCATGGTGAGGATTCATCCATCCTGACGGATGACAGATGTATGAAAAAGAAGCCAGGACAGTCACAAAGTCAGAACTGGAAACAGGCACTGTTTTTCTGTTACAAATCTGATTTAAAGAAATTGTCTAATTCATTTTTTTACTCTACATTAAAATGTGAAATATAAATCCCTAAATGTATGATTCTTTTTGCTGTTTTTTTTCCTTTGGTAAGAATGCCATTCTAATCTGAAAAATTAGGTGGATGTCATTTTATATAAATGTTGGATAATTCTGGTTTAGACAGTTTTCTTACATGATATTTAATTTTATTCTCCTGGCACGGTGATAAATTATATGGTCATCCTGGTTATAATGCGAATTGGTAACAATAGTGCTATGATGAATTTGATTTGCAAAGAGGTAAGAGAGTGAAAATTAGTGCGTTAAACAGAAAAATGTCACTGGTTCACAAAAACAAATACCATTACTGTTTATTAAAATGTAGAATGATTATAGTCCTGTGCAAAAGGAAAAGGGGAGGGACAGAGAACTTGTCAGTGGAGCCAAAGGACTTCTGTCTGCGAATACCATGTGTGTTCCTGGAAGAGCCACAGAACTCTGAAGCGGGGGAGGCAAGGTAACAGGAAAAGTTTGGTGGGACTCATGGTCCCATGGAGTTCTGGGCTACAGCTGCCCAAACGTGACAGTACGTTCTGCAATGTTCAGAGCTGAAGATTTTCTGGGCTCTCATTCAACCTGAAGCTGCGTTTCTTTTAAAAACATTTCTAAACTCTTCTAAGAAACATCCAGAAAAAAAACAAGAAAGAAAGCAAGCATGTGGCAGATTTAAAAACAACCAACCAATCATAATTTTTTGAAAAACAAAGGTTAGGGTAAACGGAGGACAGGGGGAACAGGTACTAACCAGAAGGCTAACTGTGCAGCCAATCTTTTTGCCATCTACCTCTCCCATTTTCATGCAGTCCCTAAAAACAAAAGGAAACAAACAAACAAAAAAGCCATAGTCAGAATGTAGAATTTCCCTCCTAGGGGAGAAAACAGTTTGTTCATTGCAGATATGGAGGAATGCTGTTGAGACCAGAAGCAATTTGTAAGTGTTAGCTCTAAAAGGCTGGGGAGTCAGAAACTCCTGAGCAGCACTTTCTGGGGAGACTTTCACTGGCACACACATCAACAATGTGTTTCCTCTCTATGGACGGGGGTTCTGGGGGCAAGTGGAGTGAATGCATATCACCCACATCCTAACCGGGTAATGGGGATGAAGAGAGTCATCCGTATGCTTGCTTATTCATCCAACCCTCTTTTAAAACCAAGAACAGCAAGGTGATAGAGAATTCTCTATTACATTGCTCTCACTCCAAAATGGATCAAGTCTATTATCTTCAACCTAAAGTGCAACAACCGCAGAAGATTTTCTTGTGGGAGAGTTTGACAACAACAAAATTTACTTTTTTTTTTTTTGAAGGGACTGTCAGGAACTCAGTGCTCTCTCAACACACCAAGACTTTAAATTTGAAGGGTCTATCAAAAAAAAAAAGTAAAAAGAACAAAACACAAATAAAGCTCCAAGTAAAAACTCAACTAGTTAATTAGAAGTCCAGAGGCTGACAAACAATTCGTGGACTAACTCAAGTGGAATGTGGACTATATTCTATTTGGTTTCTAACTGAAGTGCAGCAGATTAGGAATTTGTGGGACTTGGCTTACCTGTAATCTAACAACCTCTCCATTAGCCGAGTTACAGTGGCAATTAATGAAACGCCACTCTCTCTCCATGTTTCCCGCTCAATTTTCTTTAGTAGACTGGAAAAGAAAGAACCCAAGGCATTTTTAACATTTATTTTTATCAGTCACCATGACAACCATTTTACTTTCATCAGTACCTTAAATGCCTTAGCAACCACTGCAACATCTCACAAGTAGCACAATTTGCAAACAATGTCTTACCTAGGATAGGGACCAAACAGTGGAATTCTAATCCAGGAAGCATTGACAAAGCAAATTGATTATCAGATTATCCAAGTCATAAAATAGGAATACATGCATGCAATCACATTTTCAGACTATACAAGCACCTCACAGCTAAGACATTTCCTAGCTTCTCTGTGAGGATGAAGAGACTTGCGTGTTACCACTTCAAATAACACTGCAAAAATTGAAAACGAGAGTACCTCCAAGTTTACTTTTAAGTAAAATCTTGCTTTATTCCCCTAAAAATCTTTTCCTACCTCTCAGTGGAATGCATCTTCATCCAAGCAATTTTACTGCAATGCAACTGCTACAGGAAAATCCTTGTACAGACGGTATGACGTTTTGCGTTTTTCCCTTTCACTTAACATTTGCCCACTCAATACATATTGTACTATCTATGCGCTCCCTCAATGATTTCATTCATTTTGTCATTAATCACAGAGGATTTTCTAAGTGGTTGTTACAGCACACGGATGACAAGCACGGAGCCACAGACCTCCTCCTACATTTCCCCTAATCCTAAACACCTTGGAGCAGAACAGCAGCACTCTGTAAACACACAATAATAGCAATCATAATAACTGAGGATCCGTTTGACTTCCACACCCCCTTCTCAGCAAATTAACACTGTTCTTGGCAATGGCTTCAGACTGAAGATAAAAGATAAAGATATAAAAAATAAAAGATAAAAGAATGTAAGCATGGCAAATCAGAGTACTTTCCTATCCCTCTGAATTTAATGATCACCATCCCTGTCTAAAATCTTGTTTCCCTATCATCTCAGTTTCAGAAATAAGAACGACAGAAAACATACCTTACAAGCACAATTTCAGCATATCTTACTTGTACTTGGAAAAAAAAGAGTAAATATAAAGGGGAAAAAAGCAATTTTTGCCAAAGCTGTCTTTAATCTGTGGCTATGTTCTCTCCCAACTTTTTTTTTCTCCACCTTTCCCCTCCCCCCATTTTCTTGCTACTGTCCCTCTAGTCCTTGGTCTCCTTTCTAGACTCTTATCTTTTGCTTCTGCATCTCTGGTCAGTTCTTTATCTGATGGATTAGAAACTGTTTCTTGGATTAAGGGAAGTGGGTGGGGTAGAAAATACATACAGGATGGCACTTGCCCTGACTAATCCTCCAGGCAAAGGCCCCTAAGTTTGTTTAAATGTGTTTTCTTTTGAAACAAAACAAAACAAAGCCTCAGAACAACACCTGCACCTGTTTCAAGCATAAGTGGCAAACTGGTTCTGAGAACCAAGTTGAGAGCTAAGTTCTCAAGTAAAAATTTGCCTGCCAAAGCAATGCAGAATGATGTAGGAATTTCTCCAAGTGACAGCCCACACCTCTTACACTTAGAAACTAAAAGAAAAAAAGAAAAAGAAAAAAGTTGGTTAAGTAATAATTCTAAAAATAGAGACTTCCTTTATGAGTTTCAGTAATTTGCACAGGCTCCCAATGTAGTCAGGATACCCAGCTATATCATCCTTTTCTAAGAGGCAAAGCTCTGCATAGTCTCTATCCCTGACTGCAATGGAGACCAAATGTTAGGGCTCAATCTAGAACCCAGTTCATCTGCATTCTTGGCCAGGCTGTTTTCTTCTGCTGGAAACTGCTCTACATCCTAGTTCATCTGATGAGAAGAGACTATTAGCAATCATAGAAGAATGGTATTAGACAGTGCTGGTGAAGTAGGGTATTTTCAGCTGGTCTATAATCATGGCCCATGGGACACCATCTGGGAGAAGTAAGAAGCAGTTTCTCCTTGCTGACTGATCAGACTGCTCTGGCAAATGCAAAGGGACTCCATCACACTGGGGAGGATAAACCATGGGGCTGTGGGATCACACCACTCATCAGGCTTTTACTCCACAAAGGAAATGGAAGTGGACAGTGGGTAAGGCTTGATGTTTCTGTCTTTCCCTGTATCCTGCCAGGATTATGCTGAGACCATCATCTGAAATATAAACCTCTATCTGTGTATGCTCAGAGAGAGAAAGAGAGAGAGACAGACAGACAGACAGTCAGACAAAGACAGAGACAGACAGACAGAGACAGAGACAGAGACAGAGACAGAGAGAGACAGAGACAGAAACAGAGAGACAGAAAGAGAGAGAGACAGGTGAGGTAGAGGGAGACACTAAAAGTAGATGTTTATATATAGCAAATCCTCTGTCACCAAGCAGAAAATAAATGGGACTATGAAATAAGAAATCCCAAATAATTTGGCTGGAGTCTTACTGAATTAGATAAAGCAGAGGAAAGAACTGCGATGGCTGGCTGTTGCTTTTTAGGTCCCTCAAGACCATATGTAGCCCAACTGTGTGCTGCATTCCAGTCCACACAAATGCCTAGCACAGGAGGAGCTCAGCAAGTACAGACAGAGGAGGGAAGCAGGAGCCAGGTAAAGCAGAATTTATTCTGATGATGCATTTTAGATATTTCTCATAGTGGTCTATGATCCACAATTTATTGAAATCAATAAATCCAGCAGGGGCCTGTGGCTCATGCTTGTAATCCTAGCTACTCAGGAGCCTGAGATCTAAAGATGATAGTTCAAAGCCAGACTGGGTAGGAAAATCCATGATACTTTTTATCTCCAATAAACTACCAAAAAAAACAGAAGTAGTAGAACATTAACGCTGAGCAAAAAAAAAAAAAAAAAAAAAAAAAAAAAGAAAAAAAAAAAAAGAAAAGAAAAAAGAAAAAAAGAAGCTCAGGGACAGCACTCAAACCCCAAGACCAACGAAAAGAAAACAAGCAACAGCAAAACCCCAGTAAAGTCTACTAACTTCAAAAGAAGGTAATATGAGTAAATGAAAATAATGTTGGGAATTAGTAAAGATGAATTCTTAGGAAGGAAGGTACTATATAAGCTTCCACTACATTATAGGAGCAGCAAGCAAGTTACTTTCAGGTATTGAACAATCTTTCAGAAATTTGAAACATGAATTACTGAGAACAAATGAGAATCTGTACCATAATGCCATGTGTTCCCAATTCATAATGTGTGCAGTGAATCATTGTGGCTACACTAATTTACTGTGATTTCTATTGTCAAAAAATCTTTTTTTTTATAGTTAGATTTTCACTTTCTTTAATGAGTCCAAATAGAAATGATACTGAATTATCATGTTAAATTTGACTTATTCCCCAATGTTCTGATTACAAAAGCAGGAGAGAAAATATCTATAGTAGCAATTCTGATAATATTCTGAAAATCAACAAAATAAAAATCTTTGTTGAATGAATTAAGACTCTTAAAATAGTCCTAATTACAGAGGCTTAATATCTTAATTACTAGTTTAATTCTAGTGTCAAGGTGCATCTTCTCTTTCAAAGTCTTATTTATACACAAGCAATCCAAATTGTATGCTATCAGGCTTTTATTAAAGTAGATAAGAGGCACTCTTAGAACTATGCATGTATTTATTAATCTTGTGAATTTACTATAAATAATTAATCACAGATCTCAAGAGGTTCATTTCACTGAGTGCTTTCTCATTTTGGTTCTTTGTTCAAACCAAGGACTAGTAACTGAAATGAAAGCAGTTCTCAAAAGCAATTTATTATATTGGATAAGGTTTTAATCAGAATTCTTGGTAAACTCCAGCTGTCATGAAAGACAGATGCTTTGTACACAAGAATGAACAAGATCCTCGTGAATAATTATTAAAAGTTCTGGCTTAATTACATATCAGAAAAAATGGTGTTGTTCATGGTTTAGCACAAAGAACATTTTTTATCACCCACTACCACCACATGAAATCTCCATACTCCTTCCTGGCTTTTCCTTTCAATATAATTTTTCTGAAAGCTTTAAGAACAATCTTGAATTAGGCCAGCTGAAGTCTGTCCAACTTACCAGTCATTAATAATAATATTCAAGTCTACCTACTGATATTTGCACGGTTCCAAATTAATGATCCTAAAAGGACAGAATCTTGCATTTGGGCACCAGTACTAACAGTATTAACACATTAATATTTAGTTTGAGGTGATATTTGAGAGCATGAGTACAGACAAAATTATATTTTATAGTAGAAAAAAATGTGTTGGTGAATGATTTTTGCACTTCTGAAAGAATTGCAAACATTTTCCAAGCTCAATAAGCCAATTCATTTTTCAAAAAGAAATACTTTTTAAGTATACTAGATTTAAAAATGACAGACCCACAGGAAACTATAAGGAAAACAGGGGCCAGACGAGAAATCCCACAGCACAAAAGCATTTTGCACAGGTCCTCTGGCCATTTGAAAACAGTGAATGCATACTTGGGTTAAGCAATTCATCCTGAGACTGTGACCAGATTGTACTAGCATGAACAACCCCAAAATCCTTTTACAAAACTTTGTTATTTCTCTACCTTCCACACAAATCCCAAACACAGAATTTTTCTTAAGAAATCATTTGCTTCTGTGATATTCTAATAAGAAGCACTTATGAAGAAAGTAGCAATGCTGACCACAGGAGGTCTACAGCCATGTATTAATTCAAGTGTCAGAGAACAGATTAAAAACTAAGGTAATTTTTTTCCAACAGCAAGTCAGGCAAGTGCTGAATACAAGTTATATCATAATGCTACTTAGAATCATCATCTGGCAGCAATGAGCTTTTTCTTAAACTTACTAGGCATGAAAAGAGTGAAATTTGTTACATAACACAAGTGACCTGTCCTGATCAGAGATTAAAATAAAGAGACATGTCTAATCATCAACATAATAAGATCCGTTAGGCAATTATCTTTTATTTCACACTTCACAAAGACAAAGCATTCCTTTGAGACTTATGCTGTTTCTGTGGTTTGCAGCTACATCGGTGAAGAGTGACTCGGTACTGACGCCCAGCCCCCAGAACAAAATCAACTTGAGATAATACATTACTCACATACTGTTGAAGAGCTCACGATAGGTCTCGTCACCTTTGCCTTCTGACATCAGGCTGTCCAGTTTGTCAATCAGCTTGGCTTCCACCTGAAACATACCTAAGTATTACTCTTTCTCCTCCCCTTTTCAAGTAGGATTTCTAGGCAAATTAAAACAATTTTCTTTATGTCTGGGAGAAAGCTGTATGTTTTGTGAAAGTGACTTTCTCAGCTATGGTTAATAGCAGACTTCTCTTTGGATTTCTAGGGGGCTAATTTGGACAGTGTTAAAGTGTCTTCAAATCCCTGGCTGGATAGCTTTTCCTACTGCCAAAGACATCTATCTATCTGTGATTCAAACACAAATGCCTGAAGCCCAATTTAAATGTCTAAATTCTTTTTTAGGGACTTCTTAAAGCTGGCAAGTCCTATTTCTTTTTTCCTTTACATCATTCTATCTAAAAACATCAGCAAACTAACGTACCACATACATTAATTTAAATCTTTAATGTGTCATATCTATTTTCTTTTCTAAAACAGTTCGAGGCTGCACTCAATTTTTGCTGAAGTTGAGAACTTGTCCTAGCCATGTACAGATGGTACATCCACAGAAATATTCTATGTCAGCAATAAGCAGCAGGAGAGGGAAAGGACATATTTTCTGAAAAACTGTAGTCAAAACATTTATATTTTCAAAGATGTAAATTTGTTGGAACTTGAATATC
The DNA here is from genome assembly GCF_000151885.1 of Dipodomys ordii. Lineage (NCBI taxonomy): Eukaryota > Metazoa > Chordata > Mammalia > Rodentia > Heteromyidae > Dipodomys > Dipodomys ordii. The sequence continues at coordinate 9,106,020 of NW_012267288.1, read as the reverse complement.
AGTAAAGGAAAAATATCCCTTCATCTATCTGAGACAGGAGAAGAGGCAGAAACAAAAAACCACTGGCTAGAGAGAGTTAAAGTAATTAGGGCTTAGAAGAGATAATTTGACTCTGTCAAAGGACTGAGCCTAATTATTCCTTCAAACCAACTTTCAATCAAATGATAAAGATAAGGGGAAAGGAAAGTGGGTTCCTTTCTAAGCAAGCAAAAATTTTGAATACTTTCGTTTACCTATCAGCTTTCTTGAAAACAATCTGTATATCAAGAAGACTGAAATGCCCACACAGACTCCTGTCTTCCAAGTATGTTCTACATATGCAGTCAATTTGCTCACAGAGCTAACCACTTTTACAAGTTTGAGGAAGAAGCATAAAGTAGGGCCACATCTTGTAGGTAAACAATTTAAGTGCTGTGATCTTGTAAACGGCCAGTAGACCATCTACCTCCAACTTAAGGGACTTGGCACAGCCAAAAGGCAACTGATTGCTTGTGAGATCTACTTTTGTAACAAGAATGCTTGTCCTTAATCTGGAACCATGCTATTAGAACCTCTGTCAATGAGAAATGATTAGTTCATCCCCTAGGAATTTCTTCTGCAAGATTTTCCACTGTGCCCTTTAAATTAATTCTCAATGCTTCAAGCTAAGAGCTATAAAACACACTGTGAATCAAATGTTCCAAGCTAAGCCACTCACCAAACACAATGTGCAAACCACAGAGAGCTCAATGATTTTAAGAATCATTAACCCACTGATACCTCTGTGCTGTGTCCACTTTGGAGCAAAAAAAGTCTCTTGTAAGTTCTTAAATAATAGACTCAGGGCTGAAAGGAATTAAGTGGTTTCCCTCTTACCCTCTCCCCAGGACTTTCCTTGAGATTCAAGAGAACAGAAGACCAGAGAGAAATGTCAAAGACCACATGACCTGAGAGAAGCAGTCGGCCTGGATTCCCAAGTCATGCTTACATCTGGAAGTTTGGAGATGTCATAGGAGTAAAATGCTCCTACCTGTTCTGAGGAGGAGGTGAACTTCTGCCTACCTGTTTAAAGTTGCCACTCCGCCTCTGTTCCCAATCCATCATATCATGAAAAATAGGAATCATGACATTCCGGAGATCTGGCTGGGGTATCAGGGTCACTTCTAGGAAGGGACCAATCAAGGCAGGGATGAAATGAAGTTTGTGTTCTCCTAAATTGAAGAACATATTGGCATTTGAGAATAATTAGTCTTCAGAAGACCTTTACATAAAAAAGTATAACATTTGCTTAAAACTATTGCCTCAGGAATATCCAATTATACCTGTCTCCTCAGATAAGAAAGTATAAAAAATAACTGATAAGACACAATTGATATTATATAAACAATTAGAAACTGTTTATACATATATTATTGTCCATGACAATGTCAATTGCAGCCCTATGAGGCGAAAGAAGAATAAGTGAAATTTCACAATACAGTGAGGTGAAGAAGTGCTTCATTTATTTATACATTTTTCTTTCAGATACAAAACTGTGGTCACATGTGCTCTCTTGCCAGCATCCTCTCCTTTGGGGAAGTTCTTTGTCATATCCTGGAGCTGATAGAAGGGGTGGAGAGTCCTTACTCTCCCATATCTACCTCCGGAGTGTCTAACCTGTCCCCTAACCAGCCTCATCTCTGCCCCCGAAAGACTTCTTTTTTGTTTTAAAGGACCACTATTAGGAAAGAAGAAATTGGCTTAAAGTATACAGAAATCACTTCCTCATTTAACAGAGAAAAGCAGAGTCAGAACAACGACTGGGAAATGGTGAGCTCTGTTCTCGTGGCTGAAGCCAGCCCTACCTGCAAGTTTCCCAGCCACACAAGACTGTGTGTATAATTTGGTTCTTTTGGCCTTTGATTTTTGTCAAGTGCAAACAGCAGAGCTTTGTTACACCAGCTAGAAGGAAAGCAATGGTTCCTTTTGACAAAGACCTGGGCAGTGTCTTGCCTATCCTCTGTAGACCAATTGGACAACAGGAGGAGACAGGTTGTGTGCCTTCAAGCGTTTGAATTCCTGCTAGTCTTGCATTATCTGGAGAAGGTACCCTGGACAAAGGCCTTTGGTCTCTCCTGTCTTGAAGACATGTTGAGGCTTTATATCAGCTTTGTAAACACAGGCTTCTCCAACATCGGCTTCAAGTCAAAGCACATGTCCTTGTCCTTGTCCTGAATCCTAAGTGCACGAGGGTCTGAGATTCTCATGCTTCATACTAGCAACATGTTAAGAGGGCAGACAGAGCACTCTGGGGCATCTGTGAAATTTCTCACTCCTCACAATCTCCCTTCACCCGCTGAAGATACCTCATAGTACTGGAGCATTGCCTCTCTTCCACAATTGGGGGCCATGCTGACTTTATCTTGGGTGTAGTTTCAGTGTGAATTAAAATGTTCAGACAAAGCGTTTGGAGCATCACAGGACCACAGTCCTTGATACAGCCGGTGGCCCTTTGCCCACCTAAATGTCACTGAAGTCACAGTCCCTTCCTCTCTCATTGAAGTTTCCAGCAAAGTTCATCCAATCCTTTTTTTTATCATCCCTAAATTATTTATTCGTACCCGTATAGATGAGGGAAAAACCCTGGCTTATAATTCTTTGTGAATTCCTACCTTTATTTCTGATCCTTGTAAACAAGTACCTTTCTGATTGCTTTGCTTTCTTCTTAGAAACTAGAAGTTTCACAAGAAACTTTCTTATTAACCTAGCTTTGCATATTTTCCTCAAAGAATGAACTCTTTAAAATTGACATACTCACTAAACGGCAGTTTATCCTTCTCCCATCCTCCTTACCCCTCTTTCCTATACACATTTCAAGCAGGTAAGTAGCAGCTGTCATTTGCAATGCCTTTCCTGTTATTTTTGTCAGGGCAGAAAAAAAAGCAGGACTCTGAACTCAGTGACTTGTACTGTCATTGGTAAAAGCCTGAATCCACTGTTTATTTAAGATACTCTGGCACATAAGAAGAAAAACGAGAAAAAAGGAAGAGTCATTAACTTCTATTTCCTGCACGGGGAACAGGAAATATTTGTCTCTCTCTTCTCTATGTCTACTAAATTTAACCTGTTAAACTAAGATAAAGACTTGCTAGAAAAAAAATTAGAAAACAAAAAAGAAAAAGAAAGGAGACTGTTATCAGGAGGCAAAATCTGGCAAGTCCTGAGAATGCAGGTTTTTCATGAGTCCTATAACAGGACTGCAGGAAAAGGCTGCAAGTTAAAGTCACTGAGAACCACCAAACGGAAGGATTCCAGTATGCCAGGCCAAAGGTCATCTTAGCATCTGACTAGTTACCCCAGAAGAGACTCTCTGATGCTATCATACTACGTAAGACACCAGATCTTCACACAAACTTTTCCTCTCTGTTTCATTACCCTTTCCCTACACACATTCAAAAGTAGCTTCAGCACAAATTGAATTTTTTGCTAGCTCAAAGCATTCTAGCAAATTTGTGCTACAAGGATGAGATTTAGACCCACTATCTTACACATTTAATTTTGAATCTTATCGAAGCATCCTTTGATCTTTTTCATGAAGATCATCACTTTAGTTATCACTGTTTAGTTCTGAATCTCTTTCTAAATATGACCCAATTTATTCTTAATTTTTTTGAAGTACATCAAATGACAGAGATAAGTAAAACAAACATTACATATCATCTTCAACATTTTGCTAATTCTATTTCTTCTAATATTCCAATGGTTTGATTTTCTTAGAGTATTTTAAATCAAGTCAGAGATGTATTGTACTTGTGCATGCATCAGTAAGCATCTTCAATTATGTATTTTAAGAATGCAGAATTATAATTCCTTCACCATACAAAGCCAAACAATACTTCCTTAAATTAGCATAAAACTTATTCAATACTAAAATTTCTCTGATAGTCTTAAAAACATGCCATTTATAATTGCTTTATTTCAACCATAGTTCAAATAAAGTCCATACACTGTATTTTGTAGCCTAAATTTTTACTGGCCATAAGATCAGAGATCAACCACACCCACATTTAAATTACCATGTGGAAATGTGTGAGAATAGTCTTATTTCCTGCAAACACACTTTGGAAACAGAATCTGTGCAGACCTGAAGAGGCTTCCCAAGCACTGTAAATTTAATTCCTATTGAGGCAACAAAGCAAATTTTGAGCTATGTATAGAAACAGCAAACTAAACTTCATTTCAGTGATTTCGTTTTAAACCACAGGTTTAGTATACTTCCCCATGTCTAATTGTTAGTCACATGGCCTTGTTTTGAAGTATTTAGGGCACCTGCTACTTGGGCTGTTGGAGTTTTATAATTATGCACACAGAACAGCCTGCTAGGAAGTATTGATTTCTCTACAGCAGTTACAAGATGCAGTGTTTGCAAATGTGGAACAAAGAGTCCACTTCATATTTAGCAAGAATGGGAGCTCATCTAGAAAAAGAATGGTAAACTTAAACTCCCAGCAAGATGAGAACTAAAGGTGAGATGGTAGTAAAGACTTCTTCCTTGTAGTTTATACTTGCAAGTCCAGGCACAAATGGATAAAATTTGGGAGACAGAAATGTATGCCTTTCCTCTGCTCTTTATGGAATACTTATAGTTCTTCAACTTACAAAATGAAATACTAAGCAATAACATATTTGAGAAAAGATATTCACTTATCTCTAGTTGGTCTTTATTTTTCAAAATCTCAAGTGTTTTTTTTTTTTAACCAAAACCACACTGTGTTAACACCTCACATCCACTAGGATAATGACTATTAACATCTATCTCCAGAGAGGGACAAATGTTGGCAATTATGTGGAGAAACAGGAACTCTTGTGTTCTGATGGGAATGTAATGGGTACAGCAGCTATGCAAAAGCAACAGTATGGTAGGTTCTCAAAAAGCTGGTAGGCACTGCTGGTTCATGCCTATAATCCTAGCTACACAGTAGGCTGAGAACTGAGGATTATGGGTCAAAGCCAGCCTGGGCAGGAAAATCCATGAAACTCTTATCTCCAATGAACCTCCAGAAAATCCAAAGTGGAGCCATACTCAAAGGGGTGTGCTAGCCTTGAGAAAAACTGCTAAGGAACAGCACCCAGGTCCTGAGTTCAAGCTCCACAACTGACAAAAAAAAGAAAAGCTAAAAATAGAACTATAATATGATCTATCAAATCTATTTCTGGAAACACACCCAAAATAATTGAAATTAAAGTCCCAAAGAGGTATATGTCCACCCACGTTCACAGCAGCATTATTCACAACATTATTCAGCCCAAAAAGTAGAAATAGCTTGCCTAAGTATCCAAGGATAGGTGAAAAGACAAAGAAAAGGTAGAATGGAATATTATTCAAGGCAGGAAATGCTGATACACGCTACAACGTAGAAAGATCTTGAAGTTATTTTGCTAAATGAGTAGGTCAGTCCAAAAGGACAAGTATTATTCAAATTCATAGAGATAAAAAGTAGAATGGTGGTACCAGGGGTGGGGAGGGGGAAAGGAAATTTAGGGGCTGTTGTTTAATGGGCATAGAGTTTCAGTTGTACAAGATGAAAAGGGTTCTTGGATGGATAGTATTACAGTGTGAATGTACTTAGTACCAGCAAACTGTACATTGTGAAAAGGTTAAGGTGCTATATTTAATGCATTTTTAAACCACAATTAAAAATATTTGATACATTTTTAAATGAACTATGCTGTTTGTGGGCAGAGATGGGAGGAGGAAAGTGGAAGGAAGCAAAGAAAGGGGTGACACTGTCCAAAAAGAATTGTACTCGTTGCCAGACTTAAGAAATGACAATCCCACTGTTCAACATCTTAATAATAACAATAAAATTGTATTTTAAAATAAATGATCGGAACCATATAATAGGGATAATGCTGACTACAGTGCTCTACATGCATTAGGGACAAGCAGCATTCACTCAAATTTCCCATAAGTAACCCAAAGCCCCTCTGTCCTCAGGAAGCATTCCTCTCTTAGGAGGGAAGAGACTGGCCTGGTTATCTGTGCATTACATTTGTTGCCTGTAGACAAAAGCCTTTTGGTTTGGTTCCTACACTGTCAATTAGACCGCATGTTAGTGAGCTAAAGCAGGAGCCACAAATTTGTTCCTGTGAAGGTGAAAATGAGCACTTATAATCTTGCTTGCCAAAAAGCTCCAAGACTGGGAAGAGACAGAAAGAGAACATAGAATTCACTTCTCTCGGTTCTATGAACTTCAAAGACACTAAAACTCTAAATACTTGCATATTCAGAAAGAGGTTTAAATTTTCTGTTTAAAACTAATCATTACAAATTCATATTTAACATTACACATAAGTTCTGAAATACTTTAAATGCATCAACTTGAAGGCCTACCAGTCTCATGACTATGGCTGGAAATAACACTGACAAGCGTATGTGTTCATAGCTCGGATCTGAACACTGGGGAGGATGATGCAGGAGGATTGTGAGTTCTAGGCCAGCCTGAGATAATGAGATTATGCCTAACAAAACCAAATAAACAAAACCACCACCAACACAAAAAAATGTACTATGTAATGGCTAATCTTGTTGTCAACTTGATTGGATTGAAAGGCAACTGAGGGATTAGTAAAGCACATTTGTAGATTAGGTCTGTTTTCAGAGATGATTTACTAAGGAGGAAGACCTGCCCTGACTGTGGGCAGTTCCATTCAGTAGGCTACAAGCATAGATGGAAACAAAGGGGAAGTAGGAAGCCCACTAGCAACAGGCCTGCTCTCCTCTTTGATTCCTGGTCCTTGGAGGTAAGCAGTTTTGTTCCAATCCACACTTCCACTATGGTATTCTGCCTCACCACAAGCCTAGAAAAAAAATGAAGCCACCTGACTCTGGACTGAAACTTCTGATACTGTGAACCAGCAATAAAACTTTCCACCTTTTACATTGTTCCTTTCAGGTATTTGCCACAGCAGTAAAAAGTCTTGAAATCATGAGCCAGCATCTCATGAACTTTATTAGCCTGTGACATTAAAATATGAAAAATTATAAATTCTCTTTTAGCATATAAATATTCACTAAGACACACTTATGAATATATAAAAGGACACTAATGTACTTTGATATTGTAACTAATTTATTTTACACAACTAATATAACTGATATATTTTAATACTTTTACATAACAAGTTTAGTTAAGGCCTATAAGGGGTGTTACAAGAGTATACGAATGCTTCATTTTGAATGTTTTATAAAAGTGTGTGTTTTAAGAAAGGCTTTAATATTTCTGAATATTTTCCAATTGTAGCAGTTGTACACTAGCAACAACCTTTAAAATTCACCTAGTGCTTTGAAAGCCCCAGAAAAGTCAAGACAGAACTCTAGGGAAATAATGTAGAAACCAAGGAATGAAGCAAATTATATTCACTCTCCACTTCAACTATATCATGGTGAGAATTTGTACATGGAACATAACAAAAATCTTTTACTGTACTAGTGTTAATCTTTAGGGATGGAATAACAAAGAATGGATAGTGTGCTTTGAAGCAGTGCTTTACAATTTTTAGCCAAATCCCTAAGAATCACCTGGAAAACCAGCTAAAACTCCCAATGCTGGGCTACCTCCCAGAGATTCTGTTTCAGTAGTTGTAGGTTATAGCCAGAGAATTTTCATTCCTTACAGGATCCCAGGTGACTGTGCTGGACCATTTTGTGTACCACTGTACTCAAGAACACTGCATTCTAAGTGCTCCAGAGATTTCCTAGAATGTCTAAGGGAAACAGAGAAGTAATTTAACATAAAATTCAGAGAGGTAGAAATAATTTTGTTTTGGGGCTGGGAAGGTGGCTCAGTGGTAGAGTGCTTGCCTTGTATGCCAGAGGCCCTGGGTTCGATTCCTCAGTACCATATAAGCAAAAAGAAAAAAAGCCGGAAGTGGCGCTGTGGCTCAAGTGGTAGAGGGCTAGCCTTGAGCTGAAGAGCTGAGGGACAGCGCCCAGGCCCAGAGTTCAGACCCCACGACCGGACCCCCCCCAAAAAAATTTTTTTTTGTTTTGGAGAAAGACAAAATGGAAAAGTTTATGAAGTATACCTGCTATATGCTATATTTAGCAGACAAAAGGATATGAGAATAAGCGCATGGCTATCCTGACCTTGATAAAGATTTACGTGCAAATGCCCATAGACAACAATGTTTAGAAGAGAAAACTTGCCATGTTTGCTAATATTCTGGTAATCCAACCAAATTTATCCTGGCTTCCTAATTAGAGCCTGAATAACTATAGCTTTCTTCAGAAAGCATTTTGTTACAGTGTTCATTGAAAAATATCTTGCTAAATGAATGCCAAATTCAATATACAACAAGGTTTTTGATCTAATTTTGAAAGAGGAAAGACACAAAGAATCATCAAAACTTGGAGACTAAGAGGAATGCTCTCCAAGTGCAACTAACATTTAGTGCTATTTTTGAACTGAATGTAAAGACAGACCACGATTTCTTTTTGCTGACCTTTCACAATTGCAGGTTATTCTTAAGATGCTAACTCATTTGTTTTCTTGAAATCACCAGCAAGCAAGCACCATTGCTATGTATATTTGTAGGGTTATATGTGTTCTGTTCAAAAATCATTCCATAACAAGAGTTCAAACAAAACTATAACAGAAAACAAACCTGGTCATCTCCAAGTTGTATTTGGATAAGCCCCATAGAGAAGATACTTTCATGTCATTACATATTCAATTTAAATAAGTGAAATAATTTTAATAAATCTCAAGGAGGAACTAAAATGCAATAATATTTAATGTACCCTAAAAATTGCATAGTTAACACACCAAATTAAATGTTATGAATCTCTAGAAAGACATCATGTGCCAATGGAATTTAAAATAATTTATTTTTCAAATATTCTCTTCTATGTAACTAGATCTGTGCCATCAATTTGTTGGAATAACATGTTTTATATGCTGTGGTAGATTAATAAAATGGATCTAACAGTCTCTTAGCAACTGTGGATGCTTTTAAAATCCTTTGGCTAGGCTCTTTATGACATAGGTCAATGGTCTGAAGATTTTTGAAGTGGTGAGGCATAAGTCAATATTTCAGGAAGTTTAATCTAAATTTATGTGACTCATAGTCTTCTAAAATTTTTGTGTTGTTACACAAATTCTGAATGGTTACTTTATTGCTGGAAATAATGTTGCAATAATACTATATTTGAAAAATTATCTTTAATTCATTATGACATATACAATAGTAGACTGTTTTTTTCAAATAGAAACCAGTGTAAAGATTTAGTTGTAACTTTTTCCAATGCCAACATGTCAATTGATTTCTGTAGATTATTTCTGCTGATTTGGATTTCAAATGCTCTCATTTGTAAATTGTTCTTCATTTTTACACTTAAAAGTATAGTGATAAACTACATAGTGCAGGTGGTATTTTCTATAACTTACCTAGGTTTTGCCACATGCTGAAAATTTCACAACCCATTGTTACCCGCATATCACCATACCTAAAATGGAACAAAGGTCAAATCTGACACAAGGCCTCCACAACAATTGTGTTACTCTGAACTCAAAGGCAAGAATTTTTCTTTCTTTTTTTTTGTCGGTGGTGGGGCTTGACCTCTGGGCCTGAGCGCTATCCCTCAGCTCTTCAGCTCAAGGAGAGCACTCTACTACTTGAGCCACAGCGCCACTTCTGGTTTTCTAGTGGTTTATTGGAGATAAGAGTTTCACAGACTTTGCTGCCCTGGCTGGCTTTGATCCTCAGATCTCAGCCTCCTGAGTAGCTAGGATTACAGGCATGAGCCACAGGTGCCTGGCTTCAAAGGCAAGAAATATTTAATTAAAGATACTTAGTGTAAATTTCTTGGTGCTTCAAAATCATGTTTTAGTAAAACAGATCTGTCTCATTTTTGGCTTCTACAATAATTTTGAACACTGGAAGATTTGGGGTAAAAAACAAGAAATTTCAAAATCTTTATGTAATAAATTGTCTCTTGTTCTTTGGGTCATGACTTCTCAATTTGTGATTTCCAGTTTTGGATGTTTTGCTTTGTAAATCACTTGGCTTAAACACCCTCAAGACAAAATTTCCCTCCTGATTACTTACTTTTCTAACACTTTTTTCTTTTTGGAAGGAGTGAACATCTCCAATTGTAGACACAACTGGTTTATAAAAATGACTGCAAGGTAAAAGTAGGAATCCCAGATCTATAAAAGAAGAAGATATTTAAATATATATAGGTGAAGTGATTCCCATATCTTGAGTTTATTTCACAAGTGCTAAGTGGATGGGATTAAAGTTAAAATAAGATTGGCTATGACTTGATATGAATACCTAGAGGTTGTTATACTCTTCTGCTTGAGATTTTCTTTAACAAAGAAATTATGCAAGCTAAATAAATACTGTCTATTTACATACTACTTCAAAGCTGAATTTGAGGTTCCATGAACTCTCTGCTTTATGCTAAATACTATATATTTTGTTTCTCTTACAATATCACTGAGTATTTCCAGGGGAGCTAAGGTATAAGATAGGTTATTTTGGTTTGAATTTGTTTTTTTTGGAGTTCCTTCTAATGTAGAATTTTTAAAAATGCATATATTCCTTTGAATATGCTAATTGCTTTAAATTTAGACAGCATTTAAAAAGTATTTTTCTAGTCAAAAAAAATTGTGTGTGTGTGTGTGTATGTGCATTGTCATGCTGTGGTCTCCTGAGAATACCAACAAATCGTTTGAGTCCATATTTTCTTGTACCAAATACAGAATCAAAAAGACATCAGAATAACATTTCCTGAAATAAATTTAGCTGAAGTAGGGCACACAGGACATAATGAATGGAAACTCTCCCTGCTGACACTGTGCAAAATGAAAGACAACGAACTACAAGAAATATGACAAAAATATTCTTCGTATGCAAAAAGCTCTTATAAATCAAAAGGAATACGATAAAAACCCAAAGCAAAAATAATTCCAGTAATGAATTTTTATCTAAATAACTGGGGACAAATACCAAATTTAATTTGGTAAGAATGTATATAAAAAGGGTGATTTGTAAGAATAGTGAAAAAATTTAGAGATCAAAAAGTGGAATTGAGCAGGAAGTGGTGGCTAACAGCTGGTAACCCAGCTACTCAGGAAGCAGAGAGTGAAAGGATCACAGTTCGAAGTCAACCCTATCCACTCACAGCTTAGTGTGGTGACATACACCTGTCATACTAGCTATGCTGGAGGCATAAAATAGGAGGATCACAGTCCAGGCTGACTTGAGCAAAAAAAACTGAGTCCTGCCTTAAAAAATGAAAGTAGAATGGACTCAAGTGCTGGAGTGCTTGTAAAGCAAGTATGGGGCCCTGAGGTCATACCAAGTACTGCTCCCCCCAAAAAAACTGATTATAAAATTCCAATATATTTTAAGTTATGATATAGAATTGTTTGTGTGTGTGTGTGGTGCTGGGGTTCAAAGTCAGGGCCTTGTGTATGCTAGACAAGCAATCTACCAAGGAGATATATTCCACCGCAGCCTCTGGTTTCTTGACACAGTATCTCATGTATGCTATATAGTTCAAGCGGTCTCTGAACTTGCTACGTAACTAAGGCTGGTCATGAACTTTCAATCCTTCTGCCTTAGCCTCCAGGATTCTGGGAGTGATAAGTGTATGCTACCATACGGGTCTAAAATTGCATTTTTTTTTTAGTATTTGTGTTTCTTTTTTTAAAATAAGTTTTTTTTATTGTGAAAATACTGTACAGAGGGGTTACAGTTACGTGAGCAAGGTAATGAGTACATTTCTTATCCTTTGTCTTTCCTTCTTGTGACTCTTTCTGCACAAGCCAGACAGTTATATAGATACTTACCTTATAATCAAAGTTTTCATTTAAGAAGTTCTTACGAAGTGCATCTGAGAGGTACAGAACTGTTGTTATAATAACACTAGGAGAAAGAAAAAGAAAACGTTTTGAGTTGAAATTCTCACATTACTGAAAATCATTTGGCAAATAAGAATAAAAAGCACTGAAGATAAAAGAAAATCTCCTTCAATAGGCACTGGAAAAATGTTAAGATAATTCTAAAAAGAAAGGTGCCAGTTCCTGCCCCCCCTTACAGAAAAAAGGAAAAAATCTATTATGAAAGTTAGTTTCTTTGTAAAATAAAGCAGAAGACTATCTATTAAATTACATGATTCAGGCAGGAATACATTAGTATCTTGATATCTCCGTGTTTTTATTAATTTCTGAGCAAGGCAAAATTATTAATGTAACCATAAACCCATTTTTTATTATCATAAAATAAATAAAGCCTAGCCATGAAACAAACAGCACCCAATGACAGACTATAACATGCATTTACTAGATGTACTCTCTGCGTTCTCCCCCATGGAAGATGTTAGGCTGAGAGTTATGGAAAGCAGAGTCCCACTCAGAGTGATAAGACTGCCACTAAAGAAACAATTACTGATTGTGAAGTTGCCTATGACCCAGAGCTAAGGTGTGTGAAAGCTACAGGGAGCCTCACAGGCACTTAAAGAAAGGGGCATCTACTTCCAGGGCGAGAACACTCAATAAGCCTAACAGAAGGGGCATGTAGAGCTTTATGTATTCTGCTTGAGACATTAAGAAGAAAGGATTTGGTGAGCATTCTTGCTTAAGGCAAGAGTTCTGCAATTTGTCCAAATTGTCCTCACTTTTTTAAAAATCCAGAAGAGTCTATCTATCTATCTATCTATCTATCTATCTATCTATCTATCTATCTATCTATCTATCTATCTATCTATCTATCTATCTATCTACCTACCTACCTACCTACCTACCTACCTACCTATCTATCTATCTATCTATCTATCTATCTATCTATCTATCTATCTATCTATCTATCTATCTATCTG
>NW_012267288.1:9059756-9091063 GCF_000151885.1 Dipodomys ordii | reverse complement strand
TTGGAAAGCAGTATGGAGGTTCCTCAAAAGACTCCACATAGAGCTCCCTTATGACCCAGCAATTCCACTTTTGGGCATTTACCCAAATGATCACAAACAAGGACATACTAAAGCTACCAACCTGACTATGTTTATTGCAGCAATATTTACCATAGCTAAGATATGGAACCAACTCAGATGCCCCTCAGTAGATGAATGGATCAAGAAAATGTGGTATATATACACAATGGAATTCTATGCCTCCATCAGGAAGAATGACATTGCCCCATTTGTTAGGAAACGGAAAGACTTGGAAAAAAATTATATTAAGTGAAGTAAGCCAGGCCCAAAGAAACATAGGTCCCATGGTCTCCTTATTTGCAATAACTAGTATAAGTCTAGGACAAGCAGAAAAAGTCAAAAGCTATGTACATATGACTATGTAAGATGATGTTAAGTGAAATGAACCCCAAGATAGGGACACAAGTGTTTTTCTTCTTTCTTGCTACTGTTTTTTTTAACATATTTAAAATGTACTATGTGATTTTTTTTTGTTCCTTTGGTATGTTATTCCCCCATGGTATAATCCCTGTTTTCACTGTATTTGATGTTAGTACCCTGCATCTTGTATATACATTTTTCTAATTCGGTGAGAGGAAGGGAAATGCTGAAATAAGGATACAGGTTGACCCATTGTAATAATGAGATGTACAAGATACTACATTGAAAATGAACTATACAACTTGTGGGGGGGGAGGGAGGGGTTTGGGAGGTGGGGAGGAAAAGAGGAAGTAACAATGCTCAATAGGATATGTACTCATTACCTTACTCATGTAACTGTAACCCCTCTGTACAGTATTTTTGCAATAAAATACATAAAAAATCTGTAATGTGTAGCATGTAGACTCATTTTGTATGTTTGCTATGCTGAGGCAGAGGACCTCCAAAATAAGACTTCTCAGGCGATTTTACAATGACTACTTCAAATGCTTTTCAGTTATGCCTAAAACTTTCAGCCCAAGGCTAAGAGGTAGCTCCCAATAACTCAGCACTGTCACAGTTCCTTAACACAAAAGCTCTCGATCCAGTTATAGCATTTGTACTTAATTGTTCCTTCTTTGTATTGGACAATGGTAGGGCTGAGAGATTTTCTTCACTTGTTCCAATTCATCTAAAGCCATGTGGTTCCTCTGGTTTCATTATTTTACTTGTGAGTCAGTTTCTGAATATGGGTGTATTTCAAATCTCAGGGCTCCAACTCAGTCAACAAGAAAGGTTTGCAATCTGTTACCACAAATGGCCAAATAACTGATTTCTGCTGCAGAAATGCAGGAACAAGAATCAGTTTTGACAACCATAATTTATGGGCACAGAATGACACTATCTACTCAAGAAAGAGGAACTGATGCACAGGGAAGAAAAGTAACTGCTTCATGATTTTCTAGCAGCCTGATTTAGGAATTATCTTCAATCAACTCTGTCTCATTCCAGCCTCCCTTGTAGAAAACACATTTCCTCTATTTGTTCTTTTGAAAGCTACTCCAACTTGAAAATCTGCTCAAGGATAAGCCATCTCCAAAAAACAATACACGGAGTAACAGAAACACCTTGTGGATAAACTGGGAATCAGCTATACAGAGATTTACATATTGAAAAAAATGAAGAGAATCTTAAATACAGTGCCTCCTTCCTCCCCAAATCAACAAAAGAACAAAACAAAAAACAAAAAAAAATGAAGAAAATCTATTCTTGAAGTATGACTTCCCTACAACATGCTGACTTCACTGGAAGTATCAGAAACGGACACAAAACCATATAAGGGCAGAAAAAGATCCTGGACAGTCACTATGGGACTTCATCCAGCTACTGCTTCTGAAACTTAAGTGTGTAAGAGAATGACTTAAAAGACAAATAGACCCCAGGGCCTCACCACCACCACTGGTTGGTTAATTTGTGATAGGCTGAACTAGTTGATTCTGATGCACTGATCATTCTTTCGCAGTGTGTTGCTTGAGGTTAGATAGTCTAAAAGACAGATAAGGTTAGAATGCAGAGAAAAATACCTCTGGGGAGTCTGGCCTTGTTTATATAGCCAGCAAGAGCCAAGTTAAAATACAAGTGTTTGTTGAATGACTGACCAAATTATCCATTTGTATCTCTGCTTTGCTAAACTAATTTACCAGATCATTCATATGTGTGTATATATACATAATACATACATATATATCTATATGTATGTTAGATATTGTCAAAAAAGGATTGAAATTAAGGCAGGTAAGTCTGATCCAGGTGGATGGAACTAGGAAAAAAGGAGAAATTTTGCTTTTATCACAGAAACATGTAGTGCTGTGAGGTTAAGAGAATGAGGAAAGACTTACATTGGTGATTTTAAAAGGTTTCAGTACATAAGGAAGTTCTGGTAGAAAATCAGTCACATAGCTACTCTGTATTTTCTGTTAGGCCCCATCCTTAATAAAGGGAAGAAGCTGAAGGAAAGCTTCGGGTACGCATTCTCCTTACCAACTCCTCTCAACATATAAGAGATGCAATGAGCAAGCAAATCTTGCATAAGTATTTGCAACAACCACTTACATCATTGTGACACACTTACAGTAACATACAGTTTTGATTAAAAAAAATCACTAACTCTGTATGCGTTGACATTGGTACAAAAAAATTCAGGGCTCCTGCTTGGCTTTTGTGTCAAGGTTGGCACTTGACCATTTCAGCTACAGCTCTACTTCCCCAGATCACTGTTTCACTCCTCCCACCCTCCCTTACTTATTAGATATTTTATAATTTAAAGATAAGTATCCTTAGAAAACAAAAAACACAATCATGTTAGCAATGCTAGTGGATACACAACAGGTTATATACACCAGTGTTCATAGATTTCTATCTTCCTTCCTACAATTCTGGACGGATTGTGAGTGCTTCTAGTTCAAGTACAGCTTTCTGCCGGTGTACCTGATCATTGCCCAGGAATCAAACTGCAATACCCTCATCTACTTCCAAGCAGCTAGGGGTACAGGCTTGAGCCACTGCACCTGGCTAAGCTATTGTTCCACTGGGTATTTTACCTTCCTGCTTCTCATCCTGCATGACAGGCATCTCATTTTTCTTGGGCACTACTCTACTAACCTGTTACTTTCTCATCTCTTCCTGAGTGCCTCATTTAGTTCCATAGCTTCCATTCATAGTCATCTGATGATGATGCTAAAAGTACAGATCCAATCCCAAACTCTTCCCCTGCACTCTACTCAAGCACATCTTGCTTGTTCTAGCTTATTTTTCCTCATCAACTTCACTTTTCTAACAACCCGTGATCTATTCCTCTCAGTATTTCCACCTAAGTAAATGGTCTGCAAACCTAAGGACAATCTTCAGTCCCTGTTTTTTCTCCCCCAATCACATCCAGTTATCTCATCTTCAAGTCTTATCCTCTTTATTTTCAAAATCGATCTTATTACCTTCATTACTACCTACATGTTCAAGCCACTGTCAGCTCTTTCCTAGATGGTTGCAGTAAGCTAATGCATTCTTCCAGGTTTCACTTTTGTTGCTCTACCCAACACTTGGGCCCTGATCTCTTTCTAATCGGTCCCTTCCTTCCCCCACACTGATGATTTTCCAGTTTCTGAAAATGGTTCATGTTCTCTTGGGCCACAGAATCTTTGTTCATGCTATTCCTACATAGGAACATTCTTCACTTGCTGTTTCCTGAAATAATTTTTTGTTTAAGTTTTATTCCTTCATGAAAACTGTTCCTATTTCAGTGAAGAACAATGTTCCTTTCATAAATGCCCTCATAGATCTGTGCTTCTCTCTCTCTCTCTGTACATTGGTTACTGGGGCTTGAAGTCAGGGCCTTGAGCTATTGCTTTGGTTTTTCTGTTCAAGGCTGGCATTCTATCACTTGAGCCATACAAGTGGCTGGTTAACTGAGATAAGAATCTCTTGGATTTTTCTACCCAGGCTGGCTTGAAATCAGGATCTTCAGATATCAGCCTTCTGAGTAGCTAGGATTACAGACAGGTATGAGCATCCCCCCTCCCTCTCTCTCTCCTTCCCTCCCTCCCTCCCTCCCTTCCTTCCTTCCTTGAATTTCACTGTGGAGCTCATGTTGACCTTAGGGATTATAGGGATGTGCCACCATACCTGTTTCAAAAATCTAATTTTTAAATTAATGTTAGGAATGATAAAGACAAATAGGTGAAGGCTTATTTCTGGACTACATTGTATTTATACAATGCACTACATTGTCAATTTATGCAATGGAAAATGAGTTTCATATGATTTCATAATTTGAATGGGAAGTAGATAGTACAGCTAACTAAGGAGAAGAGAGAAGAGGGTTGAGGAGAGGCGGGGCACACAGCAGGTGGTCTGTTCAGCATAGCAGTTTCTCATTTAGATTCTTGTCCATAAAGCAACTAGACTTGCAGCTTCCATCACTGCCAGTGGAAAGGCAGTGTCAGACTTGCATTAGCATCCACTTAGGTGGCTATGGTCTGAAATTGCATTTTGCAAAGCATCATGGCTCTTTTTGAGTTTCCTATGGGAGAAATTTTCAGTTTAAACGCATTACACAGAGTTCATTTCTGAAAACCATGTTGCCATTTAGTTAATACCATAGACAAAAAATTCAAACATTGTATGTTTATCCAAAGGCAGAATTTATACTTCTTAAGTATATTATCCACTCATCTGGCCATGAGTGTGCTCATAAATGGAGTAGGGATTTTTATTTTGGGAAGACAGAGGCATCTTTTATATTAAAAAGCCGCATTGTTACTGTACATTTTCAACATGCTCAAGAGAGGTACCTAAGAAGAAAATGTTAAATTTACTTTCAGTATGAATTCCTGCCACTGAAAATTCTAATTCAAGCGAAAATATAGCTCTTCATGTGGGGCAGGTGGGATGGCCAAATGGTGAGCACCTCTTCCCATCAGCTAGCTGCGTCACTCCCAGCCCTCACCAGGACCAGGACAGTTGATCCTGAGTAGTAAGGCCAGAGCAAAAGAGCAAAAGCTTCAACTTAAATCTGTACCATCCGGAAGAAATGATCCTCCATTCTACTCACAGATATCAAAATATATATATGCAAAATTCTAAACAGAGCTATGTCACTAGTCTCAATTAGTCTTCAAAATGGAAAAGCTGCTTCTGTACTTATGTAAAATAGAATATGCCATATTACACTATTTGTTACTTTCCCAAGTTTTTAACACATCATTTTAACACCTCCAAGGCTATAAATGTATACTGCAGCAGAAGCCACATTAAGCTTATCTAATCAAAATGTAATCCTGCATCCCTTGAGCTCTTTATCATCATACCTGGGAATCTGGGGGAGACATATGGTGACCTTGGCCTATGGAGAGATGTGTAGAGAATATAACCTTCACCCTGAGAATGTGGGTGTTGGCATTTGGAGGAGAAGGGAAAGGAGAAGCAGGGGAGGGTGGGCTTGGTAGTGAGAATGTTAATGAAATAGAGTAAATAAGGAGTATGAAGTGAAAGTCAAGACAGTTTTTTTCCTCCTAAACTTTCAATGTCCTGAGAACTAGAGTGACAGGAAGTTGAGAGCATAGATAAATCCATAACATCAAACTTTCCTAGAACAGTGCTTGTCATCCTGACTGCATCATAATCTCCTGTCCTTGCTCATGTTCTTTCAAATATTGTCCTCTAATCATTTTAGTTTTTGCTGGATATGTTCACTGTAAGTTATTTCACCAATTCTAAGAGATTCAACCTAAGGTTTATATTAATTATCTAAACATCTGAATTTTGTGCTGAGGTTTCCTCAGAGTACTCTTTTTATTTTCATATTAGTTAGCATGGTCCTAGAATACTGGGATCAATAAAAGTAGCTCTAATCGCCAGCTGTTTGACTCAAGGGTCATGTCTTATTCCCAGGACTCAGCGCATAGTAGTTGCTTAATGGATGGTTTTGAGTTTAAAAGAGTTATAAACGATGAGAAATGATTCAAATGTCCAGGAAGAGTGTTATGGTTAAACAAATTATGACACACCAATTCAATGGAATATTATTCAGGGTAAAAGAGAATAAAAATATGAAAGAATGTTTATTTCCAGGATTTTTATATGTAAGAGCAGTGTGCAGGACAGCACATATAACCATGTTGCCTCCTAGACTCTAAATAAAGTGCATGTAAGAAACAAATAAAAGTGATTACCCCAAGGTGGGGCAGAAGATAGATCAGGCCAGTGGGAATAGGATTTCCCTATTTGTTGTTTGGTATTTCTATGATATCAGTACTTTATAAATAGTAATTCACAAATAATAGTAAAACATATTTTTTTAAAGAAAGGTAAGTTATTTTAGTGACCAAGAATCCTAAAACCTGGAAGTTTCAAACTGGAGATGGCATTTAAAAGATCATTCTGTTCTTCTCTTGTCCCCTATACATTCAGCTCTAATTATCATCTAAAATGGCTTACTTGTTAGCAACCAAGCGCATCACAGTCCAGTCCTTTGGGAACATCTCCGGGCGTATTAATATTCGGAATACAGTAAATATCTGCAGCAGGAAATCCTTGGATAAGAAGGAAATACATCATATTACTGATTTATTTTAATTGTCAACACACACATCCCCGTAGACAGTCCTGTTGTTACCATCTCAATGGTAACAACTTTATTTTAGTAGTTTACCAGGAGAACTATGACCTTTCCTGTTCCCAGTACCCAAATCCATCTGGCTTGCCCAAGTGTTTTCTCTTCTTTTCTCAGACACAGTGCAAGTGGTTCTCCATGGCTTCTCATTAGCTCTAAAAATTTAGGTTCTAGAAATAAAAACTTCTAACAGAAGATGAGCAGGCAAATATACTCCCTTAAAAAATCTATTAAAATGTCCTTAGCATCAGAACTTCTCGTTCTAATAGAGCAATAATTGAACCAATTGTCTTGATTTGATTAAGTAGCTGTTAAAATTTAGGAAGTGATGTTCATAAGGAAGCATTTTATATAAAAATCTGTGCTTCTCAGAGGGCAATCTTAGATTGTACTTGAGGATGTATGCATGTTTAGGGATTCTGAGTGAATTTTCCTGAATGTGTTATACAGAATAAATTCAAATGAGAATGTGTCTAAGTTGAGCCCAGTGACAAGTGCTTGCCAGCTGTGAGTGTCACAGATTCGTGCCAGAGGGCACAGGCATTTCTATGCTGGTTTTTAAGCTGACTGCCTAGAGATGCATCTGCCTTTTCCCTCCCTCCCTCCTGCCTTCCCGCCCTCTCTCCCTCCTTCTCTCTCTCTGATTTGTTTTAAACTTTAATTGAATTTTTTCTTAAATGGACAGATCACAATGTTTTCTCCATGTACAACACGATGTGTTGAGGCACATTTGCATTGTGACACAGTTAAGTCTAAGTAGTTACCAAGGGCCTTGCCTCTCAGAGTTATCACTTTCATTATAAGAAAAGTAAACTCTCTACAAGTTAACTTCAGACATGGAAATATAACTTCTTGAAAGTTAATGAGAGACAGGGCCCAGAATGCCACAGCATGTGACCTATATATCATTTATATCTATCTAGATCTATATCTATCTCTATGCATAAAGTGTAGTTTTCTCTACTCATAAAGGGGTTGGCTCATCTAGCATTGATTTAGATTTATAAATTAGAAAAGTTAGTTTCTTCTAACTTTAAGTGATTCTAGGAAAGTATATTTTTCTTTTAAAAAATTGTCTTTCAGAAGTTATACAAAAGGTTTGAGTCCAATGAACAGTACAGAAAAACAATGCCTCTTGCGCAATGATACCTCTTTCATCGTTCTTCCCCATCTCTCCCAACCTCAACTATTGCTTTCATTTTCTTAATTCCATTTTCACATATGTACATTGAATATTATGACTGCCTTCTCCCACTTTTCCTTTCTTCATCTACTCCCCAAATATTATTTCTTGACAATCTAAATTAAGGCAACAGTGTGATGCTGCTTAAGAAATAATTCAAAACAGTAGACTTTTATTCATCAAATCCAACAACAGATTACGTTAAACATACAAGCTGCCTAACTGTGAGATCATGATTGTCATTCTCATCAACAGAAGACAGAAAGCTGAAAACTGAGAACCATGTGGTTCTTAATTTTTTAACACACTAACAACTTCAATCCAACCTGTAAATATTTTGACAAAGCCTTAGCTTCTTTGGCATTAGCACACATACATGGATATGTAGTATGCGTCATGAGGAAACATTCCCACCAGGTCATCTGTCTTTTGATGGCCAATCATGAAAAACAGTTTCCCAAATGTACTCCACTATAGATCAGACAACTGTGGGGCAGGGGTGTATTTTATAGGAATTGCTGTACTTAGACGCAGGAGGTTCTGGGTTCAATAGTTGCCCCCCAAACAAACAACAACAAAAACTAATCATTTCACATTCTAGTCCTTTTGCATATGAAAACTGTGAGAAGTCCTTTTAAAAAAATTTCTAAAAGTGACTCTTCTAGTTTTTCAGTTGATTCTTTTGGAGTTTTTCAGGCATAAATATGTATAGTTCCTGTTTTTTAAAAAACGCATTTGCACTTATCTTTCAAAGATGTCCCATATTGTTGCTTCTGCTTAAATAGAATTTAAAGAAAAACCATCAAAGTGGTGAGTCATTTGTTTACTGAAGTTTATTAGTTTGGAGTATAAATAAATTATAAATTAATGTGATTTTATTGTTCACCTCAGAACTTTTAATAGCATGAAGGGTGGCTATAGGGATATGTGCAAAGTAGGGTAAGGAGGTGGGATTGGAATATCAGGGGAAAATTGGATGGAAGAATGAAAAAGAGGGGACAAGATTTTATCTACTGGGCCAGTCTTCAGTTGTTAGTCCAGGTACTGCTTTATGAACTAGGAAAAGACACAGGAAGAGGAATTCTGAGACCAGAAAACCTGGGTCAGGACATCCAGAGAAGAAAGCATCATGAGGCAGGTAGTCAAATCAAGAGCAGTGAACAGGACAGACTTTTATAAATATATCTCATTCACATATTACTTAGACAATAGTCATATGTTATTTTCAAAATATACCAGAAACTTCAAGTATAAAATATCCTTGATAGCTTGAACACAGTGAAAGAATATTGGTAACCATCACTGTACTAAGCTATACATTTTTGTTTTGGTCGGTCATGGGACTTCAATTCAGGACCTGGGCACTGTCCCTGAGACTCTGTGCTCAAGACATAGCACTCTACCACTTAAGTCCCAGTGCCACTTTAGGTGTCTAAGTGGTTAATTGGATATGAGTCTCACGGGGACTTTTCTGCTTGGGTTGGCTTTAAACCATGATCCTCAAATCTCAGCTTTCTGAGTAGTTAGGATTATAGGCATGAGCCAGTGATGCCTGGCTAGCTTTACAGTTTTAAAAGTGCATTAGGCAAAAATAACTCCCAAATGGTCTTCCATCTTTGGAAGCAATAGAACTATTTTTCTATAATCAATATATTCAAATAAAGCAAGTTACGATAATTATATGGAAAAAACAGAAATTCATTGGGTATGCACATTCATTCAGCAAAGATTTAATGTCTCAGGCTCTCTGCTTAAGGTAAAGATGTAGTTACAACTCAAGGAGTCAGATACCATAAAAAAACACAAGGCCTTGTAAATGATCACAGTGTATGGTATGTGATCAGACAGGTGGATGGCAGACTGGGACAGTGGTACTTGAGAGGGATTATATAGTGTGGGTAGAAATCAGAAAAGGGACTGGCAGAAGATGAAGTAATGCAGAATAGGTATTTCTGATAGAAAGAAGAAAATTATTATTAAAAGGCATATACGTATATGTGTGTGTGTGTGTATATATATATATATATATATGTGTGTGTGTGTATATATATATATATATATATATATATATATACTCCATATATATGGAATATTTAAGTAGTTTAAGAGGCTGGCATGAAAGTGGAAGGGGCTAGAGTATACTGAAGCTGGGAAGGTAGACTGAGGACGGAGTCAATGTGACAAAGGAGCTAGATTTTGTCCTGTAATGGAAAGTGCCCAAGTTTTAAAGTTGTATGGAAGCTTGATTAGATATGAGCATTTGAAAGCTACTGAGCCCGTATATGGGGAAACAAAGAAAAGTTCTGGGCCATGTATAATCTTATACCTACAACAAGCTCCCCATGGCTCTATTTGAAAAGTCATAATCACCAAAGAACAAGAGTCTCAATGTTGTACATACACGAAATATCAAGGATATGGATTATATGCTAGTTCCCAGTGGAAGGTGGGTGTATAATAAAACATTACTGACTACAAAAGGAGAAAGAAAAAAAATACTTAATCACTACCTAGTGATTACTTTTGTTCATTTAAAAATAATGTAATATTTTATAGAAGGCAAAAGAGAAAAGAATACAGACTACCAGCGCTCAGGTCTTTGCTCCCACACACCAGTGCTGACGGTGACTCATGCCACTCACACACAAGTACCTCAGGATGAAGCAGGGCACACTGTTCAAAAAGCCAGAAGCCACTTCACAATAACTGTATAGGCATCCTGGTTCTTTAAGAACAAATGGTGTTCAATACCATTCGTCTCTGTAGATACCTGAGAACTGCTCCATTCCCAAATTTGATTTGGTTTAGAGAACCAGTGGGAAATATTAAGACAAATCTTTGAATTGGTAAAAAAAAAAAGCAGTAGTGCTAGGAATAAAGAACAATGAAAAGTCATTTAAAGCTTTAACATGTAGTTTTTCAGTATCAATTGTGATTTTAAAAATATGTATATACTTTTCTGTTGCTATTATAGTAGTTGTACCAAGGGTTCCAATCCCATAAGTCAGGTTCTGAGTATAAGGCATCTTTATCAATGGTACCCCTTCCATCATCCTCTTCCCATCCCTAGCCTCAAGTTCAATTTTTGCATAACGTACACAGAATATAATATAATGTCATTATATTCAATGTGTATATTCTACGACCTAACAATTAAATCCAGGAACTTATTCCATACTTATAAAATCAGTATAAATTCATAGAGATAGTTGTTAACATACATATGTTTACTTCAAGATTCTATCTAGTGACAAAATCAGAAATATCCAGACTGCCCATCAGATGGAGGCAAGTTAAATTATGTAGCATTCATACAGTGAGATTTGGAAAAACTAAAGTGCTGGAATATCTAATACCAGTAAGATACTGTCATGTGAAAAAAGTGAAAAACAATATGAATAGCACAATTCAATTTAAAAAACCCACATATGTGTATATATATAGCAACTATAACATAGAAAGTTTAGGAGTACATTTATGGGTTTTAACAACAGCTTCTTATGGGGATTAGGGCATACAAGGGGAAGGAATAGGACATCTTTAGTTTCATGGTGTTTTCCCAAAGTTCACTATGTCAGAACCTTAATTTTTTAATATAGTAGTATTGGGATCTGGGCCTCGTAGGAGGTGTCTGGGCCACAGAAACAGAGCCCTCATGAATGGGATAACACCTTTGTCTCACTGTTGAGTTCTTGTTTTCATAGACTAGCATAGTTTTTAAGTGCTGGTTATTACAAAGAAATTATTCCTAAGATTTTCTTCTGCATATTCCTACTTGCCCTTCAATTTCCATTATGAATTGATGCACCAGAAGGCTTTGAAAAGAAGGCAAGTAAATGTTGGAGCCGTAGCCTTGGACTTCCTGGCTTCTAGAAATAAGAGTCAAATAATGTCCCTTTTTACTGTCTAGTGTCAGGCACTTTGTTGTAGCAACAGAAAATGGACTAAGCCATTTTACATATCTTGATGTGTCACTTTTTAAAAATTAGTACAGTTCCATGGTATTTTTGTATAATCCCAATATGAGATTTTTTTCATCAAATACCACTATACTTATTTGTACCTTGCTTATCTACAGTTTTTTATTTAATTTCTAAGCTCACTGTAGATCAAAATCCCAAATAACTCTCCCTCTAATTTGACCCTTCTTATACATTTCCACTTTAAAGCTAATAATTTCTTGTAACATTTAAAGAGGTAAAAAGTTACATTTTATAGTTTGATAACAAAGATTTTGGTTTGCTAACCTTCAAGGGAAAACCTCACTTAGCTGCCTGAGCAAAGATATCAGGATGTTAATATAATTCTTAGTTCTTCCATTTACTTGGGGATAGTAATGGCATCACTCAACCTTCCTGCAATGGAAAGGATGAAATGTTGCAAAAATTCTGATTTCCAAAATACATTTGGTACTAAGGATTTGGGACCTGTATTACTCCTCCTCCTCCTCCTCCTATTATTTGGTTTATTGTGGGGCTTGAATTCAGGGCCTGGGCTCTGTCCCTGAGCCTCTTTGTGGTCAAGGTTAGCTCTCTACCACTTGAGCCACAGTACCAACTTCCAGTTTTTGAGTGGCTAATTGGAGATAAGAATCCACAGGGACTTTTCTTCCTGGACAAGTTTAGAACCATGATCCTCAGATCTCAGCCTCATGAGTCGCTAGGATTACATGAGTGAGCCACTGCTGCCTGGCCACCAGTATTGTTTCTGAAAAGTACTATAAGATAGCTTTGGGGGAACATAACTAACAAAACATTCAATATTGTAGGAAATTGAGCATAGGGAAAATTTACCTATTAAAAGGTGACATATGAACTTTTTAATATTCAGATTAAAATCAGATGGCTAATTAGCCCTTAGCAAATTAAATACATGACCTCTATTTTGCATTTACTCTAGCTACTTTCCCTCTAACACTTCTAACAAGGTGATCTTCTTCCCAGGCGAGGCTAATACTTTCCATGCCCGAT
Organism: Dipodomys ordii; assembly: GCF_000151885.1. Classification (NCBI taxonomy): domain Eukaryota; kingdom Metazoa; phylum Chordata; class Mammalia; order Rodentia; family Heteromyidae; genus Dipodomys; species Dipodomys ordii. The sequence goes on along the minus strand of NW_012267288.1, from coordinate 9,078,285 downwards.
GCCTATTGAGGGCCTCACCGTGTAGATTAGCATGTTTCTTCCTTTCCATCAGCTCTAATCATTAATATTTAAACATGCTTCAGTCTCCATGATAGCTGTTTTCTCTGACATCCAAAGTTATCATTCAGTAGCCACAATACCTTGTTCTTCTTTAAAGATGATGTACATCTCTCCCATTCTTTTGCGTTCTCATACTTCAATGTAAGATGGCCTGGCTTCTTTCCTTTCCCTGCACTGAAATCACTAACTATCCCCAACAATACGCATAGACCTTTTTGTGACTGTCACTTGACCTCTGTGAAGCAGCATGCATTAGAATGCTAAGATAGGGTCTGTAACTCTACAGTTTCCTTGAATGTTCACGTTTACTCCCATGATGTCCATTATTCATGAATTGTCAGTTCTCAAATCTACGTATCTGCAGCCTTACTTTCTCTCTTGAATTTCAGGCATTATCTATGAAACTGCTTTCTTTTGGATGTCCCTTGAGTGACCAAATTTAGACTAACATTGGATTACTTCTGTTTACAAACTTGTCCATCTACTCCTAATTCATTCAGTGAACAGTGCCAGCATTTAACCCATTGTTAAAAACTACTACCTCTCCTTCACAGTTTTAATGTAATCAGTCATCATATCCTGACAATTCATGTTCCTAAATGTCTCTAGTTAGTACCTACCACTACAATCAGCTGTTCATCACACTCTTCACAGGGATTGTTGCCTATTCCATTAGTCCACTTTCACACTATAACCAGACAAATACGATTATATCATTCTCTCATAGACGCTCTCAATAAGTTCTAAATGTCTTCAAAACAGAGTCCATACCCACTCACAGAACCTTGTGTCTTACAACTTTGCCCCTCAGGTTCCATATTCTATCAAATGATCAACAAATATATCTTGACTGCCGAATATGCTGGACATGTTCTGGGATATGACAATATGAGCAAGAAACCAGAAAACATATGGCCAAATCAACAAAATGTTCCAGATTCCAATGAGTACTATAAAGATGAGGAAGAAGACATGCTATGCCAGCTAGGACATTAAAGGTGGCATTTTAATTAGTAATTAATTAATAGTTGACTCATTTTCTGGCACTTAGCATGGAACATAGGGCCTTGACCATGTTAGGTAAGCAGTCTACTACTGAGTTATAACTCTAGTTATCACACAAGTGATATTTTAATTGTGAATATATTTCTACTAATGTTATAGTTCTCAGATGAATTCTCTGTTTGGAAGTTTCCTTGTTGACTTGAGCTTTCCTGGTACACACAATACTCAGGGGCCAATGCCGACTACTTGTTTGATTTCCCCTCAGAACTCCAATGCTAGCCTCAGTGCTCACCATACTTGAGGTGCTTAGTTTGTATTTCCTAAATGACAGATTAAGTAGTTAGTATCATTATATACTTTTCCTGGTCTGAATAAAATATATCTCTTTTGAAAAAGTATGTTGACAGACAGGAATAAAGTCCATGGTATTTCCATTAGTTTTGTTGTCAATGTGAACAGTAAAGCACTTTTGCTTTTAAAAAAATTACTAGGTAGATACACAGTATCTATCTATCAGTATGTGGCTCTGCTATTTTTTAATTCTCAGACTCTAAAAAATATGCAGCTTTTTAAAAATAGGAAAACTGTTTTGGATGCTGGGGATCCTAAACCAAGGATCTTGTGCTTGTTAGCTTGTGAGCTCCCACTGAGCTCAATATCCAATCCTGGAAAATTTTTGCTAGGGAAAACCCAATTATTCTCCCATTGTGTTAAATAGGCAATGTCTCCTTGAAGTTAACTGGGTGATTAGTTTTCTTCTGAGGCATTTTTTTGTTCTTGTTGTTGTTTGAACTCACCGAAGGCAAGTTCTAATTTTATCCTTTTAAAATTCTAAAGTGAAGATTGCATGTAAGCATGAAAAGTATGATGTCATGTGCAAATTGACTGATGCTAGCCTGGATCTTGCCCTAGTAATTATTGTTACACAAGGAAGCTTGTCAACTGCTCCAACGTGGCAGAATGATTCTTGTGAGATAACAACGTGTCTCCCAGGCACTGGGAAGTCTGCAAGTGGTGACACCTATGCACTATTTATATAAAATAGCCACAAACCTTCCCCTAAGGTACTGAGAAGGGTTACAGTCAAGCAACTGCTGCACTGCCCCCTTACTTATTTTCCTGCAATGTTCCACTTAAAAAATTCTCCTAATATGATCTTTGTAACTTGCAAGGTACCTGGAAAACCTCAAGAACAAAAGAGAATAAAAGTAAACAGGGGTGAATGACAAGTCATTTCTCAGTTTCCAAATACTTACCAGCTTTTTTAAGTGTGTAAATGTGTGCTGGTAGTAAGACTTGAACATAGGGTGTGGGTGCTTTCCCTTAGCTTTCTTTGCTCAAGACTAGTACTCTACCACTTGAGCCACTGCTCCAATTCTAGCTTTTGTGTGATTAACTGGAGATACGAATTTTATGGACTTTTCCAACCTGGGCAAGCTTTGAACCAGGATCCAATGATTTCTACCTCCAGAGTAGCTCAGATTACAGGCATGCACCACTGGTGCCAGGCAACTTCTTACTTTTTAATGATGTCCCCAAATCTTAGTGAATACTGGATGTTTCAAAATCTGACACCTGTATTTATGTTTAATTTCAGCCTGCCAGACTCACATAGCATCATGTCCAACTCTGCTTCATTAGTTAGATAGCTGTAGCCAAAATTTCTCATTATGGCTGAATAGGGATGAGATGTGTTTATACATTCTCCCTTATTTCATATGAAGGTAATATGGATGTCTTCTTAACTAGAGTTATTCCATTTTCTTTTGTTAGTTCTTCATTCTGCATCTAGTTTACTGAACTTTGATGAAGTATTTCATATCCTATACCCTTCTCAAAAATAATATTTCATTGCTTTGCTTGAATAATATAAATTTCACAGAATTGATATATGACATCTGTGGACAGGCTTAGAAAAAAAGAAAACATTGTTTAGGATTTAATAGAAAGAGGTAATTGTCATAAAACCTGAATAGCAATAAGTAACACCAAGAAAGCTAGATACATTAAAGAAAAAATTTAAATATAACTTACCCTTAACTCTTCCTTTGTGCTGAAACTATCAAGAAGTTGTTGATAATGCCTATCTGTCATTTGTCTTAGTAGGGACAAAAGACAGGCAACAAATTCCCCCTAATGAAAAAAAAATCATACATTAAAGGAAGGTCATAAAAGAACATCAGTAACTTACTCTGAGCTTTCCTTAAAGAGAATAATTTAAAAAATAATTATGATCCAATTTCACCTAGGAAGCCCTCTTAATTAAAATTAGTTATATCATATCCAAAATTTTCTTCATGATGACTACTACTATTCATTTGGCATATATTCACTTTTACTATTTATGGTAGAAGCTTTCCTCTTGGGAATTAACTCCATTTATTTAAGAAGGTAAGGTTCTGAGATCCATGACCACTTACTCTGTGTTTAAAATGCTTCCATTGGGCTGGGAAGGTGGCTCAGTGGTAGAGCACTTGCCTTGCATGCTTGAGGCCCTGGGTTCGATTCCTCAGCACCACATAAGCAAAAAGAAAAAAGCCGGAAGTGGCACTGTGGCTCAAGTGGTAGAGCGCTAGCCTTGAGCTGAAGAGCTGAGGGACAGTGCCCAGGCCCAGAGTTCAGGCCCCACTACAGGACCCCCCCCCAAAAAAAAAATAAAATGCTTCCATTTTTTTTTTATCATTTGAGCCTCATGTCAGTGCTCTGTGGTAGAGAATATATTACTTATATATTACTTATAATGACCTACAAAGCTCAAGCCTTCAAAGTTAAAAAGAAAAATATGTATATCATACTTAGATTTGATAACCTATATAGAACTGCTATAACTTGCATATTCTAATCCACTAACTAAAAACTTGCTATAACTTGCATATTCTAATCCACTAACTAAAAACTTTTTCCTTTTCAATGCAAACATGTTTTGCTCAGCAAAGAATTTTATCTATTTTTAAGTAGAACAGTAACATTTTAAACAATACAAACACAACAGGCCAAGCAATTAGTGGTAACTAACCATATGCGTACAGAAGGAAGATTTAATTGGAAATTGATTTGAGTTTATGTGGAAACTGTAGGACTGTAGGATCACATGTAAAACCACAGTCTAGATGCCCTGAGAAGGAGGAGTTTCCAACATAGGGATCAACTTAGTCAAACATGTCTCTAAATGCTCACATAGGAAGCCTGAGACCATTAGGACATATTAGGTGAGCCAGAAATTCAGGTCTTTTGCATGTGGGTAGTTATTTCCAACACAAAGACAGGACAAATTCTTGCTTTTCTATGTTAATTAAGGTTAAAAAATTCAGGGAACTAAGAATAAATGAGTAGAAGTATCTTCTAAGTTTAACATACTTGTTAATTACAAAGGACTCCTTGAGAATTCACAGGAGATAAGAAAAGTTAGAGAAAAATGTACTGACACTTTGGTGCATGTGTGTGCAAAAGCAACCCAAGTATAGGAAAATAACTGTGTAAAAGGACTAGGGGAGTAACCATAAGAATTCACACAAGACTGGGAAGGGAGCGATTAGACTACAATGTATGTGATGAGACTTCATATTGAAGATGAAACTTTACTGGGCCAGTGCAGAAGAAATTATTAAAGACAGAGGAGAACAATGCATAAAGAGAAAAAAAACTGAAAAAAGGGAATAAAACACAAATCAAAGAATTATAGAAAAGTTGAAGTTAACAGTATATATATTTATTTTTTCCCCAAACTTCAAATTCTTTGAAAACTATAAGCTTACATGTCAACAAACAGGCAAACAACCCCAAACCATCTGTAGACCTCAAGCATAAGGAACAAGAAAATCATAGTAAAGTACATGAAACTTTAATTGCTGAAGCTCAAGTAACTGGGAGAAATCTCAGAGAATAAAGACATCATATATGTTAAGAATGTTAAGGCTGGCCTGGAACAAAACATGGAAAGGCAAGGGGAGCAATTTTGGTAATAAGAAAAAATTCAACAGTGAATAGAATTACTTAGGTCTTTGCGGTCAATGTCCAGAAGTGAACACTTATTTGAGTGCAGGTTATTTGTTATATTGGGCTGACTGCAAATAATTTAATACTCTCAAAGACAGGGTTTGGCATATTTATGTTATACTGCCAATCGCGACATTTACACATAATTCACTTTTCTTGGTTGTTGTTGGTCCTGGGCATGCACCCACATGTGTGCATGTGTGTTTGTGTGTGTGTGTATGTGTGTGTATATGTGTGTGTATGTGTGTTTCTGCCAGTACTAGGGCTTGAATTTAGGGCTTTGGCACCGTCCCAGAGATCCTTTTTCTGAAGGCTAGAACTCTACCACTTGAGCCACAGCACAACTTCTAGCTTTTTTGTGTGTGTGAGATTAACTGGAGATAAAAGTCTCCAGGGCTGTCTTTGAACCACAATCCTCATATCTGAGACTCTTAAGTAGCTAAGATTATAGGTGTGAGCCACCAGTGCCCAGCTACAATTCAATTTTATGTACTCTCTTATTGTCCTTGAGTAAGAATACTCTTGTAGTATACAATCTTGTCAAAAGAATTTGATGTCTATTATTTTATCAATTTATTTCCCAGCCATAATGTTATTTCCTTCATTTTTAAGATATGTTAAGAACACAAATATAGGTAGATCTTAGAGTCACAATTTGTTTAAAAAAATAAGACAAAAATATACTGGCCAAGATCCACTTAGTTTTACTATATGAATTTCTTAACAAGATGTCCTTAAAACTCTCGTATTCAGGCCAGGAGCCCGTGGCTTATGCCTATAATCCTAACTATTCAGGAGGCTGAGATGTGAGGATTGTGGTTCAAAGGAAGCTGAGACAGGAAAGTCAGTGAAACTCTTATCTCCAATTAACCAGCAAAAGCTAAAAGTGGAGCTGTGGCTCAAGTGATAGAACACTAGCCTTGAGCACAAAAATTAAAGGACTGTTCCCAGGTCCTGAGTTCAAGCCCCAGGGTCAGCACACAACACCCTCCCCACAATTCTAGTGTTTAGTAGCTTACATCTGAAATATCTATACATCTATCTGTCTGTCTATATATTTATATATCTATTTATGTATTGCATATAAGTGGGCATTTCTACTAGTAACTGTCAGAGTATTAGATGACTATTCAAATCGTCTTCAAGAAACCTTCCATTAGATATACATGATTTTTCCAGATGCTTCTAGGCAAGTGCTCTACCACTTGAACCATGTCCAAGTCTAGATTCTTTCCAATTTTTTTTTCAGAATTATCATGCACCATTTTTGCTAACCACAAGCCCACAGCAAATGCAGACTTTAGATAAGCATGCCAAGCTATCAGGGTCTTAGACATGGCCCTATGCTGAGCTGAATCACTGTTAAGTGGTGCTTAAAAGAATTATGTGAAAGGAAGTATTTATAAATTGTAAGGAACTCTGGAGACCAATTACTTGAGGGCGTGAGGCAAATGGCCATTTATACTGCTTTATAAAATGTGCTTCTAGGAACAATTGGATTTGTGAAAGGAACCAATTACAGTAGTGTCCCCACCCCTTATCAGCCAATGAGAGCATTTTAAAGTTTAAAGACAAGTTGGTAGAAGAAGAAAAAAAAATACAATTCTTCTAAGTAGTCAAAATAAAGCTACTGTTATCTAGAATTACAATGTAGTAGAAGCCAGTCCTCATGCTGGGGTTGCTGGGAGGTAGGCTAACAACTTGGCACTTGCAAAGCATTGGAAAAATCCATCATGACATGCTTGTGGGAAATGTGTCTATTCACACTGTGTCCATTTAGCATGGGCAGATTTTGATATATGTGCTTGCAGAGACTGAAAAGTGCTCAATGTAGAATTCCATATAAAGAATCCTTGTTTGGGAAGTATTTTCTCTGTGGGAAAATGCTGGAGATATTAGTAAATCTGTAGACCCAAAGAGGAGTGACTCTCATGACAGAATTAGTTATAACTACAACAATCACTTCTGTAACACATACAACATTCATGTCACTGCTATTGCTAAAACACTAATAGCTAAAGCTGTTTACAATTTTAACCAACTTGGTGAAATTCTCATATTAACTTTGAAATAAAGATGATTATTTTCTGTTTTAAAAATAAACAGAAAAAAAATAAACAGAAAGCGGGAGCCAGTGGCTCATGCCTATAATCTTAGATGCTCAGTAGACTGAGATCGGAGGATCTCAGTTTGAAACCAGCCCAGCTAGGAAAGTCTGTGAGACTTATTTCTAATTAATTAACAAAAAGCCTAAAGTAGAATTTTCGCTCAAGAGGTAGAGCACTAGCTTTAGCAAAAGAGCTTAGGGTTAGCATCCAGGCTCTGAGTTGAAGGCCCCGAATTGGCTCAGAAACAAAGAAACAAGCAGGCTTACAGATAGTAAATTAATCAACATCCTATTGTCAGTGGAACAGCAAAGAAAGAATGAAGCCAGAATACTCTCAAAAAATGTCTTAAAAGCATAAAATAAAAGGTCCTAAAATTATGGATGTGCTTTCTAGAAAATTTCATCCCATATGTGTTCAAGAGTTTGGCTTTACTCTCTGTATATGGTCTTTCTAAAATTTGTACATATGTGGTCATCCTGTCTTCCCTGTGCCCTACCTAAAACACAAATCTAATCACCTCCTTCAAATCTCTCAGTTTGCCTTGTATATATTGTTATGGCCTTAAGAACGCTATACCCCAAATGATGCAGTGCGTCATAGCCCTGTATAGCTACATGGCAATATAATGCAGTCTAGAAAGAGTACTTTAACTTCTAACCTGTCTACCATTTGCTATGATTTTGTTTGCTGTGTTATTACAATTTCAGATGTATATAAGAGGTTGAGTTCCATGAAGCAGTTTGAATGTTAATATCAGAATCAAGGAGAGTTCCTTCCCTATTCTTCTTACAAAACAATTAAATACCTGGATATTGTATATAAAACTTATGAGTACACAGATAAGAGATGGACCAGGAAACTCGGAGCCTAAAGAAGGACATAGTATTAAGCTGGGTTGCCTTTTATATCCTAGACTTAGACCTATAAATGCAGGCAACCCAACTATGTCAGCAGTTGATGGGGGAGGAAGAGGAAATCCTGATAAAAGCCTGCTCTGTAACCAGAGAACTAGCCAATGGTTTGGATAATAACTGCTTTCTTCTATCTGAATACCACAAAAAATGTTGACTTTATTACTCATATTATCATCTGAATAGGACAACTGGGAGCCTCTAGTCCAACGTGTATACATATGTATACATGTGTATACATTTACACATATATTTCTATCTAAATTTCATATGAACCATGTTATATTAGACTAGTAAGACAATGGAGCTTGAATGCTCCATATCTGAGCAAACTGAAGAGCAATAAAGTTAAAATTCATTAGTCATGAATTAAAAGTCCAGAATTAGAACTCAGGGCTCCTGATGACCAATGGTCTTTTTCACTATTCTTGGCTCCTCAGCCAACTTGATGGATGAAAAGAGGATGCAGAGTGTTACCAAGGTGACTGAGGATTAAAAAAAAAATCATAGTTTAAATAGCGCAAAGTTAGAGCTAATATCTGAAATTAGAAACTGCTTATTAGAAGATGTTTTAATAAACTTTGTTTTCTTGGTGAGGGTAGTCTCACATAAGTTAGAAATTCTTACAGGTTTCTCTCCTAGAACCAAGTTCCCTAGACTTTTGCAGCAGTGCCCCCTCATAGTGAGAGAGCTATAAGAAGCACCACTTGTGGGAAGGTCTTACAGTAACGTCCTGGAACTGCAGCCGCATGGTGGAGCTGGAAGGCTGTGGTCGACTGGTGATTTCCAAGATAGTCCTCAGCAGGATGTCCAGCAGGCTGGCCACGATCACGTCTATTTCTTCTAACACAGACTTTTCCTAAGAGGGGGTAGGGGTGGAAGAACAATGCATTCAGGAAAGGCTCCTTTAGTATAAAAATGGGAGAAAATCAACTTTCAAATATAGAATCTAGGTTGGGAATGTGGCTCAGTGGTAGAGCGCTTGTCTTGTATGCATGAAGCCTTAAGTTTGATTCCTCAGCACCACATAAACAGAAAAAGCCGGAAGTGGCACTGTGGCTCAAGTAGTAGAGCACTAGCCTTGAGCTCAAGAGTCAGGGGACAGTGCCCAGGCCCAGAGTTCAGGCCTCACAGTGACAAAACAAACAAACAAAAAAACAAGATAGAATCAAAGGCTCAGGGAACTCAAAAGCGAGGAATCTGAGCTTCACTAAGTGAATGGTTTTGGACAAGTTTGCTCCTGGGTCTCTTTCTTCACTGAAGTCTTTGGTTCTGAGAAGTATGTAAGTCTTCAGTGCCCAACTGTGCTTCCATGAACAAATCTCAGCTCTGGGGAGTTGCACACATTTCCTAAGACTAGCTTATGTACAGAGGACTATTCCTACAGAAGTGCTTTTAAAACAACCCTATATGTCAATAAATACTAGGAAGCAGCATCTAGTCTAGATGAACATCTTTGGCTACCAAGGCCTAGGGTGAGTAGCCATGGCAGAGACTAAGAGTTGACAAAAGAAGGAGAATTGTTCTGTGTTGACTTCTAGCTAGTGAATTTGGGTTCTCGGTTTATCTATAAGACAAAACTCTTGTGCATAAAGGCCTTCTACCACAGAGACAGCTTTTTGCAAGGAATATTTTTAGAAAGTGTAAATTTGAACAAGGCTTTTGGCCATAATTTTTTGATAAAGTTTCTTACACTTATAAGAAAACCTGCAAGGTTTTCCTTCAGGGAAATGGATTCTACGCTGAATTCCTTATCAGCTTAGACTAAAAACAGATTTAAAACTTCCGAATTCAAATGGACAAAGAGAAATAAAAAGAAATTACCTCTATGTCTGTTACTTGTTTTAGGTTTGGAGTTGTGTGTACTTTTTAGCTTACATTTCTTTTCCCACAAAAATAATTTGGAAAATACACCTAACCAGGTATGGCTTAGCAATTCTTTTTTCAATCAGAGTGGGAATCCTGTCTTCCCATTGTCATTGTGCTATGTGGTTCCAGACCACCAGGGGCCTGAATCATGGGGTGGGTACTCAAGGCTTAATACTTGTTAGGCAAGTGCTCTACTGCTAAGCCACACCCTTAAACTTACTATATGTATAGATGCAGTTTCTAGCCTTTTCCCCTCAAAGACCAACTCTGTTACCATACTACTTGGACCTCTCTCTACCAGCTCTCATGGGATCATATATTGACTGCTCTTCAGAAGCTGATCATAACACTGATAAAAATGGGGAAAACCAAAGCATACAGGTAAAAGGAAGAGGAGAAATCAGGAAGCCCAGAGCCCACTGCCAAACTCCACTTTACATAACATGTTACTGATAAGTACAATGCTTAATTAGCAGCTGCAGATCCACAAAACTGGAACAGGACATCTCTCCTATATGGATTTCATGTCAGACCCTTGAGCCATGAACATGAGGATCCTGGCTGTCCTGTTTCTGGACAAGCACGCAACCTGTTGTTTCATTTTTCATTACACTTGAGCACACTTGTACTGTATAGCCAGGGCTCAGCACAGGAATCCCCAGAGCTATCACAATTTAGAGATCACTTCAGGGGCTAAGTTCTGAATGTGTTACAAGATAGCCCTTGTGTCCTGAGGCTGTCCTTCGTATCTGCTAGTGTGATAGGAGCATGCCTGAGGGCCACAACAACTTTCTAGGCCTGGTCATGCAGAACGCAGTTTCACAGATTGAGTCCCTGTGATCTCACGTTTGTAAGTCATCATTGTCTTTTTGCCATGTGTCATATGAAGATGAAACAAAGACACAAGTATAGAAGGCTTTCAGATTTCCTTCTTTTTTCTTCTCAAATACCTATTCAGTTCTTGCTTGAAATACAAGCTGAGGAAACCCAGGTTATTGAGAGCTACCACAAACCTACCTGGTTAAAAACAAAAACAAACAAACAAAACCCTCTAAGTCCTTCCAAGAAAAAGCAGAAAGTTCAGCCTAGCTGTAAATAAAAGTCTCTGAAGGCTCCTCTTTTCTCTGCCTTCTTTGAAGACATTTAGAATTTTATTTACAGAAGCCATGGGATGAGAAGCGCATACTATGACCTGCTTGTACTTACTGAGCTATTTTTCTTGATGAGACAAAATACGTTGCTAAGGATACGCGCACACATGATCAGGTCCTTCTGTTCTTGCAAGTGGATGTGGAGGTGATGTAACACGACAGGCAGGAGGATGTACCGGGAATCTGCAGAGAAAAGAATCATTAATGTCACATCTGTTATGGTCCCACGCAACTCTTGGGTGAATCCTTATCTACTTTTAAATTCAGCTTTAATTGTCCAATTATGAACACTTGTAGTTACAGAAGCACTAGCTCTACATGGTTTATATTAAAATCAGTGTTCCTTTCTCTGGTGCATCATTCCTGTGCCCCAGAGACTTCCGGCTTGTAGTAGAAATGGGTGTTATTCTTTTTTATCTTTTCCTCTCAAGTGTTTGTTTTGCTTCTCAGTTTCCATACAGAATGCTTCTTCTGCTCTTTCCTGAATTGTCACAGAGGTAGTCCATGTATGACTTCTTACTAAAGTACACAAAGACTTAGATTTTGCACCCTGTTCTCATCTCTCCAAATTCTTTCTTGTTTTACTTTCTCCCTCTTAGCTCTTAGGAAATTATCTTTATCCTTGGTAATCCAGCATTCCTACTAAGTGGACCCATTGTTCTGCAAATCCATATTCTTCAAGTAGGAAATTTGATTAATTTCTACAATGGCTTTCTTCCTTCTGTGTTCTTGGTCTTCTATAGGAGACTTCAAATACATTGACATTATGATCACTTCAGCTATATCCCCAATATAAGAAATTGTTATTGTATCTTCTATATTTTCAGCTCAATCAACTTATTTATGCTACCATATATTTAATTTCTGAGAGCTTTCTTTTTTTTAATAGGAATTTTTAGACACATATTTTTATTGTAAAAATACTGTACAGAGGGGTTACAGTTACATGAGTAAGGTAATGAGTACATTCCCTATGGAACATTGTTGCCTCCTCCTTTGTTTTTCCCCTACCATCCCTTCCTTCCCCACCTCTCCCCAACTCCTTCCCCCCCCCCCCCCCCCCCCCCCCCCCCCCCCCCCCCCCCCCCCCCCCCCCCCCCCCCCCCCCCCGCCAAAGTTTTGGTTTCAACCTAGTGTCTCTGAGAGCTTTCTTATTCCCAGGTCCAGTATCATGGGTGTAGAGCCTGCGCAGCCACACAGGTCCCTTAGACTCAGAAGGGGGCTATACTTGGTTGAATGCTCTACTGCTGCCATCTTGAAATTCTTAATTTTTTTTAACAGTAAGACCTGAATTTTTTTTTTTTTTTTTGGTTGGTCGCGGGGCCTGAATCTGGGCCTGGGCACTGTCCCTTAGCTTTTCAGCTCAAGGCAAATGCTCTACCACTTGAGCCAGAGCGCCACTTCCGGCTTTTTTCTTTTTGCTTATGTGGTGCTGAGGAATCGAACCCAGGGCCTCAGGCATGCAATGCAAGTGCTCTACCACTGAGCCACCTTCCCAGCCCTATATTTTTTGACCTTCTTTCTTTGCTTCCTTTTATCTTTTACTCTTTCCCATTCTTGTTTCATAGATGCACTATTTTCTTTCTGTGGGGATATCAGAAACAATATTGGAGGTAATTTGAATTCACTGGATTATCTTTCAAGCTATTCTTGTTATTTTAATACCTTATTGTGACCTTTGCCTTTGGATTAAGACTTTTTCTACCAGTGTCTAGTGGCCTTTCATAGTCCATTCATTTTTGCAAGTGAAGAACTAGAAAGAGGGTACCTCAAACAATAAAGCCCAGGAGTTAGGCTTCTGGTCTCATATTTCTTTTAGTGCCTGTTACTGGGATACCAATACAGGAGGTCTGGGCTTAGTTTTTCAAAAATCCTAATGAAATAAGACACAAGGGAGGAAAAAACCCAAATACAATAAAATCCAGATTTGTAAAATGATTTATTGCAGGCCCTTTTTTAAAAGTAGCAATCCTCACCAGGAACTCTACTTATTCACAAAGCATTTGCTTGACAAAAAGAGCTAGGAAAAAGAAAATGGAAGCTGAAGTGCCAGGAATCACTATCTGGAGAGTTTTAACTAGAAGGGAAGATGAAGCTTCCCTGGCATGTCCCAACAGCTAGTGTGATGTGCTTCTTAAAGATTCAATTTGCAACCAAATGTTCAGAAAATATCTACTCCCCCACCACCCAAAAGTAAAACTGGTAAATAATTTGTATATGGTGTATTAAAATAAAAAGACTGGCAATAAGCCAGTGGGTAATGCCAAGCAAGTTCACCAGATGAAATGTTAATTCTTACCTTTAAGGGGCAACATGACCCATCAAACAGAATCCCTTCAAACAAACTAACAAACAATAGTCAGACGGCCTTGCAGAAATTCAAATCTTTTATACATTTAACGATACAAAGTGTCATATAAACTTTGCCTTAAGATACACACTCATATTCCATGTCTTAGATAAAGCTTACTACACGCTTTTGTGGCTCTACAGAGCAGTGAGCCACTTACTTCTGTTTTGTTTGTAAACAGTGGAGTGGATAAAGCCAGTTCCCTTAGGAACATTCTAGGGCATGGGACTAGGAAGTGGGAGAGCAGCTAAGAACCACTGGAAGTCTCCCTTTCTTTTGACAAAAGTTCATCTTTGCCTCCTCTGTAAACCAGCTTAGACAAGGATCCTTGATACAATATCTGTCCAGAGAGGTAAGCTACATACAGTATAAAAACCTGCCATCAAGCCCAGAGTTGGTGGCTCATGCCTATAATCCTATCTATTCAGGAGGCTGAGATCTGAGGATCGTGGTCAAAGCCAGCCCAGGCAGGAAAGGCTATGAGACTATCTCCAAAAAACCACTCAGAAAACCAGAAGTGGCCTGTGGCTCAAGTGGTAGAGCCTAGCCTTGAGATGAAAAGCTGAGGGACTACTCCCAGGCCCAGAGTTCAAGCCCATGACCGACAAAAAACAAAACAAACTCAAAAAAAACCCCTGCCACCAGACCTTCCAGGTACCAGAGTACAAACAGCACATGCTGTCTTGGGGGGAAAGTACCCCAGATCATACATCAATCTCACAAAAGAGCAATACACAGGCTTGCAGAGCTCACTTAGTGGTTTGAATCCTACCATGGATGCATAATGGATACTATATGCACTTCTTACTTCTGCTAATCATGTCCTCTCCTGGCTTGCGACTTCCACAGTTCTGTGGCCATACTCATTTATGCCTTTACTTAGGTAGAATCTACCAATAAGATGTTCTTTTCTGTCTTTCTTTGTAAACTTTCCTCAATTTCTTCAGTAGCTTCTGTTGCTATATCCAGATCTCTAGCTAGCCCATGAACCAGTGCAAAACATCTACTCGTTAAACACTTGCTAAGAATCGACTGTCTACAGGCTGCTACACAAGTGGGATATAAATAAATAAAGCACCTGTGCTCTGGAGCTTTCCTTGTGGAGAGGGAGGGGGACATGAACATTACACAATTGAATACCAAATTCTTTCTAGGTAGAATTGTGTTGATCTAAGGAGAAAAATACCGTCAACTCTGAGAGTGATAATGGGCTGGGCAGGGAATAAAGGAGATTTTTTTTTTTTTTTGGAGAGAATGAGAGTTAAACTGTCCTGAAGGGCACATGTAGATGAACTAGACTCCGGGAATTGAAGAAAGTAGACTTCAGATGAAGGAAAGCAATGAGATAGGAGGAGGCAGCTGAACAGGACCAGTCACAGGCCTGGAAGATCAATCCTGAAACCTAATCTCTAAAACACAGGGATGTGAAAAAGTGAGCAGTGACATCTCCTGGAGGATTTCTAAAGGACACTCTGGAGTATACATGGAGGATGAAAGGAAAGAGCCAATGGACAGCAAGAGCAGAAGGGACTGAGCGGCTCAGGCCAGGACCCTCAGTGAGGAGATGGGGTCAGATGTAAGTGGTAGAAGAACACAAGCAGCCTGGGTGACAGGTGGAACTGGAGGGCAAAAGGAAGTATCAAGAATGACTTGAAGGTTTCTAGGTGGGTGGTGCTGCCACCTAGAGATGGAAAAGAGTAAGCTTAGAGTGCAAAACAGGACCAACATGGATCAAAATGCATTGATTTATAAACTGGTTTGTTAAGTGTACAACTATTTAAAGATATTAAAAATATATTAAAAAGACATGCTGAGCTCAAGAAGCCAGTGAGATGGTTGCAGAAGGATGCTTAGAGGAGAGCTAGATAATGGTTTGGAACTCAGAGGGTAAGATTTAGTCTAGGAATCAATACCTGAGGGTTGTGTCAGCATACAGACCCCTAAGATTAAGAGGGTGGGGTTAACTCCAGGGCTAACCCAGATCTACCTCCTTGCTACATGGGACCCCAACACGTTTCCTTCATCACATCTGCTAACATACCTTATAATTACTGTTCAACATCTGCTCTACCGTTACATTATAAGTAGACCAAGAGCAGAGATTGTTTACTTAATTTGTAGCAATGTTTCCGGTGTTCTCATGTAATAATGCGGTGGAGGATTCTGGTCATAATAAGAACTCAATACAGGAGCTTCATCCTGGGTGCTGGTGGTATCAGGACAGCTGAAAGAGCCTGGCATTTGTTGTCCTTGACCACAGCTTAAGTAGGATGGGAATGGGAGGTGCCTGATCGCAGCCCAGTTTATGACTCCATCTGCTCTGCTCACTCTGAGCACGAGGAAGCGGCTATTCTTGTCACCACTGGAGTCACAGCAGCTGCTGGTGGAGCACATCCGATCCCCATTCTCCATCCCTTGAAAGTCTGTGCAAATGTGCATGAGTAATGTTTGAGAAATGAAAAGACACAGGTTGACTTTCTCCCTAGTAACATTCTGGCCACTACCAATCAGTATTGTGAAGTTCAGGGACACGGCAAGAGAGCAAGGAGGAAAGACCACTAGGGAAACCCAACATATATGACCTGACCTTCCATCTCTACAGCACAGGACTAATGATGACTGGTTGGACACACAGTTTGTCTCATACCATTGTCTTGTGTTCAGGGAGAGATGTTGCTTAGAACTCTTAAAAGTTTATCTTTGTCACATCTGGACAAATATATAGAATTGATTTCTCAAAGATACACTTTGGTTGGGTGAAGATGAAAACACTTGTGATTCCAGCACTGGGCTGAGGATCTGATGTGGAGTCCAGCTTGTGTTACAGAGCAAGATCCAGTAACAAAAACAAAACAGAACAAGACAATAACAACAACAACCCAAACTCCCCTTGGCTCATTCACAAAAAGAATATCCACTTAAGTTAATTATAGCTAGTATGTTTTATTTTCCTTACTCATTTATTTATTTTTTTTGGGGGGGTCGGGTCATGGGGCCTGAACTCTGAGCCTGGGGCTGTCCCTCAGCTCTATCAGCTCAAGGCTAGCGCTCTACCACTTGAGCCACAGCGCCACTTCCGGCTTTTTTCTTTTTGCTTATGTGGTGCTGAGGAATCGAACCCAGGGCCTCATGCATGCAAGGCAAACGCTCTACCACTGAGCCACCTTCCCAGCCCTATTTTTTGTGCCAGTACTACAGCCTGAAGTCAGGGCCTCGCACCCTTGTTGCTTTTTCATTCAAGGTTAGTACTCTACCACTTGAGCCACAGCTACACTTCTGGCTTTTTATTGCTTAATTTGCAACGTAAATCTCAAAGACTCCAATCAGGCTGGATCTCAGCCTTCTGAGTAGCTTGAGTCACCAGTGTCTGGATCCCAGTGCGTTTTAAAATGCCCAGGTAAAGATGTGAAAAAATGTCTAATAAAACGCAAGAAGAAAGCCTGAGCAAATGTGAGAACATAAACATTTCAGGAAGTGTTTTCAGAGTTGTCTGATGTGGACAAGGCTTTTGGTCTGAAAGTTTTAAAAAGAACAATGTTGGGACAGAGGGCCGAGAAGAATATGAGTAAGGGAGAGATCAGGGAGAGATGAGGGCATAGGAATACAGAACTTAGGGGATGATTACTAATGGCTTCTAACCAAAGGGGGTCCTGAAGTCCCAGATAATTTTTTATATATTTATGTTGCAGAGAATCAATGGAGAATATCCAACTAAAATTTTAAAAAGGTCTGTACATTTCTTCCAGTGGTCTTGCATTACTATTCTCATTTAAAAGAAAGAGAAGTCCTCCTCTCATTTACACAATTTTACTAGTCTTTATAAAACTCATCTCTTTCAAATGAAGGGCGTTTTCAAGTATGAAGTTTAATTATTCATAATGTATTAGGTCAACACTTAACTGTGCAAAAACCTACAATTCTAAGAAATACATGGTGTCAGACACTATCAAATGTAGTGGGATTGTATTCTTGACATTCTCTAATAAACAGAGAAACCTAACCAAACATCTTTCCCTTATATTATAGTTGAAAATGTTGTGTATGGGAGAGGAGGGAAAGATTAATTCCTAGAATAAACTTTAAAACTGGTCTAATATTCTATCTTCCTCTATCACACACTTTATTCTCTACTGCCACTTTGTATCAAATCCACAAAATTGCAAATGGCAACTGGAGAGTTTCTACCAAAAAGTACAAAAAATTATATTTGATTCCTTCCATGCAGTATTCCTACCTTAAACCATTTGATTTTCTAGTTTCTAGCAGGAGTAAGTGGGCTCAGCACGCCTCTCACGGATGGCATATGCTAAGTGCATTCATGTCTTTATACTCAGCTCTATTATCGCCACTGGGTTTTGATTGACAAAGTGCATAGTAATGCCCAAGTAGAAGCACATATAACTTTCCTTAGCAAGAAAAAGCAATGACTATAGATCTCTGCTAAACAAATCATCAAGTGCCAAGCCACAGAGAAAAATGAACACTGTCAAATGCATAGCTCTAGGGAATTGGACCTCACAGAACCTAGGAGACAGGACCATACCCTGAACCACCTGCTTGGCTCCCAGCCTCAGTATTTGGTTTTCCTCCCCAGCCTCCATGCATCCAACTACTCTTCAGTCTCAGGAGCCCTTCTTTTCTTTATTGCAATCAACACCCTCCTCACAATGATCCAATATTTATGTTTCTGGAGATCAGCAGTCTCTTTCCTTTACAATTTCTCTAGCATTGATTTCTTTAGACTACTGAGCATCAAGAATCAAAAGGAACTCAGTTCACAGAGTTGTACCTGAATTAAGCTGGGGTACCTGGGCTGGATTTTGATCCAGTCCACACTTCCACTCTTAACTCTGGAGGACCCCTGGTGACCACTACAGACCATCTACTAGGCTTCAAAGTCTCAGAGGATCTAAAAGTCAGGGTTTGAAAATGACAAGAAATATATTTCTTCTAGGGTCAGATTTATTTTAGTTGGGAAAGTCAAAGGCTGAATTTTTCCCTATTGACTGGGTAGTATTGATTTCATCCAAAAAGGAAGGAAAGGAAGGAAGGAAGGAAGGAAGGAAGGAAGGAAGGAAG
>NW_012267288.1:9002249-9059658 GCF_000151885.1 Dipodomys ordii | reverse complement strand
GAAGGAAGGAAGACAGGCAGGCACATGTTAGAGGCATGCCAAATAACTATCAACAGGTTTGGTGGGTCCAGCCAACAATCCCAGCTACTTGGGAGGTAATGATTAGGGGAATTCCAGCTGAAGGCCAGCCTGGGTAAAAAGAAGTTTGCTAAAGACTCCATCTCAACTGAAAATACCCACTGCAATAAGAGGACGGAAGTTTGGCTCAAGTGGTAGAATATCTGAATTGCAAGTGTGAGGATCCAAGTTCAATTCCCAATAAGGCCAAGAAGGAGGGAAAAAACCCAGTGAAACAACAACAAGCATACATGGAAGTGGAGCTGTGGCTCGAGTGGTAGAGTGCTAGCCTTGAGCTGAAGAGGTGGGGGACAGCGCCCAGGCCCGGAGTTTGAACCTCATGACCAACCAAAAAAAAAAGCACACATTATTTACCATAGCTAAGATATGGAACCAACCCAAATGTCCCACCTTAGAAGAATAAATCAAGAAAAACAGTATATATACACAATGGAATTCTATGCTTCCATCAGAAAGAATGATATTGCCTCATTCGTAAGGAAAAAAAAATCATATTAAGTGAAGTAAGCCAGACCTAAAGAAACATAGACTCCATGATTTCCCTCATTTGTAGTATATATACACAATGGAATTTTATGCTTCCATCAGAAAGAATGATATTGCCTCATTCGTAAGGAAAAAAAAGTCATATTAAGTGAAGTAAGCCAGACCTAAAGAAACATAGACTCCATGATTTCCCTCATTTGTAGCAATTAGTATATGTCTAGGATAGTCCTAGCAGGATAGCTCAATAGCTATGTACATAGGACCATATAAAATAATGCTAAGCGAAATGAACTCAAGATATGGAAACAAGAGGTTTTTCTTTGTTGGTGTTGTTTTAAATATACTATGTTTTCTTTCTTTCTTTCTTTTTTCCTATGGTTTATCCTCTGTTGTCACTATACTTGATTTTGGTGCCCTGGGTACTATATATATTTTTATCTGAATTAGGGAAGGGAAGGGGAATAACAAAACAGTGAAACAAAGGGCAAAGGGTGAATCAATGCAACAGTAATACTCACAAGACAATAAGCTGAAAATGAACTTTACAACTTGGGTGGGGGTGAAGGGAGGGAAGGTGGGAGAAAAACAAGGGAAGGGGTAACAATGTTGGACAAAAAAATGTACTTACTACCTTACGTATGTAACTGTAACCCCTCTGTACACCACTTTGACAATAAAATTAAATTAAAAACAAACAAACAAGCATGCAACAAAAAAGTAAAAAAGAATAAATTAATCACGATAGATTAATTTGGTGGAATATTATAAAACAGAAAAAAAGAGAATGCATTAGAGCTGCCTATAGTGCATGGAGAAATATAAAAGCTTAATAATAATAAAATAAAAAGCACTCTAAAGAATGACCAGATAGTTTTGTCACATAAAGACAAAAATTGGAAATGATGAAAAAAATACAAGTTATTTTTATAATTTTGTAAAAAAGACAGAGTAAACAGGAACTAGAGTTGGATATTCTGAACATTTCTAAGAAGAAAGTGAGACTATACACAGCAAGACCTTACTGAATAATGAATTTCCTCATAAATGATCTAATACAATAAATGATAACATTAAAATTCACTGTTGAGTTACTCATGTTTTGCTCTATTTTGTGGGGAAAGGGGCGAGTACTAGTATGTATAAATGCAAGTGCTATACCACTTGATCTATAACTCCAATGCTTTTTGCTTCACTTACTTTTTAGAAAGAGTCTCATGTTTTTGCTCAGGCCAGTCTTGCAACTGTAATCCTCCTACCTATGCCTTTACCTAGCTGAGTTGACAAATGTGTATCACACACACAGACTGTTTATTGAGATGGGGGCTCAGTAACTTTTTGCCTAAGTTAGCCTCAAACAGTGATCCTTCTAATCTCTGCCTCCTAGGTATCTGGGATTTCAGGTATATACTACCACACCTGATCCTCATATTATGCTTTATATTTGTCTGCATGCTCAAAATGTTTTACAATAAAGTAATATTTTTAAAAGTTGTTTATTATGTTTGAAATTCTTTTTAAATAAAATTACATACACTTTCATATGGAAAAATAATTCCTGGTAAAATCTGCCTTAAGAAGTTTACTTGAAGCCAGGCACTTGTGGCATCCTAACTACTCAGGAGTCTGAAATCTGAGGATCGCAATTCGAAGCCAGCCAACAGGAAACTGGAAATGGTACTGTAGCTCCAAGTGGAGCAACAGCCTTGAGCAAAAGAGGTAGAGGGCAACACTCAGGTCCTGAGTTCAAGCCCCACAAGCAACAACAACAACAAAAAGTTTATTTGGTGATATTGATGGAAGCCTTTACTTACTTTATGACCTTTGAAATTAAGTGGAAACTTTACTATTTTCTTCCAAAAACAAACAGAAGACAGAGACAAATAGGATTTAAATAGGCAAACAGGATTTATGACCAAAACAACTTAGTAACTGTTTGCTTGTGGCTGGGATAAGATATATTTTTATATTTACTAAGAAAGTATTACTTTTTTAAATAGGAAATTGAAAAGAAAATCTGGAAGAAGAAAATAAAAAAGGCATAGGGGAACCTCCATACAGCTTTCCAAAGTGGTTGAACAAGTTTATACTCCCACCAACAATGCAGTAGGGTTCCCTTCTGTCCACATCCCCTCCAGCATCTGTTGTTATTAGAGTTCTTGATTATAGCCATTCTAACTGGGGTGAAGTGGAATCTCAATGTTATTTTGATTTGCATTTCTTTTATGGCTAGAGAAGCTGAGCATTTCTTCATGTGTCTATTGGTCATTCTTATTTCCTCTTCAGAGAAGTCCTCTTTAAGGCCATATTAAAGCTACCAGCACAACTATGTTTACTGCAGTATTATTCACCATAGTTAAGATATGGAACCAACCCAGATGCCCCTCAGTAGACAATGGATCAAGAAAATGTGGTGTGTACGTATACACACACACACACACACACACACACACACACACGAATTCAATGTCTCCATCAGAAATGCCCCATTTGTTAGGAAATGGAAAGAATTGGAAAAAAATTATATTAAAGTGAAGCAAGCCAGGCCCAAAGAAACATAGGTCCCATGGTTTCCCTTATTTGCAATAACTAGTATAAGTTTAGGACAAGCACAAAAAGTCAAAAGCTACGATTATATAAGACGATCCTAAGCAAAATGAATCGCAAGATAGGGACACAAGAGGTTTTATCTTTGTTGCTGTTGTTTTTAATGTACTTATAATGTACTTATAATGTACTATGTGATTTTTTTTGTTTCTTTTGTATGTTCTTCCTCCATGGTATAACCCCTGTTTTCACTGTGTTTGATTCCAGTGCCCTGCATCTTGTAATTTGGGGAGGGAAAGGGAAATAACAAAATGCTGGAATAAGGATACAGGTTGACCTATTGTAACAATGAGCTATACAAGACACTATGTTGAAAATGAACTTTAAAACTTTGGCTGGGGGTGGGGGGCTAGGGGCGGTGGGGGCAAGTGATGGTAGAGGAAAAACAAAGGAGAGGATAAC
The DNA here is from genome assembly GCF_000151885.1 of Dipodomys ordii. Classification (NCBI taxonomy): domain Eukaryota; kingdom Metazoa; phylum Chordata; class Mammalia; order Rodentia; family Heteromyidae; genus Dipodomys; species Dipodomys ordii. Next base: position 9,056,088 of record NW_012267288.1, on the reverse strand, counting down.
ACTGCTCAATAGGAAATGGACTCATTACCTTACTCATGCAACTGTAACCCCTCTGTACAGCAGCTTTACAATAAAAATATATATTAAAAAAAGAAACTATCAAATTGTCCTCCAAAAATAAAAAAGAGACATACCTTCCACTACCACTGGCTGTGGTTACAATCCACAGTTCACTCTGTTCTTATTCCTTTCTAATGTTTGCCTTCTCATTGCAGCCCAGGCTGTTTCTGAACTCCTGGGGCTAGGCTATCTTCCTGCCTCAGCATCCTGAGCAGCTGGGACTAAAAATGTATCACTGTGCCTTGCTCATTTGTTTTTTGCTAGGCCTTGGCCCTCAACTCTGGGCCTGAGCACTGTCCCTGAGCCCCTTTTTTCAAGGCTAGCACTTTACCACTTGAGATACAGCACCACTTCCAGCTTTTTCTGTGATTAACTGGAGATAAGAGTCTCACAGACTTTCCTGCCTGGGCTAGCTTTGAACTGTGATCCTCAGATCTTAGCCTCCCGAGTAGCTAAGCGTTATACACGTGAGCCACCAGCGCCTGCCTCACCCCTTCTTTAATGTTGTAATAGTCATGATTTTATACTTATTTGGGTACTAAATACATTTTACATGCAAATTACATTTAAGTTTTATTTATTTATTTATTTTGAAGAATTTTTTTTTCTGATGACTGTCGTCAAATGAGAGTACTAGGGTTCGAAAAGTGGCTCAGTGGTAGAGCGCTTGCCTTGCATGCATGAGGCCCTGGGTTCGATTCCTCAGCACCACATAAGCAGAAAAAGCTGGAAGAGGTGCTATGGCTCAAGTAGTACAGCACTAGCCTTGAGTTGAAGAGCTCAGGCACAGTTCTCAGGCCCAGAGTTCAGGTCCCATGGCTGACCAAAAAAAAAAAAGAGTACTGGCTTTTTGTAGCCAGGGTTTTTATCCATGACTCTCCACCCTACCTGGGTTGGTATACAGTTGGCTTTCCACGGTTTTACCGATGCACTGCAGCTTGATTGCCTGGAGGGAGTCATCCACGTGCATGATGGTGGGCAGGCTGCCCAGAGTGTCCTGCACCAAGTTAGCCACTTCCCGGACATCAAAGAGCTTCAGCAGCTCGGAGTACACAGCTGGAAAGGAGCTCAGAAACACGGCCTTAGGAAAAAGAAGAAATTTCAATTAACTCCCGGGGATGCCATGAGAAATAAGCTGTAAAACAGTGGAGCTTAAGTGAGCTTAAGGATTGTGAGACGTTTTTTGTTTTTTATGTTTTGGGTCAGTCATGGGGCTTGACCTCTGGGTATGGGCACTGTCCCTCAGCTCTTCAGCTTAAGGTAAGCACTCTACCACTTGAGCCACAGGGCCACAGGGCCACTTCTGGCTTTCTGGTTAATTGGAGATAAGAGTCTCAGGGACTTTCCTGCCCATGCTGGCTTTGAACCTAGATCCTCAGATGTCAGCCTCCTGAATAGCTAGGATTACAGGTGTGAACCATAGGTGCCCAGCACAAGTTTTTTTAAATAGAAGGAAAATGTTTTTGTACCCACAGTTAAACGAGCAAAAACTTAAACAAAAACCAAATGTGTGGCAGAATAGGAAAGTTTTTAGAAATGTGCAAAGAAATGAAGTAATAAAAACAGGGAAATTCTGGAAAAATCACATTAGCGAAATGATTGGCAAAAATACCAGAGATTCAGAAAATGCAGCCTGATGAAGAGAAAGAATCCTTAAAACATATGGACTGGGACACTAAGATTTCATTTCTTTTTGGAGAGACTTTTTGAACTTCTCAGTTAAATATCCTTTTTAACAAACCAAACATATCAATTCCCTAAAGCACTGAATTTGTGATCTAAGAGTAGACACATGACAATACAGACCAGGGCAGCAAAGATCTGTCTACACATTGTGCTACTTCTGCTTCTAGCCAATGCCATGACTTTGGAAAGTATAATTTTGTCTTCCAGGTTTTAGTTTCACCAGAAAAATAAAAAGATCATTGGAACAACCTTATATTGCCTCAGGTTCTATTGGAAAAAAAGAAATGCACGTGAAGTTATGTGAAGAAATCTGCTAATCTGTGTGTGTGTGTGTGTGTGTGTGTGTGTGTGTGTACTTGAGAGAGAGAGAGAGAGAGAGCACGAACCAATACTGGGGCTCTATTCCTTAGCTTTTTCACTCAAAAATCTTGAAATGTTTTACTACTTGAGCCACCTCTGGCTTTTTGGGGGCTCATTGGTGCTAAGCATCTCATGAACTTTACAGTCTAGGCCGGTGATCCTCAGATCTCAGCCTCCTGAATAGCTAAGATTGGTGTGAGCCACTATGCCTGGCCTGCTAATCATTTTTAAAGGAGAAAAACCACAACAAAACAGGAGTTACCATCAAATCCCAAGGGGGACACTGAAAAAGTTGGACTAAGGTTGTATATCAAAAAAAGCAAATTCATTGACCCATTTAAAATTCCACAATGGGAGGGCAATGGGAGGCAGCCAGTCTCAACTCTCCCCAGTGTGTGTACTGAGCTGAAACTGAGGAGACAGATGGCTTCTCAAGGTGATCTGAATCCTGGGAAGACAGGTACAGTAGCCCAAAAGTTATACTTCATGACTCTGAAAAATCACAGACTTAAAATGTGGAAGAAAAATGCAGATTTGAAGCTCTGCATATAACAAACAAAAGTATTATTTTTTCCTGAATATAGAGATGTAATTACCCACTTACTTTCTGTTTCATATAAATTTTGAGACTTTTTTGACTTTCTAAATAATTCATATCTGCTCCTAAACTTATCAATTTACTTGAATATACTTACTCAGTAACTCCATAGTCCTGTTTAAGGCTATGTTTATATAATCTTCATTGTATTCTACAAAGATCTGAATTATATAAATAAAGAAAAAAATGCATGGTTGAAAAGCAAAAATAAGTTCAATGTTCTTAGGTAACCCTTAATTTGTACCTTAATTCTTTATTTATACCTCTTTACTTAAATCTGTACCTGTAGTATAAGATACATATATAATAATAATTTTTAAAAATGATAAAAAACAAAGGCTTAATTATGGCAGGAAGATAGTGTAAGCTAAGGATTATTACTGTAAATGTAAATAAAAAGACAATTTAGTTTTGTCCTTCCTGGCAGGCAAGACAAATAGAGAGAAACAATCGGAGGAATGTGAAGCCAGGGCTCAGGCGTTGATCCTCTCATTGGGCTGCTTTTCTAGGGGTCCTAAGACAGGGCTCTGTCCACAGAATGGGAAATGGATGACTGCTACTATACCACCTCAGTGCTGAGTCTTGCCCAGGGCAGGCTATCCAAGACAGTGTATTGTCAAGCTTGGCTCAGGCCAGGAGGCCTCAATGAACCTCTGCCACTGGGGCCAGGACACACAGCTCTGTGGGGTCACTGTCTACTGACCCAAGATGATATATTGCTTGGAAAGCAGGAAGCAGAACTTGCCCAGGTGAAAAACAAAAACATAAGATGGAGCAAGGCAATGTGGTTTCTGTCTTTTGCAGTAAAGCTTGGACTATTGGGGATACTTGTTTGGGATGTGGGGGACAAAATTCTATGATAACTCCATTTCCCCTGATGTTCTTGCCATTGCATGTTGCCTGGCAAAGAGATTCTGTACATGTAATGAAGATTAAAAAAAAAAAGTGGACCTTAAAATACGGAGACCATCAGGTGAGCCTAACCTAATAATTCACCTTTAAAGAGTTTTCTCTGGCTGATGGAAGACGTAGTCAGAAGGATTCCACATGTAGTTTCTGGCTTTGAATGGAGCAGATGTTGTGTTCAGGAATACAAATGGCCTCCTGAATGCATTTCTCTTCCCTCTAGCCCCAACTGGCAGCCATGAAGAAAATGGGGACCCCAGTCTTACAAACACAAGGAAACAGATTTGTGTCAACAGCCTAAGAGAACCAGAAAGCATACTCTCCCTTGAAACTTCCAGATAGCACATCAAAGCCAATACCCTGAGTTTGGTTTTGGGAAACAAAAAACTCCCAAAGAACTCTGAAGAAAGCTGTCCAGATCTCTGACCTACAGAACGAGGGCCTTATCAATGAGCACTGTTTAAATCATTAAGCTACAGTCATTTGTTATAAAGCTATAGAAACCTAATACACCAAATCAATCAAATTAGTGACACTGGTCTTAAAGAGCAGTGTAGGGTCAAAAGGGAATCTGGTATGAGAAGAAATATGTGAGTTTCTTTCTTCCCAAAACATAGACAGGCAATGTTCTACTTATTTAGTAATAATAATAATTTAAAAAAACCAAGCCAGGTGCCAGTGGCTCACGCCTGTAATCCTACCTACTCAGGAGGCTGAGATGTGAGAATTGCATTTCAAAGCTAGCCTGGGCAGGAAAGTTTGTGAGATGCTTATCTCCAACAAAACACCAGAAAACTGAAGTGGTGCTGTGGCTCGAGTGGTAGAGCACTCACCTAGACTTGAAGAGTTAAGGCAAAGTACCCAGGCCCAGAGTTCAAGTCCCATCATCAGCAACAACAACAAAAACCTAACTACTCTATCATCATGATGATCATGATCATCATCAACACCATGTATATGTGTGTTGCTTGGGGTTAAATTAAGGGCCTTATACTTCATAGACAGGTACTCTAGCATTTAAGCTTTTTTTTTTTTTGCTTTATTCATTTTGGGGACAGGGCCTCACATTTAATTAATCTTAAGCTCACGTGGAACTTGATCTTTTTGTTTACATTTTCTGTGTAGCTGGGATGACAGGTGTGAACACTAAACCCAGATTTTTATTGGTTGAAATTTGATTTCTTAAACTTTTTTTTTTTTGCCTGAGATGGCCTCAAACTTCAATCCTCCCAATTTCTACATCCCATTGAAAAGTAGTAAAAAAAAACTAAGGGCAGAACAAATCAAATATGAGTCTTCAAAGTTGTTAAAGTTGTTCTTCAAATTTGATCATGGGATAGAAACTTCAAGAAAAATAGCAAGAGAGAGAGAGAGACAGACAGACAGAGAGAGAGGAGAGAGAGAGAGAGGAGAGAGGGAGAGAGAGAGAGAGAGAGAGAGAGAGAGAGAGAGAGAGAGAGAGAGAGAGGAGAGAGAGAGCACAAGGGCAGAGTGGAAGTAGGTATGGAGCAGCAATGACATAGCTGCCGTCCCCTGAATTCCCACAGCAGAGGTCACCTGAAGGAGAAAAACAATCTCTTGCATCTTTAAGAAGAAACCATGACTTACTAAAAATGTTATCTTTGTAACTAGTACAGGTTAAAAGGAAACCTCAGGATAAGAAACCAAATTGTACAATCCCATTAGCAGAGGTAGATAATTCTGCAAACTTGAAGAATAAATACATAGTTAGCCTGTGGGATTATCGTTCTCATGTCTCAACTGCCACTAGTAGGTCTGATTTGGCCTAGGGACATTGAATATTGAGGTCTCTGGCAGGTTCCTGAAGTGCAATGATTGAACTGTCAAAATGGGCTTAAGAGAGCCTGGTTGTATGCTTGCCTACTTTATGCCTTCCAAATGTCATATCACACCATGTTCTGTCAACTTTGTTCAGAATCTGACCGGTTTGATACTTTATTTTTAAGTCTTAGTTCTCAATGATGCTAAGTCTCTGGTCTTCAAGGGATAGCAAGATGCTGCTTTTCCACCAGATAGGTTTTTTTTAACCAAGTCATTAGAATTAAAAGCACATAAAAAAGACCAGAAAGTATAGAGAAGGACATTCAGAATTATCTCTCTGATGTACAAGGTCATGATGTTTGGAAAGTCTATTCTTAAAACAAACAAAAAAATGAACAATAACAAAATCACAGACTAGCCCTAGTAATAGAATTTGGCAATATCAGCACAGTACTGGCCTTACAAGACCAGTCCCAGGATGATTACAGTCAAGTTAAATAAAACAAAACAACGTCCAGTTCAGCAGAGTCCAATAAATACAATGATTCTCAAGCTCACGGACTGAATTGCAGAAAAGAAGGCCAATAGACTAGCTCCAACCAAACCTTCTCCAAGGCTGAAGAAACAGTGTCCAGCTATAAGTGTGGGTTCTGCTAAGTGGCAACAGAAGTATCTCCATGCAGAGAGCAGATCTGGGGAATGGCTACCCAATTTTGATCAGCTAGTACTGAGGGTGTGTGTGTGTGTGTGTGTGTGTGTGTGTGTGTGAGTCTTGAACTCAGGGCCTTGGAGTCTCACTTGACCGTGTGTGTGTGTGTGTGTGTGTTGGGGGTGGGTACTGAGGCTTGAACTCAGGGCCTGGAGTTCTCACTTGACCTTTATTTGACAATAAGAGTCTAACCAACTTTCCCGCTTGGGCTAATTTTGATGCACAATCCTCAGATCTCAGTATCCTCTGTGTGAGCAGAGCTTGGGGGATGTTAAAGCCTCTCCTTAAGAGTGTATAAATGGAAGCTATGGATTTCTGGTAGAGAAAACCTTGAATTAAGCTGCTGTGTAAAAACCAAACAAACTGCATTCATAGTTTTTTTTTTTTTTTCTGTAGCAGAGATGGAAAGGGAAAGCAATTACCTGTGACTGAGATAGGGCTCCAGACCCTTTGCTCTCTTGGGAAAGGAAGAAGCGGACAGACATGAGGAGCTCCTGGATGCAACAGCGGAATTCCTCTTCATTTTGCCCACCAGTGGCCAGGGAAAAGAGCCTCCGGGACTGCACTATGTACTTAAAGATGTATTCCTGTGCCTTAACACAAAAACTTTATAAAGTTAGCTGCAAAGGAGGCCAAGAGTATTTATATAACCATGACACAGCATACAACCTACTATACAGGGTTAGAGTTTTAAATTATTGATTTAAACACTAAGGCCTTGTGAGATTTTTGAACAGAATTTACTTGTAGGAGGAAGAACTGTTTTTCTTTGATGCCTAAGGAGGAAAAAATGTGTAGAAAATTTCAAAAGGATAATTCTGAAGAGTCATGAACATGGATGTTTTTGATCCTTGAATGTCTTTTTAAATTTAATCGATGAAGACATAACTGCTTTTCAGAGTGAATTTATTTTGGTAGATACTCTGGCTGCTTAGCACTTTACCTTTAAGCAGATAAAAACGATCAGTTTATAGTGGACAAAATGCTTGTTTTATAAAATAGATACATTATCTCTTTTTATCTACTGATACCATACCAGATGAGAGTCCAAGAAAATCAGAATACTGCCAGGGCTGGCCTGGACAATCCCCTTAAGAATTTGTATTCTTGAACCTGTCTGTAGGTCAGGCACTGGATTAGTGTCATATACAACCAGAAACAGATATTGTGCAAACTGTGAGACCCTCTCAAACCTGGGCTTCCTTACTGTGACCCCTGATAAGCCACCCTACATCTCTGAAACTTTAAGCTCAGTGCTTCTCAGCTAGTCAGTCTCTGGCAGGTGAGTAGAAGCAAGAGCTGTGATTTTCTATGTATAACTACATCTTCTACAGTCTTCTTCCATAGAAGACTTCTGCCCATCTCCTTCTCCTGTCCTTTCTGAACTTCACGTGTTCTGGAGTTCAGAGGCCCAAGGATTCGATCTGAACAGATTGCAGTGGACAAGCCTGGCAAAGTACCTTTCAAATTTCATCAGTTCTGGAGCAGCTGTAAACGGATTAAGATCCTTGAATTGGAATGTCAGTAATATATCATCACCAATTACTGTCTGTGCAGAGGAAACCAATTAGTTTAAGCATCTCTGTGCAACAGCTTTGTTAGACTATGTTGTCTGCTTTCAACAGCACGTTATTACCTTCAGCACCTCCTGGATATGCTCTTGCCGCTCTGCTTCAGTTATCCTGTCCACGTACCACTTAAGCACTTTGATGAGATCTCTAGAAAACAGGAAGAAATGTTCAGAATATAGAATTGGTCTTATTCTCAAATAAATGCCAACAAACCTGACACTTATAGGTATCATGAGGAGGCTTCTTTCCACGTAAGTTCTCATGATTTCCTGTCACTTTGCTATATAACAATCTTATGAAACTTACAGATCAACACCATCACTACAGTTTTCGAAAACTTAAGGCAGGAATAAAGACTTCCTGCTACCAAGATTCCCTTCAACCTTAACATATTTATTCCATCCAGCCTCCTATTTCTGCCAAGGCTCCCACATGACTAAAATACTGAGAAAAGGACTATGGGCAAGCAAGTGCCTGGAAGGTAAGACTGCCATTGTCAGTCTTGGGCAACTGCTAATTGGGATTTTTCTTCCTTGACCATGAGAACAGCTGGACAGAACACTCTTTTAGTTTCAGGAAGAAAGGAGGCAGAAAGGGATGAAGGCAACACTCGAAGCCACACCTTCATGGATTATCAAGCCAATTCTATCTATGACCTATGAGAAGAAGCAGGATTATGCCAAAGTGTGTTTTTTGAAGGAATACTTCTAGAAGACCAAAATGTTACTGTGAAGAAACATTGTAAAATTAACACACACACACACACACACATACACACACACACATACACACACACACACACACACTCATTCACTTTAAGATTAGAATCTAGCCACTTTGGCCTTTGATCCTTCTTTCCTCTCTGTCTCTGTCTCTCTCCTCTCTTTTTCTCTCTCTCTTCTCACTCTTTATATCTTACTTTGCAATAAAACAAATGTAATTTAGAGTTGGACAGACAGATTCAGACAATCCCAACTTGTGGGCAGCATCCAAATCAATAGAATCAACATCTACTTGAACATATGCCTTTTTCTTCCCCATCAGGTCTGATGAGAGTATTGACCTTGGCCACATAGATGCCACAAAACATCTTCATGGCCTATTTTGGTCTTTTGCTTGCTGGCCTTGATGTCACAACGAGCATAAATACGTTGTCTTTGACATTCCTCACCATAGACTCAGTGGTCAGCAGGAATTGGGGCATTCTTCTAATAATATTTAGGCCTCTAGCGACACGGTGTTTTGGGCTATTGAGAGATGGGTAATGAGTGATCTTCTTTTCCTTGTAGCTGTGGATGCCTTTCACTACTATCTTCTTGGCATTTAAGGTTTATGTTTTGGCTTTAGGGAAGGAGCTTCCTTTTTCATCTTTGCTGCTGTCTTGGGGAAAGGGGTCACATGGCAATTTTTGTCTTGGTCAAACAAGAATATTTGTATGTATCAGGAGACGGAAGCTACTAGCAGTATTTTTCAGATGATGATATGCCAGTGAGTTTCTGACCACCCACAGTTTAGAAATTTGTCTTGTTATGACAGGTGATTATCCTGCCTTTCAGGCCAACATGGAATGTTGAAAATTATACTCTGTACCCTAACTTCTAATGACGATTTTAGTAGGAAGCAATGACCTCCTTACACCAGGGCCCAAATTATTGGGTTGAGAGGGAGGGCCAGTGTTTTAAAACTATTCCTGATGGCACATTTCATTCTTGACCAAAACTAAAATAAAATAAAAAAACAAGCATGTTGATGGAGGGTTGTCTTATAAAACAACATTCATTCATTCAAATGTTGGAAACAAAAATCTTAACATGTCATGGTGAGGAATGCCCAAGTATATCAGATGCTTGTTCGATGATCTCCTCTCCTTTCTATATCACACACGTGTAGAGGTGAAAAGATGAACAAAAAAGTGATTCCAAGCTCTTAGGGAATGGATGTCTAAGGCATAAAGCAGAAATGTAGATAGAAAAGCAATGCCCATACTGGATGAGTAGAGAGAACATCAAATGCATCCCAGGGTTGTATTTCAGGAGGGGCAAAGACTAGAAAGATGTTCTTTACAAGATTCAAAGACAGAAGCTGCTGCCTTTGGTCAAGTAACAACTCCCCTGCCTGAAGCCTGTCATTATTCATTCATTCTCAGCCTTCCTAACATGGAAACTGAGCTGGTAGGAAAAAAGGGAACAGTTAAAAATGGCAGCTACCATGAAAGGGTAGGTTCCAGTGGCTAACTATCTGAGGCTGGGGACATGTCTTCACATTATAGCACTTGATATGTATGTAATAGGCACCCAGGTATAAAGGCAATGGTTGCTTTCCATTTGTATTTCTTTCTTCAGGACAAATATGAGCATCAAGCTGTGTATTGATTAAATGGGGCCCTGGACAGAAAAAAATGAAATCACCCAATATTTTATTTATTTATATATATATATATATATATATATATGAATACCCAATGATATAGAGATGAGAAGAAAAATCTTAAGTTTTAGGAACAGACTGCAGGAAGTTCATTTTTTCTTTTAATGAAAATAAGTTCTAGCCATTAAACAAGGAAGTGTAAGGTAGTAAGATACCATCTTGATAGATACTTTAGTGGCTGGGCTTCATATCATTCTCTACTCCATTTTAAATTCTTCTAAGCAGCTCCTCTGCTTAGGCAAGCTCAAGAGCAACTGCTTCTTCAACCAATTACAAGATAAAGGGCCTTACCTGTAAGCCAGTGCCCCAGCAAAATGACTCTCAATGTAAGTATCCATGACTGGCTTAAAATGATGAAATTTGCTATCTTGCAGCAAATTTATTATGTGAACCTAAAAAAGAAAATTGAGCTTATTATAAAACCAAATGCAAATCATGGTTTTTTTGTTGTTGTTGTTGTTACGGTTAGGATTAACTCTTGTACTGTCAAGTGCATCAACCTCAGCCTCCTGAAAGTCAATAATGAAAGATCATAATTATAATTAAGAATCTGAACTTACCAAAGAATCAAACACTTTAGACCCGTATTTTTGAGAGTTTTCATCTAAAATCCCAAATAAGGTATCCAATGTATCTTGCAGAAACTGTTAAAAAATAGAAATGATAAATACATGAACAAAGTATTACCTCTCTTTCCCATATAATTTTTTTTTATTCTGAGTTTCCAAGAGGGTAATGAAATAGTATATACCTTTACTATCTCGGAGCCATCTATTTCTTTTAGTTTGGAGAGACAGCCTGTGATCTTGTCTGGGTGGGTTCTCCACTTCAAGAGATCAAGCATGTCACCTTTTCAAACAAAAAAGGAATATTAATCATTGCTGTAGGTAAGAACGCCCCATGTGCAAGCGTTCTCCTGGTAAAAGCTAATTTCTTAAACTTGTTGCTCAATCCTGGCAACTCATCAGCCTTGAAACTCAAGTTTCAGCTCCCACTGACTGTGACTGGCCCTTTCTAGCTTGGCATTTATTTCACTGTTTTCTAATTATTTCTCTTTGCCTTAACTTATTATTCAATTCTCAGATTAGATTGTTGCTTCATCCAGGAATTTGTAGCCTTCCAGGTGCTCCAAAATATGGACGACTTACTCTGTTGTTTATTTTTCTATGCCCAAACTTGATGGGAAACTCCAAGAAAAAAAATACAGTTGGGCTTGGATTGTCTGTACTCCTAGCACTAAGAAGAGAGTATGCAGCTGACAAATGATTCTTGAATAATTTCTTGCCTCTGTCTGGTAAGAGGAGAGTTTCATGAGAGCTGGGAATTTGCTCCATTCATGCCTGGACTGCCCTGAACATAAGCACCATGCCTAATAATTCCACCCAGCAAGTATGGTTTTCTTGTTTTCTTTTTTGGGTCCAGTAGTGGGGCCTGAACTCTGGACCTGGGCGCTGTCCTTCAGCTCTTCAGCTCAAGGCTAGCACTCTACCACTTGAGCCACAGTGCCACTTCCGGCTTTGTTTTTCTTTTTGCTTATGTGGTGCTGAAGAATTGAACCCAGGGCCTCATGCTTGCAAGCAAGCGCTCTATCACTGAGCCACCTTTGCAGCCAAATGTATGGTTTTCTTGATTGATAAGGTGTCCTGAACACTGAAATACTGAAAAATCTCTACACAATGCCAATCAGCCCAATAAACTGGCAGGCCATTTAGCAAGTCCTCAGACCTGAGAATGTCAGTTCGTGGACTTTATAATCTGGGATGTTCCATTCCCAGATTCTGGGCTAGCAGAGTACAATTTTTCAATTTCCCTTCTAAACTGACATCCTAGTCTAGGAGGTCCTCTAAGAGCCTCTTCACCTGGAAAGCAAGTAACTTGTGCCTTTATCTTTCTTGGGAAGAATTTAGCAAGCCTTAAGAAGAGGGGTCCCAGTTCATTCATCTCCAAAGGAAATAGGTGAAGATAATACCAACAGGCCAGTGAAGATGATGAAAACTATCAAGACTAGGTACAAGCAGGAATGCACAGGGCAGTGGCATCTGGCAGGGCTGGCCTGAGTACTCAAGCAGCAGGGAAATACCAGGTAACATTTTCTGGGCTAAATACTGAGAAATTCACTTCAAAGCTCTTATTTTAGAAGAAACTCAAATGGACTTTCTGAGAAATAAAGAGACAAGACAAGGAAACAACCCACACTCCAACCCCTCAAAATCAATCAAGTACTTAAGATGAGAAGAAAAAATGTAAGGTAGACAAAAGTGAGAAAAAGTGTAAGAATCTCAGGGGGAAAGAGAAACAGTTGTCCCCAAAGGATTTATACTTAGAAATTAAGTACAAGTTGAACATCCCTAATCTGAAAATTCAGAATCTGAAGTGCTCTGAAAAGCCGACTTTTGTGAGTCTGCTGACAGGACACCCGCCCCGAGTGGAACACTGCACAACTGACCTCACGAGACCCGTCACAGGGAAAATGCAGGCGCACTAAAGACATCATACAAAATGTTCTCAGGTTATATGTATAAGATGTACATGAAATAAATGAATTTCATATTCAGACCTGGATGCCATTCACAAGGTTGCCTGTATGTAAAAACATTCTCAAATTGAAATCCTTTACTATTAACCATTTCTTGTCTCTAGCATTTCAGATAAGGAATAGTCAATCTGTATAAAATAGAGATGTACAACAAGCAGAAATAAAAGGAGGATGGCTTAGAATATAAAAATGAAGAAAAATTTAAACTACCAAGTTAAAAAGATATTTTTATAACAAAACCCCTAAAATACTTAATATTTTATATCTAACACAGCCATTGTTGGGACATGATTGAAGCCTTTTAAAAACTGATTAGTTATATTTAGAATATCAGATATTCCCACAGGGAAATCCAGGAGAGAAAGACAGGGCTCTATTATTCTGCTTTCTCCTTCCCTCCTATTTCTCACAGTCTAACTTCCCTCCCTGTCACCCTTTCTATGATGAAAACTTTAAGAACCTGAAAAAGGAAATTAAAGCAGAACTAAGGAAGTGGAAAAATCTCCCAAGCTTCTGGATTGGGAGGATTAACATTGTGAAAATGACAATACTGCCAAAGGCTATATACAAATTCAATGAAATACCCATTAATATCCCAACCTCATTCTTCAATGAAATAGAAGAAACAATCCAAAAATTCATATGGAACAATAAAAGACCCTAAATAGCAAAAACAATCCTAAGCAGAAAGAACAGCGCTGGAGGAATATCAATTCCAAATTTCAAACTCTACTACAAAGCCATAGTAATCAAAACAGCTTGGTACTGGCACAAAAACAGACCTGAGGACCAATGGAATAGGACTGTAGACCCAGAAATGGACCCACAGACCTATATCCACCTAATCTTCGAAAACAGAGCTAAAAAAAATAGAATGGAAGAAAGCCTCTTCAGTAAATGTGCTGGCAAAATTGGTTAAACACCTGCAGAAAACTAAAGCTAGATCCTTATATAGTACCCTACACCAGAATCAACTCCAAATGGATCAAAGACCTCAAAGTAAAAGCAGACACCCTGAAAACATTACAGGAAGGAATAGGAGAAATTCTAGGTCTCCTTTGCACAGGCTGAAAATTTCTTAATAGAGACCTAGAAACACAACAAATCAAAGAAAGGTTGGACAGATGGGATTGCATGAAACTGCAGAGCTTCTGCATGGCAAAGGACATAGCTAGCACCACAGACTGGGAGAAGATCTTCACTAGCCATACAATGGACAAGGGTCTCATATCTAAAATATACTTAGAACCCAAAAAACTAAATCCCCCAACAATAACCCTCAAAGAAACAACTGCCCAATTAATAAGTGGGCGAAAGACTTAAAGAGAAACTTCTCTGAAGAGGAAATAAGAATGGCCAATAGACACATGAAGAAATGCTCAATTCCTCTAGCCATAAAAGAAATGCAAATCAAAACAATATTGAGATTCCACTTCATCCCAGTTAGAATGGCTATAAACAAGAAATCTAGTAACAACAGATGCTGAAGGGGATGTGGCCAAAAGGGAACCCTACTGCATTGCTAGGGGACTGTAAACTTGTTCAACCACTTTGGAAAGTAGTATGGAGGTTCCTCAAAAGACTCCACATAGAGCTCCCCTATGACCCAGCAATCCCACTTTTGGGCATTTACCCAAAGGATCACAAACAAGGTCATACTAAAGCTACCAGCACAACTATGTTTATCACAGCACTATTTACCATAGCTGAGATATGGAACCAACTCAGATGTCCCTCAGTAGATGAATGGATCAAGAAAATGTGATACATTGCCCCATTTGTTAGGAAATGGAGGGATTTGAAAAAAATTATATTAAGTGAAGTAAGCCAGGCCCAAAGAAACATAGGTCCCATGGTTTCCCTTATTTGCCATAACTAGTATATGTATAGGACAAGCAGAAAAGCTCAAAAGCTATGTACATGTTGACCATATAAGATGATGCTAAGTGAAATGAACCCCAAGATAGGGACACAAGTGGTTTTATCCTTCTTGCTATTGTTTTTAATGTATTTATAATGTACCATGTGATTTTTTGTTTCTTTTGTATGTTCTTCTCCTATGGTATAACCCCTGTTTTCACTGTATTTGATTCTGGTGCCCTGAATCATGTATATACATTTTTCTAGTTAGGGGAGGGGAAGGGAAATAACAAAATGCTGAAATAAGGATACAGGTTGACCCATTGTAACAATGAGATGTACAAAACACTATATTGAAAATAAACTTTACAACTAAGGGGGTTGAGGGATTTAGAGAGATGGGGAGGGAAGGGATGGTAGGAGAAAAGCAAAGGAGAAGGTAGCAATGCTCGATAGGAAATGTACTCATTACCGTACTCATGTAACTATAACCCCTCTGTACAGTATTTTTACAATAAAAAATATAGATGGGAAAAAACCCCTCAATTCATTTCCTCCATGTCATTCTCTCATTTCCCACTCCTTACCCACTCCAGTTCTCACTCATTGCCTGAGCTTCCTCCTTCCTTTAAATTGAAGTAGCATCAAGATGCTCAGGGCCCTATCCAGTGTGAGCAGTGTGGGGCAGAAGGAAGAAGCTCTGCTGACCACAAGGAGACTACAAGGTGGCCTCCCAATGGGAAGCAATGAGGAAGCTAGAACAGGAGGCTCCTGAGCAGAGCTAGAAAACTAACAATGGTCCAGATAAGCTCATGTTTCTGGCAAGAAGGCTGATGGGTCTCAGGAATGCTCATAATGGAGTAAGTGGAGTATGTTTGTCTGGATGAGACTGAGTATGCAGAATGCAACTCAGTGTTATCTCTACTCTGTTTCAATCATTTGAAGATAGGTTAGCTGCTCATACTGAATATTTTACTCTTTCAAACTACCGAAAATATGAATTTTCTACATTCTATTCAAGAAGCACATTTAAGTATATACTATCTCTGACCTGCCAAGAGGCATAAAGTATGTGGATGATATGACCCTTACTGTTCAGAAATTTAAATTCTGTGATCTGGCAATCACAGATATGTGTTGTGGCCTTGGAACACTATCCATGAGCAACACTGGGTAACATTTTGAGTATACACAGTGGCATTTTAGGAATCTATAGATGTAAATATGTTCTAGAAAACTGCTCCTAGAGACTGTATCACTTGCTACATGTCTCACTATAGCAGAAATAAGATTTGTGTATTTTCCAAGTTAAGTAAAATGAATACATACTAATTTAACTCCAATTTGGAACTGGATTGCTTCTTCACAGAGATGTGTGTCTAGCATGTAAATTTCAGAAAGATAAACTGGCTGCCTTTCTCTTTTCTATCTCTTGGAACATACTATTCATTCATTGACTCATTTTGAGCTGTCCTATATTGACAGGGTTAATCAAAGTCAACATGGTAATGAAGCATGTTTCTGTCTCCCAAAATGAGTCAGGTATTGCATGGAATTCTGATCTCATCTTCCATATAACAAAGCATTTAACTTAATGACTTCATGAATAGTTTATTTTCCATATTTATGCAAACATGTACTCTTATTCTATAAAACAGCAACTTCTAATTTTCAGATTTGATTCATTTTTTCAGGAGAATTAAATTATGTTCATAATTCTACCTAACATTCTAAGTCCTATTATTAGAGAAAATTTAGGATCAACCCAGTTTTCAGTTGTGTGTGTATGTGTGTTTGTGTGCACGTGTGCGTGCGCATGAATGCATGCACTGGTACTAGGACTTAAACTCAGGGTTTGTGCTCTCATTTGGCTTTTTTATTCAAGGCTAATATTCTACCACTTGGACCACACCTCCACTTCCGGCTTTTTACTGGTTAATTGGAGATAGGTATCTCATGGATTTTTCTGCCAAGCTGGCTTTGAACTGTGATTACAGGTGTGTGCCACCAGTACCCAGCTTAGAACCAAGTATTTTGATGGTGTAGATCTATTGTTAAGGTTTACCTGTGTGATACAGAAAAAACAAAAAACAAACGGCTTCCAAAGATATCCACACTCTACTTCCTAGAAGCTGTGAATATGTTTATCTTCAACAGCAAAAGAGACTTTACAGTCATAATTAAAGATCAGCTAATAGTAGACTACATTGGATTTTCCAGCTAAAAGTAACCATATAGGCTCTTAATATATGGAAGAGGTCAGAGTTAAGAGAGATTTGAAGATCTACTCACATCTTTTGATGACATAAGATGATGCCAGGGACTAAGAAATGTAGGCATGTGAGTAGAGAATTTAGGAAAGGTTAAAAAATTATTCCTAAAACTTCCATTAGGAATATAGTGTTGCTAATATTTTGATTTTAGCTTAGTGGAACTGACATCCTCTTTTAGACCACTGACTTCCAGAACTATAGGGCAATACATTTGTGTTGTTCTAAGCCAATAAGTTTATGGGTAATGGTTACAGCTCATTCCAGAACTATCCTATTTGGAACATTCAGTTAAAAGTGATTATAAGCTCTATAAAGGTATATAACTAAGCTTACACAGGATGAACAGAAATGTAGTTTAAGAGAGTCAATAATAGGCTGATTTTATTATCTTTAACTTCCATAAAGGAGTTAGGCACCAGTGGCCCATGCCTGTAATCTGAGCTACTTAAAAGGCTAAGATCTGGAGGATCCAGGTTTGAAGCCTACCAATTAAGCAGCAAAAACCTGGGCTGGAGGCATGGCTCAGTCGTAGAGTGCCAGCTGAGTAAGTTTGAGGCCCTAACTTTAAACACTGGTACCATCAAAAGAAAGAAAAAAAGAGGGAGAAAAAGAAGGGGAAAAAAAGAAAGAAAAAAGGAAAGAAGGAAGGAAGGAAAGAAGGAAAGAGAAGGAAGACAAAGAAAAAGAATATAACCTAATTTTTACAGGAGTTGAATGATTCCATAACAAATACTCAAGGTTTGGTAAACGCTTTATAATAACAAATGGAGTTCTGTCAATAAATATATTTGTTAAAAGTAAAACCACTAATCACTGAATACAGAGAAAGTCTAATGGAATTCACTATAGGTTGGTATCCTATATAACTATACTAACATTGCATGCTAAAAATAAGAGGAATTTTAAAAGTAGTCAAAAAGGCTATATTTTGCTTCTTTTCTGACATAACATTTTAAGCGAGAACTATGCTTCATTCTACTAATACTTTTCCATGACATCAAAGAGAGAGCTAATAACACTTATGTTTATCTTAGGAGCTTCCAGTGAAATACAATATCTTATTATGAAGAGATTCTCCTCAACATAATGAATCTAGCTTATTAATATAGCATTTGGGACACTAGCCAGAAGCCTTACACAGTGACTATGAAAAACTCAAAAATGTTTAATTTACTTCTTTCATTACAGACAGTGTTTTTAGAACAATTTGCCAAGGAAAAGAGCTTGTTTTATTAATCATAACTTGCTAAACAATCACTGACATAAAAAGGAATGTTATAGCAGAAAAGCAATATCCATCTAATTAAACAAAAAACAGGCTTTATTCTAAAGCCTGCAATTAGCACAGTTTATGGAGCTATAAAACAAAAGATTAAGGTGGTGGTATTTTTTTTTAAATCTTTTTCCCCCTAAATGCAGCTGGGTTTTAATGGTTTATTCGAGGAGCCTTGTGCTTAGTTTCCAACATTTAGGATGATTTTGAAGCTGTTAAGTGTCATCCATCCACCAGATCATGGGGCTACTACTGTTTGCCTTTTATTAGAAATTTTACATGGGAAGATCAACTTTTTCTGGTGTTGAGCTTTTAAGTATAACTTTAGTGTCTGCCGCATATGCTGACCAGAATTCACACATGCACTGAAACACAAGGGCTTTTAAATAAAACAGCATTATACATTACCATTTTGTGTGAGTTTTGTGGAACAGAGAAATGATGTTATCCAAAAAGACTCCTTGGTAGCCTTCATAGTTTGATTATTATTCCCAAGAAAAATGCCCTTGGAAAAGGGAAGTTTGAGGTAGCGGGTGGGATCCTGAAGGTTTGTATTTTCTTCACACTGTTAAAAAAAAAAGGAAAGAGGGAAGAGAGACCTTATAAAAATTATTAAACGTAAGTTCTATAACTAGCATTTATTAGCTTGGAAACATTCCAAATAGTATTAAAAACTGAATTTGGCTTTTAAGTAAAACGTAAAATGAAAATAAAAAAGAAAGCGAGCACAGATTGTTGACTCATATCAGTTTGGATTTAAATCCTAGCTATTGTCACTTTCAAGCGAGGTGACCATATCAAGTTATTAAAGAAGTTGAGGTTTATGATGTCTTTCTCTAAACCCTTCTTGTCAGAAGAACTAGATTACATAAAGCCCTTAACATAGTCTCTGAAACATTGGAAACATGCTAAAGAAATCATATTTGCAGTGACCATAGGGTTTTTGAAAAGATGCTTAAATTTCTCCAAAATTTCTTCTGAAACAGCTGTTAAACTATTCTCACTAAAAACCAGCAATTAAAGAAATGGTACTTTAGGTAATCTCACTGGCGTGCATGTGTGTGTGCGTGTGTGTGTGTGTGTGTGTGTGTGTGTGTGTATGTGCATGTATGCAAGTACATGCACATGTGTCCTCTGATGTTTGCATGCTATCCCTGAGCCTTTTGTGTTCAAGGTTAGTGCTCCTATCATTTATAATGTGCTCTTGCCAAAGACATTGTTGTTTTATTTGGGCTTATTTATATTCTGCTTTAATAGTGACAAATTTGATTTTAAATTAAAATTCTGAAAATCTATTTTAACAGGAATAGAACACTTATAGCTTAGCTGATTTATGGTATACATTTTATTTTATTTTATTTTATTTTGTCGGTGGTGGGGCATGAACTCTGGGCCCAGGTGCTGTCCCTCAGCTCTTCAGCTCAAGGATAGCACTCTAAAACTTGAGCCACAGCACCACTTCTGGTTTTCTGGTGGACTTTCTCATGGACTTTGTTGCCTGGCTGGCTTCGAACTGCAATTCTCAGATCTCAGCCTCCTGAGTACCTAGGATTACTGAGTACCTAGGTGTAACTACTGGTGCCCAGCTATGGTATACATTTTATAACAAGTATGAGCTTTGTTTCTTTAAGTTTGTTTCAATACTACTGTCTTGGTAACAGGCAAGAGTTTAACAAACAGAACCTCTTTGGCATTTAAGACTATTTTGTGTGATCCACAAAATATTTTTATTTTTAATAATCCATAGGAAAGATAGATGTTTCTAGTAACTTGAGAAACAATTAGAACATTGTGAGATGTTTAATAGCAAACTTGTCCCAGTACAATCATAATAAATAGCCTCCATCATTTTCTTGTACTGTAGCAATTCTAAATATTTTTTTTATCACTTCAAGATATTTTTGTATCTAAGCACCACTGTCCAGTTATTTCCAGGTTTTTGCCCCAAGAACTGGAGCTCTCTTAGTCTGGTTTGCTCCATATGTTCATAGAAATTCTATGACCTGTCTTAATCTCTCCTTTCACCAGTTAATTGACTAGGGCTCTTTGGGCAGCCTCTTGAAATTCCTTCTTGATATGCTCAAGAAGCTCCATTTTTCACTTTGAGTGACGATGCCACAGCTATGTCCTGTCTCTAGGGGGCACTGTGAATAATACATTTAGCTTACATCTGAACCAGCCATTGTGGTCAGATCAGTTCCAACAACCTGGTTCACCTCACTTCTCCCCCTGGGCTAAAAGCTCAGCATCAGAGTCTGAGAGTTTAATATCTTCTTATCGCTAACCTCTATCACTGCTGATCAAGTAAAAAACAGAATAATTAATATGAACAGGCTAAGTACAAACATTTGAGGAACTTGCACTAGGAACACTGATGTGTGTGGGGATGGTGGTATTTGTGTGTGTGAGGTATGAGAGGAAAAAGAATTTTTCTCAACTCAGTAGTGCAAGTAATCTCTTGTTAATGAGTTTACAATACTTTCCTGAAAATTTTAAATAATTCAATAGATATTCTTTTTTTTTTAATTGTGAGAATACCGTACAGAGGGGTTACAATTACATGGGCAAGATAACAAGTACATTTCTTATCAAGCATTGTTGCCTCCTCTTTGTTTCCCCTTCCCATCCCTTCCCAGACTCCCTCTACCGCCCTCCACCCGATCCTCCCCCCTCCCACCAAAGTTGTAAAGTTCGTTTTTCGACATAACGACTTGTACATCTCATTGTTGCAATGGGATATTCTTATAGCATACATTTTATTGTTCGTTGAGTTTTTTTAGTTTACATGCTTAACATATAATATAGACACTGGACACTTTAAATCAAGCCAGTATACTAGTAGTGTGCTATCTCAGGCAATTATATATTTCCTTCTCAGAGAACACTCATGGGTCAGGGATATTATAACCTGCGGTACTTCTATGATTTGGCTAATGTCACAATATTAGTGTTAGCACCAGGATGAAAACCAAAGTTTGTGTCCACAACTACCATGGAACAGTATCTCTCTTGATTGCTGTTTTAATCATCTTTTGAGTTTTTCTGGAACAAAGCTATATAATTTTATTTGGTTTCTAGATAAAATATGGTCAAGGAAGACAAAAGCACTCACTTCCCTCCAGAAAGTACACATGTGGAAGACACCGTGGGAGAGGGCTCTGAGAAGAAGTAAGCCTATGAGTCTTATAGTGAAGTGGCCATTCATTGTTCTGAACCCACACTGCAACCCAGACACAGTGATAGGAAGAGGAGATAGGAGCAAAATGAGGCTGACACTCCAGGAACTCAGGAACACAACAAATGACCTAGAGATCATTTGCTCCTTCATCTGATGGCAAGAACTCAAGAAATAGGCCTTAAGGACTGTGAAGACAGAAACAGCATCACAGAAGGTAGGCCTATGTAGCAGGGGTAAATTACAGCAAGTTTCACTCAGCCTCTTTACAGGAAATACACAGTTCACTAGCAGAAGATAGGGAGTAAAAAGAGTTAGTAACTACTCTTCTGGAGTGGATTGCTGTAGACATTCTTCAGCCTGGGGGGAGACAGTCTATACTGTGAGATCTGGAACCAGAGAATGGACAGAGAAAACAAATGGGAATGAACAATCTCTCCCTTAGTAGAAGGTCAAGAGTTTATAAGACACAGATAATAAGGCTGAAACATTCAGTTTGGAAATAGCATGTAGAACAGAGTCACAGCTGGGTGTTTTTCTGTGTTCAATATATATGATACCACGGCAGCAGCCCTAAACTGCAGCTGTGAAGTTCTTCTGGTAAGTACAGTTGGGAGATGGGTTTTCATCATAGCAAAGTGTGGTTGTTCTGCCATACTGGGTGAGATGATAAAATATGGATCAAGTTCATTCTAGGGTGTTATCTATATATCCATTGTTTTAACTTTGGCTAAAGGAAAGCTCCCATGCCCAATCCAATGGAGGCAAGGAACAAGGCAATATAGGCGTGAGAATAAAAGACACTGTCTCCATTAAAGAACCTGTTCTTTTGTGGGAGACACAAACACAGCTAAAGCGTGAACCATGATATTGTGAATGGATGATGGCAGATCAATGACAAGAGAATTAACTGAACAGTTTCTTTAGGGGAAACAAGGTCTCTTGAGGCAGCTACTTGCTATGCTTGCTTTGAAAAGTCAGAATCTGTGCAAGTCTAAAAATGAGAGAAGAGATTGAGAACTAGTAATCTATTTTACCATGCTTGGGTCTGAATCCAGAGCTGGCCAGACAAGTTCTTCGAGGCTAAAATGCAAATATGAACATGCAGGCTTTACAGTAGCAAGGTATTCTCTATCTTTGATATTGCATAGCTTGTCATTGATCTAGCTTGTTTTTTTCTTAGCATTAAAATCTCTTGGTTATAGTAGTGAATGGCCCTAGGCTACTTGCTGAGCCGCTGACCATTGTCTTAGATATGTGACAAGTAGAGTAGTCAGTCACAGTCTTTGCACACATGTGATATTTACCTAAGATACACTGAGAGATCCTTATTTACAATTTATTTAGAAAAAAATCTAGCACAAAACTTATAGCACCATTAATCAAATTAAGGGCTTGTAATTTGTGTGCAGCAGAGAATCAAACAAAAATTATACTGTTAGACAATGTAGTTGGTTCCAGTTAAAGAAAACTCGATTTAAATAGTGTTTGAGGTAAAATATCATTTTGTGTTAACCTTTTCAGTGGGGCTACTCAGCTCTAATATTAATATTATTGTTATACATTTATTAATTTCCTACTATTTTCCTTCAATTCACAATTAGAAATGCAACAGGAAATGAATACAAGTCCCTGCTTTAAGGTTCTTATACCTCTGGACTCTGCATTCATCTGTTAGCACTAATTACAAAACTGTAGGAGACAGCTAGATATTGCTGGAAAAGGGAAGGCTTTATGGGAAAGGGCCTATTTGAACTCAGTCACTGGACAACTTAGCAACTTAGTAAGAACCTGCCTCAAAATAATTTTTTTTAAGTGTTGGGGATGTAAGTAAAAAAAAGAAAAAGAAAAAAGAAAAAAAGAACAAACCCAACCCCTACATAATTCTGAAAGTTACCTGAAGTTTAGGTTCCCTGGATTAAAACGCTATTGAAGAGGTAGAAGTGTTGGATTAAGGAGGCTGTATGTGATAATCAAGAACAACCTGCAGATCTCTTCCTGGAGGGGGTGGATGAAGGTGAGATTGAAAAGCTCAAGTCTGGATATGCTAAGTGTTTCTGGGAGAAGCAAAATCCAGCAGCATCAAAGGATGTTTATTTTTAATTTATATTTTATTTTTATTAGTATTCTTGTAATAATAAGATAAATTCTACAAGGTTCTCATCATCTGAATTTTCTCTCTGATGCCTACAACAGTATGCTTTGTGGCACATAGTTTTATGACAAGTATGGGAATTGTCATGACAAAGTACAGACCAAAAAAAAAAAAAATCCAGTAATGCTGAGTTAGCTAAGGTGACTTATAGTACAGTGATATACAGGAACTCATGAACTAAAAAGTTTTTTGTAAGGTTTATTTGATCCCATCACAGCAATGGAAAAGACAAACATAAAGTTTACCCAAATATCTATCCCTACATTAAGATGAAAAACATTAACCATCCTTAAAATGATACTTTTCCAAGCATCATTCTTCTTGTGACCAGCACCACAAAAGAGTTTTGTTTTCAATCATTCTCATGCATTTTTCTAGCATGAAAAGACAGTGAGTTAGTAATTGTCCCCTGCTTTCCACAGCCTGTCACCAACACATGACTGGTACCTTATGCACAATGAGCTCGTGGGTGCCATCTGGAAGAGTCCGGCCATCTTCCTGCATCAGGGGTACAAAGGAGAATCCAAACAACTTCTTCTCTCCTTTCTCCTTGGCTGTAAAGAGAAAGAATTGTCTGTTTATTAAAGCACATGCTGCCCTGTCTGTGTTCTAGAAGCATCAACATAAAAAAATTGGTCCCTTTTGCGGCCAAACCAGATACTTCTCACAGTAGTGAGTAACTTTCATGAGATGACAACTACCTAGTCTATAAGTTAAATTCTTTGCCTAATTTCTTTATGGAATTTGTTAACTAACATTATACTTAAAAAAAAATACAACACAAAAGTGGATATACTGTTTCTTTTTGCATCGTACCCCTAGCGGGTATGGACTTCTTATACGTTTTATTTTCTTAAAGAGTGACCAAAACATAGTAGGTTCCCCATAAATATATGCTTCATAAAAGAATGATGAGTGAATGGGAAGTGTGATGGAAAAGAAATTTCTAAGTTCTGCCTTGATCCATGAAAACTCTTCCTCGATATCTACATAGATGAGGCTAATGAGTCTTGTAAAAGTAACTTCTTTGCATTAAGTTAAGGGTGTTGATAAGCAATCCAAATTGAGAAGTAGAGTTTAGCATGGGTTGACTGCAATACTCCAGATCCTGGACAGGGGACAATGAGGTTTTCTGATACTCAATAGAGGATAGTGGCTAGAAATGCTGAGAATCCTTAGCTGGTATGGAGGTCCTAGATGGTAAGCAACGTGCTTTGGATCTCTTTAATTACCAATTCAGCTCTTCTACTAAACTTCTTTTCTTCAAACATGGAGGAAGTGTTATTAACAAAATTTTGCTTGTTCAACTCCACTCTCTCCTAGAACTCAGACATTCAGGGAGGAGTTTTCCATCACTGGAAGCCTATTATGGGATGGATAGCAGTCCTTTCTCACACAGTTTTGTCAGTGGAGCAGCATTTGAACAGAAAAGTTCAATTCTGGGACAGGGAAACCTGAGCTACAGGAGTTCCATAGGGTGATTATGAAGATTAAACAAGAGGTTAGCAACACCTCAGCCTAACAATTGCTCCCAGCATCTCTCCACAGGGAAGTGGACCTCATGCAGGGAGCAGTAATTTTGGCTGGCTGGCCTTAGATTCTGACATAAGGACATCCCTGAAAATGGGATTTAAATGTGTTCTTTCACAAAGAAAAGGGCTTTCTTTTAAAATCATGAATTTCAACTCCAGAGAGAAATTTAGAAAACATAGATGTTTCTTAAAGTCAAATAAAATCGTAGTAAAAATCACTAGGAAGAGATTTCACCACAAGGAGTTTTTGTGATTTAGAGGAGACCTACTTAGAACTAGCTTTCTAATTTTGTTTATTTTCTTGGTATGTTTTACAATATTTAATTTAGAAATACAGAAAGGATGAAGATTTCATAGCAAATAAAATCAGCAAAGATAGGAAACAGAGCAATAGTTTGCCCCAATTTTTTCTCCTGTTACAAAATAAAAAAAGGAAATTAAGTAAAGTGCATGGCCATTTGTCCTGAAATATTAGGCCAGGACAAATAGGTTGAATGTATTGATCCTCTTTTACTAATAAAATAACAAAAAATCAGTTTTCCATTAATCAGTAATGCTGCCTACTGCCCACTCACACAGCTGTCCCCACTTTCAAACTCCATATCCATCATTCTAACTACCTCCTTGCAAATCCGTGGCCTCTTCACTCCTTTTCCACTGTAATACTTCAATCTGGTTAAATCCAACTTCAGTTCACTCCATATCAAACTAGACCAATTCAGTTTAATGCACAGTCACTCCAGAGGTCCTTAGCTGGATAAACCATAGCTTTAATCTGGATTTTTTCCCCCCTTGGTAGTTAATTGGAGCTAGGAGTCTCATGGACTTTTCTGCTGGGTTGACTTTGAACTGTTATCCTCAGATCTCAGCCTCCTGAATAGTTAAGATTAAAAGTGTAAGTCATTAGAGCCCAGCTTTTATTTTTAAAAAGTACTTTCACAGAAAAATTGAGAGGAAGGCATAGAGATTTCCTATATACTCTATACAGAGGCTTGCGTGCTACCAAAATCTCCAACCAGAGAAGTATATTTGTTAGAATTCATAAATTACAACCCAAAGCCCATAGTACAAATTTGAGTTCACATTTGGTGTTTTATGTTCTTTGGAACATAGATGTCTACAGATGGTTCTGGAACAACTGGTCCATAGATATGCATGTAGAAGAGATAAACCACAAAACTCCTAGAAGACTACACAGAGGAAAATCTAGATGACCCATGGTTTGGAAATGGCTTTTTACATTTACATTTACATAGCAGATCACTGACCCATATGTCTCTATTTCCCAAGTTTAGGTTTCTAAATTGCACCTTACTCAATTGCCTATCTGAATGTATAACAGATATTAAATGTCTAAAATGGGGTGCTTGAGTCTGCTTCCCAGACTGATTATTCCTGTTGATTTTCACAAATATGCACATTACTGGGTCAAAATCCTGGGGTCACATTTGACTTCTCCTTTCACATCTTCTCTGTCAAATGATCAGTTACTCCATCAAACTGCTATGTATGCCACTTTGATATTTTAGTTGAAGGGCTATGAAAATCGCCCAGATGGTCTTCCTGTTTCCAATTGGTCCATTTTTAATTGGTTAACCACACAGCAGCCAGATTTAACCTCACCCCAAATCCTCCAATGGCTCTCATTCTCATCCAAAGAAAATCTATAGTCCTCACCATGAAGTAAAAGATAATATAAGATCTGGCTCCTCTGATATCTCTCTGGTCTCTTGCTCTTCCTTGAGAATGTCAAGCATGTTTCAAGATTATGCTTTTTGCATTTATTGCTCTCTGCCTAGACTATTCTCTCTCCACAGACCCCAATGGCCCAGGGCTTCACTTGTTTTATTCTGTTGCTCCCTCCTCAACTGTGGGATATATTCTAGGACTTCTAGTGGATGCCTGGATCTGCAGATAGCATCAAACACTATAATTTAACATATAAAGTACACATACTAAGAGATGAGCAATAATAACTTACAATTGATTTCAGCAACCTTTGGGTTTTTTTCCCCCCTTTGGCTTATTAAGCTAAGAACTTTTACCTTTTCAACTAAAGGAAATACCTTATGGTTTCTTCCTAGCATATCTTAATTATCAGCATTTGGGGATCATTGGGAAGTAAAACAATGGTAAAGTGAACAGAAGCACTGTGATATCACAGCAGTCAATGTGATAACAGCCAATTACCAAGTGACAACCAGGCAGTTAGAACACAGGTATGCCAGAAAAGGGAATGATTTATGACTTGGGTGAGACAGAGTGGGACAGTGTGAGATTTTATTATACTACTCACAAAGGCATGCAATTGACAATTTATGAATTGTTAATTCTGGAATTTTTCATTAAATATTTCTATACTGTGCTTGAATTAAGTAACCGAAACTATGAAAAGCAAAACTGCCAATAATGGGAGGCTACTCTATTAAGTTTTTATTTGCTCATTCGCCAGTCCACTCTATGGAGTAGAAGCTCTGTGAAACGTGTACATCTCCAGCACCCAGGAAAGGGGTTGGCACACAGTGGGTGTTCAGCACATTTCATGAATAAATGTTTGTAAACAAATATATGTGCACATAAAATGATCTCATTGCTATTTGTAGTTTATAGGATTATGGGGATTTTTCCTCTTTTCTTTATGATTTGATATTTCTTTTGAATTTTAACAATGAATATAAGAAAAATCCCTGTGAACAATTTTTGAAGTATGAGAGGACACAGATTTAACTGAAAATGTCCTTTGTTCTGCCTTCCAAGTTTGAATTATAATAATTTTCTCCAAATGCTTTTTTTCCTTTCCTTAGTATTTCACTTTTATTTTCTCTTTTTTTTAATGTTAAAGCCCAAAGTTTATATGACAGTTCAAGTGGGAATTTATAACAAAAACATGTAGAAGGCCTCCACACTGGCCCATTCCAAGTCCTTTACGCAAAACTCTTCTGGAAATTTGGAAGACTAGTAAGACCTTGTCTTCCTATATTCTGAAATATGTACAAAATGTAAAATTTATGGAGTTCTCTGAGCCAGTTCTATTCTATCCTTCTAGCCATATTCTAGCCATATTCTATCTTTCTGCTCATGGACAGAGTCCTCCTCTATTTAACTCTTAAGTGAATTATACTATCCTTACAGTGAGGTTACTGCATAGCTCTTGACAATGTCTTCTTCCTTCCAGAATGGAGAAGAGCCAGTTACTTCTCCAATTATGCGATCCTTTCCTGTCTCTTGTCTGTCATTCTGCTATCAAAACAAAAATCACCAGCACCTTCTCTATTCATGGTGTACCCTCTGGTAAATGTCTAATGCTTCTGGGATTCTGGAACTATCAGAAGATCCTTGATGTGGAATTGGTGGGAACGGGAAGTGGAGGTTGGAGAGAATGGTAATGAGTGCAAAAGAATTAAAATAGAGAACTCAAGAAATGTCAACTTTATGGATAGAGATGTCCAAATGGACAAATCTTGTAACATTTTCATGTCTTGAGTTGATTAATTCTATAACATGAGGCAATTACTTCATTTTATATCCAAGACCTTTTACAGGTGACATCATTTGATTCTCATTTTAATATCAACTCAATATTATGGATTCAGGAAAATCGGATGTATCTAAGCTTGATAAAGACTTTCCCAGTAGATTCTCATGTCCATAAAATTCCAGACTGGTCAGGGTTGTCCCAAACCACCAGAAATAATGCAGTTCTTAATTCTGTATCTTCCCTTTCTGTCTAATCTGTTTAGACTCTACATGACAGAGCTGAGTATCTTTGTAAAATCAATCAATCTTTGGAGAACACATAGGCAGAACACATAGGCTTCCTATAGGTTTTTCCTCCTTCTTTCTCCTTCCTCAGTTTCTATGTTGGTTGCTAGCTCTTCTAGGAATGAGCTCATCCCTCCCAGGATTCCTTTTTGCCTGCATTCTTCCTTCCAGAGGTCTCTCATTTATTCCTCTTTATATCAGCTCACATGGGTAGTCCAGCTCAGTATAATA
Organism: Dipodomys ordii; assembly: GCF_000151885.1. NCBI lineage: Eukaryota > Metazoa > Chordata > Mammalia > Rodentia > Heteromyidae > Dipodomys > Dipodomys ordii. The sequence continues at coordinate 9,027,192 of NW_012267288.1, read as the reverse complement.
CAGTGCCCCAACACAACGAAGTCACAGAATCAAATTACCACATACTTACTGGAACAATGCCGGAACTCAAAGCGGATATGTGCGCCCCTGAATTTATCCACAGGAATAGGAAGTTTCAGTAGTTCAGACCACCTGGGACTGTTGTTGTGGTAAAGCACAAAGGAGTGGTACTCACTAGCTGGTGGCTCTCCAGAGCCAAAGGAGATAAAATCCTAATAAAGCAAACAGGCAGGTTAGAGACAGCTTCATTGGAAGATTCGTTCAAAAGCTACAGAGCAATCACTGCACTTATCTGCCAGTTTTACAGCTAGCACCTCGTGGAAATACCTCCCGTTCTTTATATTTGTTCCTGACTAGTGGGGCTATATCTGTTTGATCAGGTTGCTGGTCTCTAAGAGAAGGCTGTGCTAAACGAGAGCTCTGGTGACACATGGGCGATAGACATCACATTGGGAGTTCAACTCGGCAAGAAATTCCCAACCTGTTGGAGTCAAAAGCCTATTGTATGATTCAGTGGGTGAGGCATGAGGCCACAGACTCAGTCCTCTCACAGGAGCTAGCACACACGTGCGCGCGCACACACACACACACACACACACACACACACACACACACACACACACACACACCTCCACCGAAAGGGGCTTACAGATAATTACTTCTTCCATAAAGAACACTGCTGCTGTTGTCCCAGTTAGGGAAGTAATACTACACTTTGTTTTTGCAAAAATAGTGTAGAGGATTAAATATAACAGTTTTTCACTTAACTGCTAGATAAAAAGTATTCTCTATCAAAGAATGGTAGATAAAAGAATCAAATGGCATAAAACATTGCATTTCAGAGATAACCACTAAGAGGAAACGAATATGTAAACACCTTTTCATTTTCTAATTTCTTTTCCATGAAACACTTGAATGAACTTAGAAGAAATACCACACAGAGGTAAGGAAGGAAATATGATACCGATGAAATTAATAGAATATATTGAAAAAGAAGTGAAGGCGGTGATGTAGTACTGATTTATTGTTTTTTGAATGACCAGTGTGACGTACCTTTAAGGTCTGGCCACCACTATCTACGATGAACATCGTCACCTCCACATTTCTGGCCACACTCTTCCCACCTTTCTCAAACTCTCCCCTTTCTATGGTAATATATAAATCATTCCTCATTTCACCTGTTAGGAAAGAAAAAGTAAAACCATGTTATATATGGATGATATATATAGGAAATGTAAAAAAGTACTCTATACAGAAACATTAGTTTACAAAATATACTGCTACTTTATAAAAGTACAAGTATATTTATACTTTTATAAAAGGGTAATCACCCTCACTGCCAATAGGCAAGAAGAATAAAAGGCAGCCAGGTCTTTCAGTACTTTTCATCCACTTCAGTACTGAAATGTGCATTTAGGAGGAGAACATGGAGACTGAGTAGGATGGTGTTGTTAAGTTTCGTGGTTTTTCAATATTTCCCTCGTTTCATTTATGAGGTGTGATTACAAAATGACAGCCTAGCAGAGGTGGCTCACACAAACCAGTATTACAACTGCATAGTCAGAGCACTTCACAGGAGAAGAAATTCCTAAATGGAATAAAATGACAAGGCTGCATAGAGTACAATTACAATTTAAATCTTTCCCCAAACTCATGAACAAAATGATCTCACTGCCAGAAAAAATCCAGATTACTGCTTTATGAACACAGATGTAGAATAATTCAGCCACACAGACAAACTCAACTTTGTATTTTATACCATCAAACTGTAGAACAATTAAGAAGGGCCTTAGATTCAAACTGACATTTTCTAGGCACATAAACCATCTACACTTTCACTGTTGGTGATTTATATGAACTGAATGCTTTTTAATCTTATGCCTTTCTTGGTACTGCAAGAAAGTTAAAAGAGAAAAGGAAAATTGGATGGCAACTAAAACACTTAGGGAAATGGGTTGAGAGCACTCTCTTGCTTCTGCTGTAAGAACTAAATAGCAAAGGGAGAAAAGAGGTAAATAATTAAGGGGTGTGATGCTCCTAGGAGGTTTCTGAAGGCAAGTTTTGGTGAAATGGCACAGTTGAATTTATTTTTATTTAATACAGTTTTCACACATTTGAAGTAAAAAAAAGTTAATGTGTGTGTGTGTGTGTGTGTGTGTGTTCACATGTGCACATGCGCACACACTGCTACCTGAACTAAGAACTTGGGTGCTGTCTCTGAGCTTATTTGCAAGGCTAACGCCTTACCACTTGAACCACAGCTCTACTTCTGGCTTTGTGTGTGTGTGTGTGTGTGTGTGTGTGTGTGTGTGTGTGTGGTTAACTAGGTAAGAGTCTCATGGACTCTCCTGGCTTGGCTGGCTTTCAATTGTGATCCTCAGATCTCAGACTCCCTAGTAGTTAGGGTTAAGGTGTGAGTTACGGGTGCCCAGCTTAGTATTATTTTTCTGAGACACATTTTTACCATTTAGCTCTAATTAATTGACCTCAACTTGTGATCCTCCTGCCTAAGCTACTCCAGTGCTGGGATGACAGGTATGAACCACTGTGCCCTACTTTCTTTGTTTTCTAATGAAAGAACAAAAGAACAAGAAGAAAAAGGAAGAGGACGAAGAGGAGGAAGAGGAAAAACAGGAAGAAGGAGGAGAAGGAGAAGGAGAAGGAGAAGGAAGGAAGAGGAGGAGGAAGAAGAGGAGGAGGAGGAGGAGGAGAAGAAGAAGAAGAAGAAGAAGAAGCAGATCATAGGGCTCTCCAGTATACTTAATCTCTTTTTCCTCAACAAAGATGCTACTGTTCCCAGATTAGCAGTGCTAGCTATGAAACAGATGGTCAAATAAAACGGACAAACTGAGTAAGTTCTAAAAAGAATTAAACTTTCCTGCTAATATTAAATCTTAACCCTTTAAAACAAACAGTGGGAATAACTGATACAGAGGTCTCTGACCTATGAGTTTCACTATTCTTTTATAATTCATAAAAACCAACCTGGTAAAGCTATCCCCAAAGGCTATCTCATCATAGGTCAGCCAGAATAAGGAGCTCTAGGTTGTAGTTATCTCTGCTACTGTTACTCTGTGATGGGAGTCTAGACAGGACAACAGGGAGCTCTGGGTTTCTGTGTTACTGTCACGGGAGCTGAGGTTGGACATGGCAGTACATGCCTGTAATCCTAGCTATGCAGAACGCACATGTGGGAGGCATGTGGGTTGCGGTTATCCCAGGCCAAGATGCTAGTATGACCCTAAGTGGGTGTGATGTGGCATGCCTGTGGTCAAGCTATGACAGGGGCTTGCTGAGCAAGAAGAAGGCCCTGAGTTTAAATCCCAGTCCGGGGGTAAGGTGGGGAGATGTAGGGGGAAGTTGAACAAAGATAGAGAAGGGGAAAGAAGAGGTGATAGGAGGACAAGGTGACTGTGAGTTAGATTACATTGGTTTCATGACTTACAAAAGAACCTGGAAATCGATTGATACATTAGACTATCGTATACAGATGATATTGAATATAGATTAATTTTCTACTTCTTAACTCAAAATTCCCGTGAGCCCCTTTCACTTTTGCAAGTTTTTGTTAGAGTAAAACACAATTGCTTTGAACAGAGAACTCACGATGAAAAGAACATTTCTCCTGGGCGACTCTCCGCATATGCCTCTCCCCAGGAACTTTGCAGCTTGCTATGTTCCAGCACTACAACGTGCCACTTTTTGCCAAAATATGCAGAAGGATAAAGTTGACACAAGTGCTAATTAAAATCAATGCACTTGAGGAGCTCTGGAGAAAACTAATAAGCCCAAATGGTGTTAGGAAAGCATCACGGGTAATTAAGGGAAAAACCATAAAATGAGTATGAAATGGAGTCACAGCACCAATGTGAAGAAGCTCTTTTTTTTTTCTGACAATGTTTATTAACACCTCATACCTCTCAAATTCATGACTCTGGAAATTTGTGGTGTGCAACCCTCTCCTCTCATTAGCAGTCTGCTCACTGAGAAGCCTGTACATGTACGCAGGCTTCTCTAAGAACTGCAGCAAAGATAAAGATAAAGCCAAAGCAGTGCAAAAAAAGTCAAAGCAGTTCAGTGACTATAGTCAAAAGGGTCAATTAATGGCTTGACTGAAATGGGTAAGAGGTTTCCATCAAGAGACAAAAAAACTCCATCCTTGACATTGTCTTAAGAGTGCTTTAGCTGAGTGCTGGTGGCTCACGCCTGTAGGACTAGCTACTCAGGAGGCTGAGATCTGAGGATCATGATTCAAGGTCAGCCTGGGCAGGAAATTCTGTGAAACTCCTATCTCCAAATAGCTACCAGAAAACTGTGCCTCAAACTGGCAGGGCACTAGCCTTGAGTGAAAATGCTCAGGGACAGCATTCAGGTCCTGAGTTCAAGCCCACTACCAACAACAACAACAACAAAAAAAGAAGAAGAATGCATAGAGTAAGCCATCACCATATCACATAAACCACTGAACAGAGCCACAGGGGCAGTCCAGTACTTATCTGAGCATTTATTAAGGATCATAAAACAGGAGCTAAACGTTCCTTTAATCAACAAACTAGAGAACATATTCAAATAACAGTTTTTATTTCCCTGTGTGAACTACTATTGGTAATAATAATAATGATGATGATGGCAATGATGGCGGAACAGAAGTTCCTGTCTGAAAATCTGAACTTGTGTGCGTGTGTGTGTGTGTGTGTGTGTGTGTATGTATAATACTATGATTTGCACTCAAGGCTTGGTGTTTGCTAGCTACCCTGCTAGCACCTGAAAATCTGAAGCTTTTTGAGTAGGGAATAGAACACTCAGGAAATTTAAGATTTCAGGACAGGGTGTGGTATCTCATACCTGCAATCCTGGGAGGTGGAGATGGGAGAAATGGGGTTCAAAGGTCAGCCTGGGCAAATAAAAAGTTATTGAGATATTATCTCAAAAACAAGTGGGAAGGAGTGACACACACTTGTAATCCCGACTACATGGGTGTGTGTTCAGGGACAAAAGCAAAAGGCTCTATTTGAAATACAACTAAAGCAAAAAGGGTTGGAGACATGTCTCAAGTGGTAGACTGCTTGCTATGTAAAGAGCAGAGCTTAAACTGTAGTACTGAAGAAAAAAAAAGGAAAAAGATTTCTGAACTTTTCAGATTTCAGACTTTCATGTTAACAGATGTTCAACTAGTAAAGTCCATGCATATACTCCAAAAATCTAAAAAACTCTGGAATTTGACACATTTCTGGTCCATATCATTTCAGACAAAGGAGATACAACCAGGAGTGGTAGTCTGTGCAGTGTACTTTACTAAATGTTTGCTATGTGCCAGGTCCTTTGCAAAGTGTTAAAAGTAGACTAAGTAATATGTCCAAGGTACTATCAGCAACCTCACTTTACTTATGAAAAAAATGTAATTCAACTGAGAAGATCAATCAAACAAGTGAGTGCAATTCAGTCTTCATCACCACAAGTGACTCCAATAAGGAAGGTATTATTAGCCCTATCTATGATGTATTAATCAGACTAGTCTTGAAGTACTGATTGAGTCCCAAGGATCTCTTTAGAGGGTAGAAACAGACACAAATGTAATCAAGACCATAAGTAAAGGTGAGAAAGACCTTGGAACCCATCACAAGAGAGATGTGAAAGATAAGGCTAAATGAATTCAAAAACTTGAAATTCTAAGCCAAAAAAAGAAAATCGATGAGTGAAAGACAGGGGGATCTAATGCAAAAGAGATCATCCTTAGAAGTGATGTGATGATTGTGTGTACTTGTTCATGATAAATATTCAAGTGTGAATTAGAAGATCATCATAAGAGACCTTGAGGAGGAAATTAATACTCAGAACACAAGATTGGATTGAACAGTCCTTCATGTATGTGGTAGACAGAATAATGATACTCCCCTTCCAGTGAGTATGTCACATTACAGAGAAAGAGAAAGTTTGCAGATGAGACTAAATTAAGGATCTTGAGATAAGACTTCTCTGGGCTCATCAGGTTTGGGTCTGATACAATCATAAAGGTTCCTGAGAAAGGGAGATTGAGGGATCAGAATTTGAGAAGGGGATGTGGTGAGGGAAATTGATTGGAATGATGGGGGACTATGAGCTACAACATATAGACAACCTTCAGAAGCTAGAAAACCTAAGGAATGAGATTCCCCTAAGTACCCATCAGATTCTCCCTTAGTACCATTCAGCCCTGCTGAATTTCTTTAGCCTACCTTAGCCTGATGGGATGTGAATGTCTGCTCTCTGGAACTGTAATATAATCCATTCATGTTGTTTTAAGCCACTTCAATTATGGCACCAGAAGAACTGATATAGCATGCCTTCCACTACTTCCTAACACCTTCAAGGAGGAGGCATAAGGAGAAGATTCATCTGGATGGGCTGCAATATTAACTGATGATATGCTGTACTTCTCACACAGAGCAAATGTGAATAATAACTAGCAATGCCATTTTCTCCATTTTCTGTTGGTTCAACTCTTCTTTATTTTGCTTGGTTTTGTTTAGGAGAGTAGTTTCTAAATGTTAGAGAGCACTTTCTAAGTTTCTGCTTAGGACAATCAAATATACAAGGAGGACAGACAGAACAGCCCTTATGATGGGTTTTCCAGGTTTACATAAAGGCAGGAGCAGGAATGGGCTGTGAATCCTGATTGGCTATGAGACTCCTCATGTGGGGTAACACATGGTGATTGGGAAGGGCCAGATGGGGAAATATCTGCATCTTGTGTAACAAAGGCTAAGAACTTCTTAATGTGGGAAGTACTACCTTCTTCACTGGTCTGATCTGAGCCTGAAATACAACATCAGGGTGATGTGGGAGAAATTTATTTAGCCGCTCTTCAGTTACTGTGGCCTGTACTGGTTTGAAAGAACCCATTTCTTTGTGAGATCAAGTGTAAGCTAAGTGTTTTTCCCTTATCAGATGCAGAGGTTCAGTGACTCAGACTGAACTTGGATGGGATTTGGTTATAGTTAGGATTTATGGAAGATTAAATCATACCATGCTAATTCCAACTTACTTTCTTCAAAAGAAAGATTATATCTGGATTAATTTGATCTCGAGATGTGTACTTCTCTGTCAGTAAATCATAAGAATAACACAGGTTTAAAAGAATGAAATGGCTTGCTGTTTTAAACATGAGGCAAGCATATCTACAATATTCTTAACTCAGCCCTGTAAATCAAAACCACCATGTAGTCAAATTACTTTCAAAATAAATTTAAATCAATCTTGAGGTCAGTTATCAAAACTGGTTTGCATATCTCAAACCCTTCCTTCTCTACATTATTCTGTCATTTTTACTTAATTCTTTTTTAGGGTTAGAAGCTTCAAAGACATGCAAAAAACACCAGAAGGCCAAAATGCTGGGTTCCCCAATAGAGTGACAGTTTAACCATTTGCTCTATGGGAAGAACACTATGGGGGGAACAGTATAGACAGAGAGAAGATGAAGCAGGTAGATCATGCTAAAGACAAATATAAAGCTTTCCCTAGAATCATAAAGTCGAGAGAGTTAGAAAAAGTATTCAAGGTAGGGAGGAGACAGACCTTCTATGACCTTCCAGACACATAAGTCAAATGTGTTCCAGAATGTCTGGTGGATGAAAATGTAGACCTTCCTGATACTTAGCAGTGGGCCAGACCTGCCGTGCACAGAGTCTGTTAAGACATTTAGGGCTAAGTTGTCCAATACAGTAACTGCTGCCACAGAAGCAATGAAGTCTTTGAGAGGTGACTTGGCTACAAAGGGCTATGCTGTCAGTGTGCAAAGATTTCAAAGACTAAGGCTGAATAATAAAGAAATTCCTTAGCCATTTTTTATTTGAACTATTCCAATGAAAATATTTTGGATGTACTGGGTTAAATAACATATTCTGCTACAATGTGTTTCCTATCTTTGTCTTCCTTTGTAAAAAGTGGCTACTAGGCTATTTTAAATCACATTTACGGCTCCCTTTACATTTTTTAAGGAAGGGAACAGATGTGAATCTTTGCTGTTCTCAAAGGCTCACAGACTAGACCATGAAATTCCTCCCACACTTATTATCTGGCTGGTAGGTCACAGTGGTAAAGCTTCTGTGAAAATGTCTTTGTTTAGTTGGAAATAGACACCCTAAGAAATAAAGCACTGAATGATCAGCCCTTGCCTCCCAGAAGGCTCGAGGATTTCACAGTGGTTCCAACAGCACAAAAGCACATTTCTTTACACCAGGTGATAAGATATCCACCTGTATAATAGCAAGACCAGGAAAAATTCCTATTGCCATGTCGTCTCATTTCAAAAGGAACCAGGGATTGATTATGCCTGCAGATCTTTAAAAACATCTTTGTGTGTGTGTGTGTTCCAGTCTGGTTAAGAGCACAGAGAATTCCTTTCATAGTGAAGGAGTATGTGTGAAGAAATTTGGTACTCTGGTCACTTGTCCTGACCCTATCAGAGCACTATAGATGCAAACAAGCTCTGAAGGACATGTCTAGAAAATGGAAAGAAGAAATCAGGCTGGCAGCCTGCCAAGGTAACATTGTGATCAAAATATTCACAACATTTTCTCCTTGAAGCATTTAACTAAAGTTTGCACTAAGCCACTGGTGAAAATTAACCTACAGGTCTGAAAATATCAAGGGAAAAGTGAATAATGACTATTTCCCAGTATAAAAATTCCAGGGACTTTTCAAGTTGTTTCCAACTCTTAAGTAAATTTTTACATCTTTTTTTTTTCCATTCAATTTGGAAGATTGAGAAGTCCAAGGAGAAAAGGGGGAAAGAAAGGAACAAAATTGCCTTTAAAGAACCCTCTTGCAATCCTCAGCAAGGCGTCTATATGTAGAAAGGCTGTTTCTGAGGTTAGAGTGGACCCCTGTCTTTGTTTTACCCTGCAGTGTCAGGATAGGACAGAAACATGCCTTATTCCCCAGAAAGTTCATTTCCATCATTAAACCTAGACAAAAGCTGCCTGCGTCTAGTATCTCCCAGACAATTATTCAGCCAGTGAAGTGTCATCTTGTTTTATATTTTTCCATTTCTCAATGACACCACCCAGAGATGAAGATGAAGAATTCTAGCAGCTGGCCATACTCTGCTCTAAAATATGTTTTTTCTATTAGATTTGCCTATCAATTTGCTTCCCAGTGGGATGAATCTTTTTTCTTTTTTGTTGAAGAGGAAATACCAGTTATTTATAGTAACTGAAGGAAATAATGAACGGTTGCAAAAGCCACTGAATAGCATGCCACCAAGTAAACAGATCTATAAACAGTCACTTTCGACAACAGTGGGGTGAGATGCTCAGGCAGGCTGGGTCATCAAGCTAGGTCAGGTCAGCTCAGGAAAACTTCTAGGCTGTTGGCTCAACTGTCTGAGCAGGAACAAATTTCAATCAAGAGTTCACAAAGTGTTGCAGCAGATGACAGCGGTCATTTTAGGTCTTTATTCTCAGCAGTCCTATCATCCGGTCACAGGGCTGTGCCAGGTGGCTGGTTAGATGCGATTTCTTTTGCTTACTTTTTTTTATTTGTCTGTCGTGGGGACTGAACTCTGGGCCTGGGCCCTGTCCCTCAACTCTTCAACTCAAGGCTAGCGTCTACTACTTGATCTACAGTGCTACTTCTGGCTTTTTCTGCTTATGCGGTACTGAGAAATCGAACCCACGGCCTCATGCATGCAAGGCAAGCACTCTATTACTGAGCCACCTTCCCAACCCTTTTGTTTGCTTTAAACAAGGGATGTTGGTTCAAAGAAGCTGGGTTTTTAAATGCACTGTCAACCTTTTCCGATTATTTCATTTGGTCTCTTTCCTCCTCTTGGTTGTAGAGTTGTGAAGGATAAGGTATACAGCAGGGACAAATACCACTCTTTTCTATGCTATCTGTCATCCTCTAAAGATGCAAACAAAAGGGTGAAAGCTCTCATGCTCCACTTTTGTCTTTAAAACAGGGTCTTGCTATGTAGTCCAGGCTATCCTGGAACTCATGATCCTCCTGGTTCAGCTTCCCAATTGCTGGGATGACAGACTCACAGTACTACACCTAACTCTCTTTGATTCTACAGAAGGCCAAATATGAAGTGAGACCATTTAAAAATAAAATCCAACAATTGAAAAAAATCCATTTTTTGATTTATAAATCCAGAACAGAACATGCCAGAAAAGTTCATTAGGTGTAAGTTTCAATGACCTGCTTGCTGACTTAGTTCAGTTCTGGGGTAACATTAGGTAAGAGTCATCATCATCAGAAGATGATGATGAGGAAAAAGGACAAAGAAAGACAGAAGAGAAGAGAAAGGAAAAGAAGGCTACACAGACAGAGATATAACCAAAACTGAAGATAATCCCACTTAGTTACAGCCCTGTTTCCAGGGACACTGTGAAATTTCTGAAGCCTAAGCATGCTTGACTATTACATTAAAGTTTTTAGCTTTTAAACTTCAATGATTTAAAAAAGTCACTTCTCACCTGGGCATAAGTAGCTCACATCTAGAATCCTTCTTAGGACACTGAAACCTGAGGATTGTAGTTTGAAGCCAGCCAGAGAATTAAAGTCTGTAAGACCCCTTCTGGTCCAATTAAAAGCTAAACTGGAGGGCTGGCTCAAGTGGTAGAGCAACAACCATGGGTAGAAAAAGCCAAGTAAGATTGAGAGGCCCTGAGTTCAAGCCCTGGCACTGGCACACAGATAAAAGTTATGCTTCTCATAAAATTCTGACACAGAATTCTAGAAATGGTATGTTATTAGAATTTACGGTTCATTTTCATACCGAAGGTGAAGGGCTGTTTGTTAGCTATGACTGCATTGTGTCATTATTGAACAGGTGCTTGTTATTGGCATAGACAACAGTGACGTGGAAGATGAGGACTGAAAACCTAAACTTTGACGACCCTGCTCATCTCTCTAGTCCATTGCCAATAAAACCCTTCAACTAGAGTAGAATTCTGCACATTCTCTGTGTGTAGCCCCTCCAGATGGCTGTGTGTCTCTTCCCACAGACTGAAAACAGGGGTTGAATAGGTCTTATTCTCACCATCTCTCACGACCTCCCAAAGACTCACTGCTCTCTAATTTCTGCCCTGTGCTCCTACCTTTCTTCCAGGCACAATCTCTACACAGCAACCTTAGCGATTACAGTGTAAGCCAGCTAACCACACATCAGCTGGAAACCTCTAGTAGCTCCTGTCTTCTTTCTGAACACAATCTGAAGTGTTTAGTGTAACTGACAAAGCCGCACATGATTCCTCTCTTCCCTACTTATGACTTTCATCCTCATTATTCTATAAGAAAACTAGCTTTCTAGCAGTTCCTCAGATATACCAGGCAAGCTGTTGCCCCAGGAAGGACTTTTTACACTAGTTTTTCTGCCTACAATGCTCTTTTTCTCCTTTTAAGTCTCTACTCTTATATCACACATTCACCTAAATATATTACTTAACTGTACTTCCAATCTTGCAACCCACTATCACTTCAGACATTTACTAATTGAAATTTTCCTTATTAAGTAATAAACTCCATGATTTTTTTTCTGTTGTGTTCACTATTACATCCCCAGTACCTGAAGAATGATTTGGTACACAGGAAGTACTAAAAAATATACAACCTGACTTATGGAACTGAAACCCCTTCATACAGCTATATAAAATAAAGTATCTGAATTATGAATAAATGGGTTCCTTCATTTTGACCCCTAACATAACACTGATGCCCAGTCAATGCCTGGTGCCTGAGCTAGACCAAGTTAGGCTGAATACACATCCTTTTTCACGAGCAAGTACACAACCACACAACCCTACCCTCATCATTGCTACAAAATGAAGGAAGGGGCATATTCTTAAAACCTCACATTGGTTAAGACCTCAGGACCGACTCACTGTAAAATTCATTAGCTTCAGTGAATTTGGCATTAATTTTTACAATGTGAGTCTCCTTAATTCCACCTTTTTCTAATAAGAAAACAGTCTGGGGCAGATTTTTTTTCTTTTGAGTACTAATATAGATATGACTCATACACATAAATAGATCCAGAAAAGGTATAGAAAGGCAGATGGTATTTGCATATGGCTGCTTATTTATATATATACAGATATGCATGCATGATGGAAAAGTCCTCCACGAAATGCCAACTGTTGCTTAATGACTGTCCTGATCAAAACCTAGAAGCATATTACCCTCTAAGTGACTTTCCTACATTTTTCATGAAGAAATAAAATATTTACAGGATGCTGTCTCAGTTTTCGTTACTATTACAGTCATAATAGAATGCTGCCATGGCTGATACAGCTACCCACCTTCAAATAATCGGAATCTAAAGATTTACATTTATATTTGCTTATTATCACATACTTCACTTTATTTTTCAGCATGGCCTATTTGCACTTCAGAACTGACAATTCAAAAAAATGTGTCAAATGTCAAAAGAGACAAAAACCCATAATTCCTGAGTTTGGTGCAATCCAAGTCACTTACCAGGCATGATAATATTAGAAAATCCCAACTTTCTTGTTATGGACACTCCATGAGAAAAGACTGAGGAGTATTCTCTTCTGATTTGTTCAATATCTCCATGTAATAGCTGCAGGGAAACGGCCAAACCTAAACAAAGAACAGAGATCAAGTTCACTCAGAAGAATAGAAACAACATAAATAGGAATGGAAATCCTTCAACCAGCCTGAATTTATGGTATCAGCTTTAAACCAAGGATTAACATTCACATGACCTCAACCAGGTGCTAGTGGCTCAGGATTATAATTTTAGCTACTTATATAAACAATATATGCCTACATAAATACATGAATACATGAATACATACACATATATTAACATACCAACTGAATAAAAACTATATGAATAATATCTAGAAAATATCTAGATACATGTTCAACACCTGCATCTGAGATTTTTTCAGTAGAAAACCTGAGTAGGATGCTAAGAGAAACAAGGCTGGCTCCCAGTCCCGCATCTCCTCTGGCCCTGGTCAAGTGAAATATAGTTTTGTGCCAACATTTATTCTAGCAACAGAGGACAGGTAATGAGATCAAAATGAGAGCTTTAACTTTTTTCCCAACTCTATAAGGCCTATGAATAATGACTTATCAGATATCAGAAGCCTAAACATAAATCTTAAGACCTAACAATTCAAGGATTTTAAGATAATTGATGGAGATTTTTCTTCATTTTAAGTTGCTGAGGTGATTATATACAATCAAAATTACATTCTCTATATGACACAGGAATGTCAGGAAGACATTATTTTCTCAGAACTTACCAGGGCACAATGTACTTTCACAAACAAAAGGGAATTTGTTACTATAGCAGTAATATTATCTTCTTTTCCTTTTTACCCCAATTATAATGACATTATCACAGTGGGGCATATAGAGAATGAATGACAGTCTTTCACATATAATTTCCCCAATTCTTAAGCAAGGACTACAAAAAAAGAAATTAATGCCACATCTGAGTGAATAAGTTTGTATGTATATATTTCAAATATATCTCTTTCAGCTTCTTTCTTCCTCTTTAAAATTGTATTGCTTTGAAACAAGAAAGACAAAAATAGCATATTTCAAATATGCTATTTCTCTTTCAGCTTTTGAACACTTTCTTCTTAAAATTGTATTGCTTAAGGGTGAACTAATTCAGCAGTGATACTCACTATACACTATGTTGAAAATGAACCATACAACTTCTGGGGGAAGGGGTCGGGAGGGAAAAAACTGGGAGAAACCAACAGAAGAGGTAATACTATTCAAAAAGAAATGCATTCAATATCTGACTTATGTAACTGTGACCCCTCCGTACATCACCTTTACAGTACATTTTTAAAAATAAAATGAATACAAAAATATTGCTTTAAAACAAGAAAGACAGAAAGGTCTCTTCTGTACCAACTTGTCAAAGGCAACTTATTTTGAAGAACTTTGTCACTGACCACAACTCAATTTAAAAGTGGATAAATCTGTGGTCCTCTATGATCTTTAATCTCCATCATCACTTATTAACACTTTTCCCTCAATCAAGTACATATTTTGCACAAGTTGTCACTCCCATCAAGTTACAGTACAACAGTGTGCTCCAAAAGCAAAGGCCTAGGGATGATTGATTACAATCTCCTTGTAATGAAAAAGCAATGTAAAACTTATTTATACACACCTATATTAGGAGATCCCTGCAACCTTCCTTTAATACTACCAGCAAACAACTAATAACAACAAAAGCAGTGTTCCGTTGGATTGCTTGCTTGCTTTTCAAGAGGCAATTAAAAAAAAAGGAAAGGAGGAATACTTGACCTCAGCTTTCCAATTTGAGAATTAAGTCAGTCAGTCAGGTAGGAATTCTGAACAACAAATCTGTATCCTAGTTTTACTTCCCATCCTTATTCCCATCACTATGACTTGAGTTTACTAAAGGCAATAGTACACAGGAATGTCTGTCCTTACACAGCCATGGACAATTACGTAGGAGAAAATAAGCCCTCTGGAAGATTTGGTAGCGGTAACTCTCAGAGCAGTGTTGTAACACTTTTCTCAGCACTACCAATTTTTTTATGAAACCCAGGGGCTGGGTCACACAGAGGAACTAAGACGTGTTAAAATCCATCTGTCTCAGCAGCTACTTCTCTCTGACTCATGCTTGCCCACTAACTCCAAAATTGATCAGTGCTGCTTCTCTTCTTCCACTTTCATCCTTTTGCCTTGAAAATCCTTAACCCGCGCTATCAACACCATCATCAACACCATCATCAGGGGTTGGTATATATAAAATACCAGCCTGTGCCAGGCCCAGTATCTAGTACCAGTTCCTCTTCAAGCAGAGATTACTGCTCAAAAATCTCAGTGTAGATTACAAGCAGTGCTTTTCAACAGAGAGAAAGATGAATTTAAAACAGTGTTTGAGATCCTGTGATTTTTTTACAAGTGTCAATCATTTTACTGAGACTTCTCATGAAATGCTATGATCAGATACTTAAACATACATGTGATATACAAAGAAAAAAATCACCAGCAATGAAGAAACAAAGAGGTCATGCGTTTCAGAATAGGGACAGAAACTAGGAAAGCTGCTTAGGATTCTTGCTTAGCTCACTAGAAGCCAGCACATAGTTAGCACATAGTGACTTATTTAAGAAAAAAAAAAAAAACAACGTAAGATGGGGGCTGGGAAGGTAGCTCAGTGGTAGAGTGCTTGCCTTGCATGCATGAGGCCCTGGGTTCAATTCCTCAGCACCACATAAGCAGAAGAAGCCGGAAGTGGAGCTGTGGCTCAGGTGGTAAAGCACTCACCTTGAGCTGAAGAGCTGAGGGACAGCACACAGGCCCAGAGTTCAGGCCCCAACAATGGAGAAAAAATAAACAATCGTAAGATGAATTGTTCCCAGAGGCTAAGCCAATGAGAAAAGAAAGACATTTAGTCAGAAACAGTGGGAATCCTGAAGAAAATTAAAGAAGATACAAAAAGGAGAACAAAAAAATGATGTAAGGAAACACTGAGATGGAGAGAAAGTAATAATGAACAGAGAAAAACGTATCTATGTTCTGTAGACAGACAAAGTGTGGAGAGAAGAGAACGCAAACCAACAGAGACGACCCATTTGAGAGACAGCACATTGAGGCAGCCAGCTGTTGGAGAAGGAAAAAGAATGCTCATGTGAAGTGATGGGAATCTAGACAAAATTGTATGGGGGAAAAAGCAAAACAACACATTTAAGAGTTAGCTACATCTTAAAATTTTGGTAAAAATGTTCAGTTTGAATATTTAGAAAAAAAATATAGATTAAAGCCCTGGGTGTACCTACTTTCATTTGTCTAGCCCAATTATCATTGGCATTAGTGAGATAATTGTTACTTTGAGTTGACCTAGTGTCTCCAGAATGAAGAATTCACAGTCAAGAATTGGAAAGGCCACGGTGGAGGTGTGGCTCAAGTGGTAGAACATCTGCTTAGTAAGTGTGAGGACTTGAGTTTAAATCCAAGTACCACAGGAAACCAAAAACAAAAGAACTGGAAATGCCAATTAGATGGGGGAGGTGTGTTTGGCTGCCATTCAAGTCCTCTGTCAAATAATTTCTTTCCATACAGAAATCACAATAAATAAGTGAAAAACAAAGAATGGGTACTTTCAAGAAGACAAAAGCAAAACAAGACAAAACAAAATATAGAGCTGTGGTAAAGTCCTCAAGGACCAGCCTATAAAGAACCATATGATTCCTATTTACTTCTTTAATCAGGAAAATCCCTTATGTTCTTTTTATAGTGGTCATTAGGTATAACCACACTCAAGAGGACGGAAAAATGAGCCAGTAAATGTTAAGAAATAACTTATCAAGACCAAGAAACTACTCATCACTAAAGAGGAGAGACTTAGCCAACACCTACATGCTCTTTATCAAAAATGTTGAGCTCCAAGTAGCAAGGTGATTGCTACTCCAGTGTTAGATGGGGATTTGTAGGTACGGGGTGGCTAAGAGATTTGGCTAAATCAGTGCAAAATTTCAGTAAGTATGTACTGGGGATCTGTAGTGCAGTGACTATAGTTAATAATAAGGTATTATGTACTTGAAACTTTTTTTGAGACAAAGATTTCCTATATTGCCCAGGCTGGGATCCAACTTAAGAGTCTTCTGCTTTATTTACTTATTTTTTTTGTGGGTTTGGGGTTTGAACTCAGGGCCTGGGTGCTATCCCTGAGCTCTTTTGCTCAAGGCTAGCACTCTACCACTTCGAATCACCACTCCACTTTTTCTGACGATTAATTGAAGAGAAGAGTCTTACAGTCTTTCCTGCCATGGCTGGCTTTGAACCACAATCCTCAACTTTCAGCCTCCCTGAGTACCTAGGATTACAGGCATGAGCCACCAGCTCCCTGCTGAATCTTCTGCTTTAACTTCTAACTTTTGGGACTATAAATACGCATTACAAGGCCTTTTTGAGACAGAGTCTAAAGGTCTAACTATGAAGCCCAGGCTGGCCTTGAATTCATGATCCTTTTACCTCAGCCTCCCAAGTGCTGCCATTACAGGTGTACCACACATGTTAGGATAGAATTTAAATATTTCACCACAAAATCAAGTATGTGGGATAAGAGAGGACCTTCATTCAGTAGTTTCATAATATATAATATATGCATAAATAAGAACATAACATTGTATGCTATAAAAATACAATTTCAATTGTTAATTACACTTTAATAAAGCCAGGAGAAAAAAAGGTATTTATTCATTTTAATGACCTGAAGATGAGCCTTATCTTTGGAGTTGCTATCATTTATGACACACTGTATGTTCACAGAACATCGTCTTTCATTCAACTTCCAGCACTAGGAACTGCCATAAAACTTCCCGGGCTAGGCCATTTCTGCCATTTCTGAGGGTTAGAATACTTTCCAAAATTTTCTGCATTATTTTAATTGAATTAATGAATTTACTTATTTGCTGGTACTGGGGCTTGAACTCAGAACTTGGGTGCTGTCTCTGAGGTTTTGTTTTTCCCTCAGGGCTAGCATTCTACCACGTGAGCCATTGCTCCATTTCTGCCTTTTTGTTGGCTAATTGGACATTAAGAGTCTCACAGCTGGGTGCTGGTGGCTCATGCCTAATCCTAGCTACTCAGGAGGCTGAGATCTTAGGACCACAATTCAAAGTCAGCTGAGGCAGGAAAGTCTGCCAGACACTTATATCCAATTAACCAGCAGAAAACTGGCAGTGGTACTGTGGCTCAAAGTGGTAGAGGGCTATAGCCTGACCAAAAGAGCTCAGGGACAGCGCCCAGGCCTTGCATTCAAGCTCCATGACTGAAAACAAATAAAATAGAGTCTCACAGACTTTGCTAATTATGCTGACTTCATACAATTCACAGATTTCAGTCTACTGAATAGCTAGGATTACAGGGATGAGCTACTCAGTGCCTAGCTCTGTACATAGTTTTACATCCTTTCTGCCACAATTCAGAATGCTTACCATTAACAGCAGTAATTAATGGTTTGAGAAGGTAAAAGGTATACACAGAGATACGTACAATAGAGTTCTTGCTCCTTGGGAAATGATATCAAATAATAAATATAAGACACACATAAACAAAATAGAAAACAGAATGAGTTAAGAATACCAAAATGAGAAATAATTATTCCTGAAAGAATCTGCAAGATAGAGAAAGAATTTTTGTAGGATTTTTGATAACTTGTGAACTAATTTGAAAAATAATTTTGTAAAATACATAATGCTTGCTGGGTGACAGTGGCTCACTCCTATAATCCTAGTTACTCAAAAGCGTCAAAACCAGTCTGAGTAGGAAAATTCACAAGACTCTTATCTCCATTTAACCACTGAAAAAAGCGAGAAGAAGAGGTGAGGCTCAAGTGGTAGAGTGCTAGCTTTGAACAAAAACAACTATGGGTGGGGTGGGGACAGGGGGAGGATGGGAAGAGATGGGAAGGGGAAACAAAGGAGGAGGCTACAATGCTTGATAAGAAATGTATTCATTATCTTGCCCATGTAATTGTAACCCCTCTGTACAGTATTTTCACAATAAAAAATAAATTAAATAAATAAATAAACAGACAAAATAAACAGCTAAAAGACAGTGCCCAGGCCCTGAATGGTGCAGCCATGTATTTGTGTGTGTGTGTGTGTGTGTGTGTGTGCATGTGCACATGTGCATAATATATAATGCATAATGCTTTATAATAACCTTTTCTGGCCATTGACATAGTACCAAAAATGAACTTGCTATGGGAGAAGTGTTCTCCTTATTAGAAGAAATGAAATTGTTGAACTTAAACATCAGCCTAGATGTTTATGTCCTAAGTATGGATTTACGCAAAATTAATTTATTTCTAATTTTAAATAAAAGCACATTTAATTTGGAGTCTGTTTTATGAAAACATATCTTTCATTGGTAAGCTTAGCATATATAGCAGAAGTGTAGAAAAGAAAGGCTTGCAAGTGAGAGAGATTTAGTTCTTATTTTATGAGAATTAAAGCAAGCTCAATATATGATAGTTCCTTTTAAATTCATGAAATTCTGCACTTTTATATTTAAAACGGCAAGCATGGAATGATTTATAAGCAGCAGTCAAAATTAATTTATACTGCATCAGCCCTTTTGCCACTAATGAACCAAATTACATGTAGTTCTGAATGCACAGCAATGCAAAAATGGAAAGTCATGACAAATTTATTTGCTGAATATATGTTGTTTTTAACTGTGCAGCTTAAAAATTATATGACACAGCTGCAAAATCTTGCTTCCTGGTTGACTTCTGTGCTTTGGTCTCTATATCTATAAAATATTGATACAAATTCTATAAAGTCTTTTGGGCCATGCTTGGTACTAAGGAAGTACTCAAGAATGTTGGGGTGAGGGGCTGCTACAACTATCCTGCTTCATCTATAATACCCTTATACTATATTATATCTTATAAGTACCGCATGCTAACTGATTGCACTACTGAACCTCCATACTGTATTATATCTGATTGCTTCTCTTGTTATCCCTCCCTATGAGGAACACCAACAAATTAGCTTTATTAAAAATGGCCTCAATTTCCTATGTGCCATACATAAAGAAAATATTCCTTTTTTTTTTTTTTTGTCAGTTATAGGGCCTGAACTCTGAGCCTGGGCGCCTTCCTCAGCTCTTCAGCTCAAGGCTAGTGCTCTACCACTTGAGCCACAGCACCACTTCCAGCTTTTCTTTTGCCTGTGTGGTGCTGAGGAATCGAACCCAGGGCCTCATGCATGCAAGGCAAGCATTCTATCACTGAGCCACCTTCCAAGCCTGAAAATATTCCTTTTAACAGGCTTTGTCCTCCAACTATTAGATTAATGCCAGGATTACAGGTAGTTCTATGGAGATTTCAAGATGAAACTCCATCTGTTTAACTCAATGCCTTGATATGGAGGATGTGACAAAGTTGTAACTAAAGACTGAGAAATATAAGTAGGCAATATGCACACTCTCAGATGGGTGGATGAAACTGCTAATGAGGGAATATTCAGTGTCCAGATATTAATAATCCAGTGTTCTGAGCAGGCAACAAATTCAAAACCCCTGAGAAGGTGTTTATTGTGTCATCTAATGTGTCATTTACTATCCTATTTTGTATTTCTGTTGTCTTCATTTTTTATTTCATTTGTTTTTCTTTTCTTGATTTCTATTCTCGAAATAAATTGGGTTTGATTTCCCTTATTTTTTCTTTCTTTCTTGTTTGCTGGAAACTATATATTATACATAACATAAATAATGGACTCAGGACTATACTTACTCAGTAGCTTAATTCTCTTTCTGAACATGTGTAGGGAACTCCACGGTTGACATATTTTTAAGTTGCTCTTTACAGTCATTGCCTGCATTGATTTGCCACCACATCTACCATTCGCTTTGCACATTCTCTTTCTAGATTCAATGCTTTTCCTCTGATAATTGTCTCTCTAGTTCTACCAGTGAGTGTGGATGGTAAATTCTCTAAGCCTTTATATGAAATTTCATTTGGTTCCCCTGCTTGGGAAGTATTGAATACAAAGCTGGTCATTTGCCCTTGGCAATTTTAAGACATTATTACATCACATTCTGACATCTATAACTGCTGTTGAAGCTACTATTTATTTGGGGGTAGTGAGTATTTTCTTTCTGGTTTCTACTTTTAGCCTTAATGTTCTGCAGTTTCACAGTTTTATCCACATATGACCTTAATTGTCTTCATTCTTTTTTGGGTGTATGTGAGGTACTATGGTTTGAACTCAGGACCTGGCACTTGATTTGCTTATTTTTCAGCTAATGTCTTATATTTTTGCCAAGTGTTAGCCTTAGACCATAATCTTCCTACTATTAGGCTAGGAAAGCAAGACTATAGTTAGCATATTTATATCAATCCTCATTTATTTTATCTCCTATATTAAGAGTTTCGTGAGGCTCGAAGACTAAACTTCAATGGTGCTTCCTTGTTGGTTTTCAGCATTTAAAAATATACATATTCTAGCCAGGTTCTAGTAGCTCACACTTGTTAATCCTAGCTACTCGGGAGGCTGAGATCTAAAAATCGCAGTTATAAGCCAGACAAGGCAGAAAGGCCAAGAGTCGCTTATCTCCAATAAACTACACAGAAAAAGCCAGAAGTGGCTCTGTGGCTCAAGTGGTAGAGTGTTAGCCTTGAGCAAAAGAAGCTCAGGGGTAGTTCAAGCTTCAGGACCAACAAGGGCATCACATAAGGACCTCATATTTAAAATATAATTAGAGCTGAAAAAAATTAAGCCCCCTCCAATAAATCCTCAAAGAAACAATAACCCAATTAATAAATCGGCTAATGACTTAAAGATAGACTTTTCAGAAGAAGTAAGAATGATCAATAAACTCATGAAGAAATCTTCAACATCTCTGGCCAGACTAAAGCAACTGAGATTTCACCTCACCCCAGTTAGAACAGCCATTATCAAGAAAACTAACAATGACAGATGCTGGTGGGGATATGGCCAAAAGGGAAGGCTATTACACTGTTGACGGGAATGTAAACTTGTTCAACCTCTCCAGAAAGCAGTATGGAAATTCCTCAAAAATTAAACATAGAACTTTCCTATGACCCAGCAATTCCACTCCTGGGCATTTATTTAATACACCACAAACTAAAGCTACCTGCACAACTATGTTCATTGCATCATTGTGTACCATAGGTAAAAAAATGGAATCAAGATGCCCCTTAGTGGATGGATGGATTAAGAAAATGTGGTATATATACACAATGGAATTCTAAGGTTCTATCAGAAAGAATATTGTCCCATTTGTAAGGCAATGGAAATACTTGGAAAAAGTTATATTAAGCAAAGTAAGCCAGGCCCAAAGAAACATAGGTTGCATGGTTTCCTTCATTTGTTATAACTAGAAAGTGCCTATAAATCTAAAGACACTAGAAAGCAAAAGACAAAAAAAATATACTTGGACATGATAAATTATACAGGACTCTAGACATTCACATAGTGAGACCTAAGGAGGATATTCTTAGGAAAGGATCACAAAGGTTCAGTAGTATGGGCATATGATCATATAAAATGATGTTTATTGAAATGAACTACAACAAATGGAAACAAGAGGCTTTAGGTTAATTTGCTTCTTTTTTTTTCCCCTTCCTTTATCACTGTTTTTGATTTTTGTACCTTCTGTCTTGTAAGTAAATTTATCTGTTTTGGAGAGGGTAAGGGGGAACAAAGAAATGGTAGGATAAAGGGTGAATAAATATAGCTGTAATACTCACTAGATACTGTTTTAAAAATAATAAATTTTACTATTTTGAAAGTAGTAAAAATAACTTGTGGGAAAGAGGGGTCAGGAGGAAAAAACTGGGAGAAAACAGGGAAGAGATGACACTATTAAAAAAGAAATGTACTCATTACTTGACTCGTAACTGTAATCGTTCTGTACAGACATCACCTTTACAATAAAAATAAAAATTTTCTTAAAAAGAAAAAAATAACATACTCCAAGAAAAATCTAAACATTACTTCATTTTACATTGTCAAAATAAATACATCAAATAGAGAGTCTGGAAATAGGCTGTTCACTTCAACTCACCAATAATATTCAAAGGTTTAAATTCATTCAAATAAAATAAGCCCAGTTCAACAAGATATAATAGTGGCACAGAAAAGAGTTGGCAAGATACTTGTTGGTAACTTTAATACTCTAGGTGAAACTGAAAGAAATTTTAAATTCATTAATCTATAATCATACTTCTATAGTCAAAAATTATACTGTAGAAGAACTAATTTCAGTAGGTTTCCTTGAGCACATGAGAACTCTGGAAGTAAATGGAAATACAATCACTGTCTTCTACTCTCGAAACAAATTTCCCTTCCCTTTTTATTCATTAATACTATAATTCTAAACCTTTCAACGTCAAACCTCATAAACCGAAACCTTTGTTTATCTCTCTCATAAGTTATATCAATTTTTCTACCAAAACAAATACCCAAGCCCCTCTTTATTTTTGTAATTTGTAGCAACTTTCATTAAAACGTTCATATTCTCTTTGAAGAATCCCACTTCTAAGACACCAAGGATAAACTCTAAAATATAGTAAATGTTCTTCACGTTGTTATTTATAAATGTAAAACTTGAAAGTTCTGAAAGCCCAAGTGTAAGCTAAAGAAGTACCTCACTGCATTAGAACTCAACACCAAGAAAAGTTATACAATTCCTTAAATTTAACCAACATTTTCATCTTCCAACTGTTTTCCTCTTGGTTTGGCACAACATAACTACAGAAACAAACCTAAAGTACCCATCTTATAACTGAGGTTTAAGGTAATCTTAAAATGTTACTCATTCATGAAACAAATATTGATCAAAAGCCCTCCAGTCATTGAATATTTGGGCATTTTTAAATTTAATAATGTTTAAGTAGACAGTGCATACTTTAAAGAGTTCAAATTTATATACGAGATATTCTATTATAGAGGAAATACGTTCCTCTATACCATTTCTTGATTTTTTTCTAGAATTATTCAGTTTACAAATTCTTGTGCCTTAGCATAATTTTATTCCTTTAAATTGTATAAACTATACCTTAGAAAATGAAGCAGAAATTGAGGTTAAAAAAATAGGTTGTACAAGGTAATTCAGAGAATGTAACATTCAAGCTTTGAAAGAACAAAAAAGACAAGGTAAAAAAATGGAGAAATACCGTTTCATGCAGAAGGCATGTACAAAACCCTACCACAGCAAAGACTAGGTATGAGGGCTGAGATGGAGCAGAAAGAAGGCTAAAAAATGTCTGAAGCAAACAAAGACACATGGTCTAGAGTTGAGTCTGGAAAGATAGGCAGCAGTTATGGGTCAACTATTACTCGATGTGCAAAGAAAAGCCACTGGAAAGTTCTAAGTAAAGGAAACATGACCCAAAAGATGTTTTAATAAATCATTTTTGATGTTGCCTAGACTATCGTACCAGGAAAGGACTGAACAGAACTGATGAGCCCAATTAGTTGTTATTGTGGCAATGAAGCCAAAAGACAGGAGAGACTCATGGTAATATGGTAACAATAGAAATGAGGGAAAATAGTTAAAAATAATAAAGCTAAGTTGAGATGCTGGTGCGTCACACCTTTAATCATAGCTACTTAGAGGTTACAGGTTAGATGTTTGAAGCCAGCCTGGACAGAAAATCCTGTGAGACTCCCATATCCAATGAACTGACAAAATGCTGGTTTGGAGGAATGGTTCAGATGGCAGAGTGACAGCTATAAAAGCAAGCAAACTGAGTAAGAGGCCTTGATTTCAAGCCACAGTATCAGCACACACTTTAAAAAGCTGTATCGTAAAATACGAGAGAAGTCATATGTCTTTTTGACATATCTGAAATCAGGAGATAAGGGAAATTGTGGATTGATAGAAAGCTTCTGAATACATATACTCTATTGAGATGGAAATGTTAGTTAATAAAAGAACTAAGAAAAACTAGGCCCTGATACTAAAAAAACAAATCATAAACTGTTAGCTTTGCTGTGTTTCATGACGATCTGTTACTTCTCTGAGGTTACTGCTTTCAGTTTAGAACAACTTAATTTAGCATTTCTTATAAGGCATGTCTTTTACCAATAATTGCTTAGTTTTGTCAGGGAATGTCTTTATTTTGCCTTAAAATATGAAAGACAGTTTTGCTAGACTTGGATTCTTGGTTCATAGACTTTATCTTTCAACACTTTGAATGTATCATTCTACTGGCTTCTCCACTCCATTATTTTTCATGAGAAGTCAGGGGGTAACCACATAGGAGTTGTTTGTTTGTTTTTGTTTTTGTATGTTATGAGTAGTTGCTTTCAAAATTGTCTTGACTTGCAGAATTTTCTCTAAGATGTTTCTAGGTAAGAATCTCTTCCTGTTGCTCATAATTACAGAGCTGAACTTTGTGCATAGGTTAAAGTACTGCTGTTCATCAAATTGGGGATATTTTCTATACTTTCCT
>NW_012267288.1:8930032-9001384 GCF_000151885.1 Dipodomys ordii | reverse complement strand
CCAACAATGAAGTAAGGTTCCTTTCTGTCCACATCCCCTCCAGCATCTGTTGTTGTTAGAGTTCTTGATTTTTGCCGTTCTAACTGGAGTGAGGTGGTATCTCAATGTTGTTTTGATTTGCATTTCTTTTATTATGCCTGGTATTCTTCGTATGTGTTATGTTTGTGTGCTTTAAGACGTCCCTAAGATTCTGTTCATTTTTCTTCTGTGTTTCTTTTTTCCAAAATCTTCCTAACTGCTGAGAGTACACATCAGTTTGAATGTCTCTGGGCTCTTTTCAATAAGTTTCTTTCAAGAGAGCTCTCAGTTTTATCTATTTAAGGACTTCAGTCCCTCTGGGATAACTTTCGGAACCATTTTTCCAGTGCAATAGGCAGGTATGAAGGCCTACTTCTGTGCAATGATGTCACTTCTTCATGAGCAAGGTACTGGACTAGAGCAATGACTCAGTCAGTTTGAGATGCTAAGATCAGTGGAGCTTATAAACAATCCAAGTTTATTTCTTACAGTTCAAGAGACTGGAAGTCTGAGGTCAGGCTGTCATAATGGTTGGATTCTGGAGAGGATCCTGTTCTGGTTCAGCCTACTGTCTTCTCATTATGGAAAAAGGTGAGTTCTCTAAGGGCCTCTTTCTATAAGAGAACTAATGTCAGTCTCCCTCTCCATCTCTCACCATCTATAGTTATCTCCTGAAGGCCCTGCCTCCTAATGCATCATGTGATGATTAAAATGTTAACATGCACTTTAAGGGTGAAGAAAATCTGTGCCCAATGTTCTCAGCCTTTTGTACCTGAAGCAGAAGCTCTGCACTATGTGTGCAGGTTGTCTAGAGGAAGGGAGCCTCTAGCCTTTCAGACACATTTCTAAGAGTGTAGCCCCGACATCTCTGAGGTTATACAGATGACAAAAGAAGGCAACCCATCCTTTTCTAGTCAGATGTCATTTTCTTTGACTTGGATCTATGTTAAGGGATAGGATCCCCAAGACACACCTGCTTGGAACTGTCTCTAGCATGCTGAGCTGAGGCAGGCAGGCAGGAAGAAGAAGGTTGGTTTAGTAATTAGTCATTAGTGAGTGCATATCTCTACATTGGTTGTATCCTCTTAGAAAATGTTCAAGATTTTAATTCTGTTTTAAAGTAGCTATGGTTGTTTCAATTTGGAGCAGGGTGCTCTTGCTCCTCACACTGATCTTCTGTAGAAAAATAAAATCTATTTTTCTTTCTTTGGCAGTACTGGAGCATGAACTAGGTAGGCACTATATCACTTAAGTTACATCTTCAGCCTTTTTTTGTGTTATTGTTGTTGTTGTTATTGTTATTATTATTATTTTGCTGGTTGTGGGGCTTGAACTCGGCCTGGCACTGTTCCTCAGCTCCACTGCTCAAGGCTAGCACTCTACCACTTGAGCCATAGCACCACTTCTGGCTTTTTTGTGCTTATGTGGTGCTAAAGAATTGAACGCAGGGCCTCATGCATGCAAGGCAAACACTCTACCACTGAGCCACCTTCCCAGACTATGTGTGGATTATTTTTTTAACACATTTTTGCATTATGCCTTTGCTGGCCTAGCATGGAATTCTTTCATTTATTTTTCCTATGTTTTTATATTGGAGCTTGGATGACAGGTATGCACCAATATATCCAGGTTTTATTGGTTGATGTGGGATACTCATGAACTTTTTATCTGGGCTGGTCTCAAACTGTGATCTTACTGATATCAGCTTCCTAAGTAGCTAGGATACAAGTCTGAAGCACAACTATTTATTGTTTATTAGCAGTTCATATATACTATGTAGAAGGGTTGTGAACAATATACAATTGATATCACTTCTAAGCTTGGCTTTCAAAATTGTCAACATCATGAGCTGTCAGTTAAACCTCTAAATATGGTTGCTAGATGGTTATCAGAATATTTAAATAATTACCTTAAGTAAAATCTATTGATTTCTAATATATAGATAGATAGATACTTTAATCTACCTATATATTTAATATCAACACAGTTAAAAAAAGACTTACTACTTCTATTGTACGAGCTTCACTTACAAAGTTAACCAATCATCTAAGTTTTGCTTCAGGCACTAGAATGCTGCATCTTGTATCTATAACATAAATGACTTTTTAAATAAATACCCTAGAAACTATATAGCATACTTGGGCTAACTCAGAACCAGAGAAAATTTCCAGAGGTACATCTTGCTCACCAAGATGTAAAGTCCTAGCTAGATCTGGTATTTGTACTGGGAGGCTCTCCAGGTCCCTAGAGCAGAGGAAAGAAAGGAAACCAAATGTCTAGAAGGCATGTTATCAGGCGAGATAACACTGTTGAAAAAGGAGTCCATGAAGCAAAAGTCGGGCCAACAAGAAGAGAGTGGAATGTAGAAATGAAATCAAGATGACAACAGAGGAACACCAACAGTACTGTTCTTATTCCAAGATGGCAGGGGACAACTTGCTAAAAGCCTGTACCCAGAAGAATAAGATTACCAAAGTGACAGCTATCTTTCTTAACACTGTCATCTTGCAGAGCCAGGAATTATGCTATTAATGGTACTTGGTCAAATCTGGATATGTATTTTCTGATGTACTTTGAAAGCCAATTTAAAATGAAAAGCAAGAATTAAATGAATACAGGAAAAAGAGAGAAGAGAGAAAGCAAGGGGAGAAAGGAAAGATGAATAAAATGAACCAGAGAAGAGAAAAGAGGAGAAGGGTAGGAAGAAGGAGGAGGCACAGATGAATAAAAAGTATCACTCTGAAGAAGTGAGATTGATCAAGAAACATTGTATTCATAAACTGCTTTGGTAAGTGGCAACTCCTTTGTACAACTACTTAAAGTAATGATAATAAAATGAAACTTAAATTGTCACATAACTCATGGAGAAAATAAGAATAAAAAAAGAATATAATTCTTTTGTAATTGTCACACCTGATTTCTGGCTTTACAATTGTATTACTGAATTTTGTGAATATGCCTATTCCTGTTTCCTTAAAGTAAATAAACTCTTAAAGAATTTCTGATTGGCATCCATGAGGAGAATTCAAATTACCTGACATTAAGATCATTTTCTGAAAATCACTTCCTGAAGATCTTTGAAGTGGGTAAGCATATCCTTTGGAATGCCTACCTTCTAATGAATAAAGAAAACAGTAAGCATGAGCAAATAATCTTGATTGTAACTACTGGTCCATAGATCGCCTCATTTTAAATCTCAAAGTTTTGGGAATGTTTTCATGTTTTCGCTGAAGAAGTGGCTAGCCTACAAGTTTTTGAGAAAGTAAGACTCAAACAATATATTAGTACATATGAGTCATTAAATGTGATGACAGAAGAGACAACCAAAATTATTTACTTTCATTGAATATTATTCAGAAAAGAGAGCAGAGCTGGAAAAAAGCCCACACATACTCAGTGGAAGCTGTAATTTTAGGATTGGAGTCTATTCAGAAGGAATTAACATTTCCTTTTTGACTAGGGGTGGTTTTCACCTTTAAGCTTTATATTTAGTTTGATTTAGGATATCAACATTTCAGTGGCATATATTAAGGATTATGTCAAGAGTAAAAAAGGTTTTGTGTGCTTGTTCATTTTTACTGTTCCTATTTATTACCTGTTTGTATTTTTCTTCCCAAAATATGAAGCACACTGGAATCTGCAGACTGCAAACCAGTGTGTAAAATTGTATAGAAAGCCTAATGGTGGTGTTCAGAACATGGTACCCTAAGATAAGGCATCTTGCAAAACTCAGTCTTTTGAGAGCTATCACATGCAAGAGATAGTCCTTGAGCTTCCCTTGCTCTTCTCTAAAGTAGGTCTGAACACCTTCATACAAGAGATGCTTTCCTTATACCCAGAGGTGAAGGACAGCTCTATCACTTACAAGAGTCTAGCAGAGCAGAACTTGAACCAATAAATAGGCTTTGCTCAGTTTCTCACAGTCTTTTATATCATTACATCATGTATTTGATCCCATTATATTCCTCTGTAAGTTGCCATTCTTCATTAAACTCACTATACTATAAAAACATTGAGGTTTAACTGCTTCTTCAAATCTCCATCTTCGAAAGAAGGCTTCCTAGGTCACATAAAACTCACATTAATAAACCTGAAAGCGCCTCCTTTGTAAACCTGTCTTTTTTGTTCTAGGGTCATTTCCATGGACTTTGGATAATATTTTCCCTTTATTAAGGTAGCATATTTTGGGGCTGGGAAGGTGGCTCAGTGGTAGAGCGCTTGCTTTGCATGCATGAGGCCCTGGGTTCGATTCCTCAGCACCACATAAGCAAAAAACAAAAAGCCGGAAGTGGCACTGTGGCTCAAGTGGTAGAGCGCTAGCCTTGAGCTGAAGAGCTGAGTTCAGGCCGGACACACACACAAGATAGCATATATTACTATAATTCACTATATATATTTTTTCATTTACTGAGGTGCTTGTGTACTTTTGTATATGGAAAAAAATCTTTGAAATAGTATTCCTAGTTCATATCAGAACTGGAAAAAAATAAGTCCTTTAGAAAGTTATATTCATCTCTAATCACTGCTTCCATTCACTTATAATTTGGTGGTAAGGTTT
Organism: Dipodomys ordii; assembly: GCF_000151885.1. Lineage (NCBI taxonomy): Eukaryota > Metazoa > Chordata > Mammalia > Rodentia > Heteromyidae > Dipodomys > Dipodomys ordii. The sequence goes on along the minus strand of NW_012267288.1, from coordinate 8,996,808 downwards.
TTTCTTAAATGTCATGGATAGCTTTAAAAATACCTTAGAGTGTCATTTAGTATCATAGTTTGAACTATATTCACTGTTATTTATTCAAGACCCTTCAAGAAGGGTCTTGAAAAGAGGAAACCAAAAAGATAACAAGCACTTGTTTTTACAGTCTGGGTTTTCTTTTATTATATAAAACCTGAGAAGACTGTGAACATTAGATTAAGGTCTACAGGCCAGAAAATAGTAATAATAGTAGTAATATTGACATTAATTTATTGATTTTGGCAACTGTACTTTGTTTAGGTTCCATGTCCTGAAATGAGAGAGCTATCATGTCAGCAATTGGTTTCTAAGCAGTTCAGGAAAAGAAATGCATATATCTATGTATGATATACATGTGTATATGTGAGTATATATGTACTCACATATACACACAAGTTAGAAGCATTGATATAATCCTTAAGAATTATATTAGTTCAATAATATTGAAGTGAACTTGTGTGTGTATGTGTGTGTCTATGTCTGTGTATGTGGATCTGGGGGGAGAAGAAAAAGTTAATATAGTAAAATATTAACCTTTGAAAAATTAGTGTTTCTCTACAATATTCTTCCAACTTTTTTGTAAGCGAATTTAGTTGACTATTAAAAAAACTTTAGCTGGGTACTAGTGGATCATGGCTATGTAATCCTAGCTACTCAGGAGGCTGAGATCTGTGAATTGAGGTTAGAAGCCAGCCCTGGCAGGAAATTCTGTGAGACTCTTATCTCCAATTAACCAAAGTGGTAGAGTACTAGCCTTGAGCACAAAAGCTCAGGGACAGTGCCCAGACTCTGAATTTAGTCACAACAACTGATAAAACAAACAAACAAACAAAAAACTCTTAAAAGAGATTGTAGTTTAATAATTAGGAAATTCTAGGCTGGCAGTGTGGCTCACATAATAAGAGTGCTTGCCATCAAGGGCAAGACAGTTGAGTTCAAACCACAGTAATATCAAAACAATAAGAACAATAACAAATCAGTAAATTCTGAAACCAAGAAGGACATTAACATATTTCTACCCAACAGGTGCTGCCAATAAGCACTGCTTTTACATGTTATGAAAAAGCAAAGTTTCAAATAAAATGCTCAAAACCAAGGGGTGCTACATTTCATTTATACCAACTCTTTTTAGCTTGCCAAGACTACCTTAGCATGTGTATCAAATTTTTAAAAGACAAAAATAAAACCTAATAGTTTAAAAGTCTCCCTTCACTGTAGCCAAATAAAGAGAGTACACTTTCTGAATACAATAGAATTGCTCTTCTTATACACTGTAGTCTCCACATCAAGGTGATTCCTTTAAATATGGGAAAGTTAAAAAATACAGTGGAAGGAACATAACCACATACACTATTATTAATAAAGATTTTAGAAAGCTACCTGATGAGCAAATACCATTTTTTCTCATTCTAAACTGCATGGTTAAAACTATTAGAATATTTCACAAATACACAAATGATATGGAAAGAATTTTCAATTTCTTAGGTTATACTGAACAGTCTGAACCAATGCCAATGATTTTTACACACTTCACCTCAAGTCTGGGAACTAAATTTGCCTCAGCAAGTCATATTGGCAGTCACATTCCTAGAATTCAACTGGTATCTACCAGAGGTGACATTTAAATCAACCATTTGCTCAATAAATCTAAACCAGATCTGTCTGAATGGGTATTTTTAGAATTTCAAATTCTTACAAGATTGCTTCCTTGACTTTAAAATTCCCTTATTAAACAGCTTTGAAGATTTCAAATATCTTAACCTAACAAAATCTAACTATAGAGAGATATTATAATTCATTTTTTACTTTAAAAATTAAATAGACTGCTTGTCATTTTCTCCTGGTATCAAACTCAATGTAGATAGTGGTTAACTTCCCTTTGCAATTTGAGTATTAGATAAGATTGGGAAAAGACCGGGTAACTAGATGAAGCCCTTTATTATCAGCCAAGATTACAACTCCAAGAGTTGAGAGGACATCAATGAAGCATAGAAGGTCTGGAAATTAGCTGGGGAAATTTGTTTCAAAGTAATTTTAAAGTTATTCTTTTCTTCTGTTTTTGGTACGCATGACCAAAGAATAACGAGAGAAAGCAGGAAAAAAAAGCAAAAAGCAAACAAAAAACAAAGCAGGAATTTTCAGAGTAAACTCAATTGTCTTGAAAATGTTTGGCTGAACTGCTTCCATTTAATGAAGAAAAAACAGTGAAAGTGAACATTTCTAACCATTGTTATAGCTAAACATTAGGCACCTTAATTTACCATTTCAAGTTCTGATAATCTTGCTTCTTTAACTATTTTTGAGTAAGTCATTAAGGAGTCTCCTACTTAGTATGTTACCTGGGCTTATAACTGCCTTTCCTCAAAAAGGGGACAGAACAAGAGGAGAAGATGGTGACACAGCAAGACTAAAGGATAGTACTTTGGTGGGAAGAGCAAAAGTTTTATTATGTTTTTAATTAATTAATTAATTTTTTTTTGCTGGTCCCGAGATTTAAATTCTGGGCCTGAACACTGTTCCTGAGCTCCTTTCACTCAAGGTTAGCACTGTAGGCCCTTGAACCACAGTGCTACTTCTGGCTTTTTCTGGGTAGTTTACTGGAGAAGAAGAGTCTCACAGACTTTCCTACTCTGGCTTTGAACTTCGATTCTCAGATCTCAGCCTTCTGAGTAGATAGGATTATAGATGTGAGCCACAGGCAGCTGGCTTTATTTTTTAAGTTTCATTCTAAGCTTTATCTCTCTGAAGCAGAACTGTGTATTACATAGTGATGGGGCTTAGATTTGGGTAAGCTGTGGCTTGAAAGAACTAGGAGGAATCAGGTAAGGACCAGGGAGGCTAAGTCACATAGATGTTGACTGTGTACTCTCCTTCTGCCTAGAGTTAACATATGGAATCAAAAGGACAATAAGCAATTAAGTTAAAAGAACCCAGAAAAATATTTTAGCCATCAGATCTTTATGGAGAATAAGAAAGTATAATAGGGGTCAATCTAATAATCCAACCTATCTGCAAGCCAGGTTGTATTATTCCATTATATTTTATTTTATTTTTTGTTTTGTTTTTGGGTCCGGTCGTGGGGCTTGAACTCTGGGCCTGGGCACTGTCCCTCAGCTCTTCAGCTCAAGGCTAGCGCTCTGCCACTTGAGCCACAGTGCCACTTTCAGCTTTTTTTTTCTTTTTCTTTTTGCTTATGTGGTGCTGGGGAATCGAACCCAGGGCCTCGTGCATGCAAGGCAAGCGCTCTACCACTGAGTCACCTTCCCAGCCCTCCATTATATTTTATTATATTGAATTATTCTAAAGGCCTTCATTAGAAAGATTAAATCAGGATTCCATTTTGGAAAAAAAAAAGTGAAGCCAGGTAACTTAAGAGGAAAAGAATAGAATATTCCACATGATAGAATCAAAGTGAGTAAACAATATAAGCAGCTAATATTGGCTATACATACTAAATATGTATGCATAAATCATAAATCTCATAGTAAGTGCTTTGCATTAATTTTCTTTTAATCCTCCCCATGACCATTAGAAGATGATACTTCTGTTATCCCAGGGACAGTGTGATTCAAACTCAGGATATCTTCCTTACAGAAGCAAAACTCATAAATACCATCTTAATCTGTGAGATGAAGCTTTTCATTACTTTAAGCAGAGATAAATTTGTAGTTTGGTTTAAGTGTATCCCTGACTCCAACAGAGGACTCCAAGTACAAAGATCAAATAAAGAATAAAGCTATATGAGGATATAAATCAAAGCCCATCATCAAGACCATCACCACAATGTTAAAAGTAAGAGTTTGGCCACTGCTATTTTCAAATAACCTCACAAAATCCATGAAATGTATTCACAAGGGGAAAGGGTTGGGGATCCACAAGGAGTTATCTGAGGAAAATATGTATTGCAGGAGTCCAACACATCCTGGTTAGTGAAGATGGCATCTGTAACAGTAGGAAAGTCAGGGGAAACATGGGAGAAGTCAGAGAGCCGGGGTTGTTTTCACCATTATTCATTCACTTAGCAAATTAAACCAAATTAAGAGCAACAGGATGCTCAATAAGAAAGAACAAATTACAGACTCTCCCATTCACATTTATTAGGTAGAAAGAAAGGAGCAAAGTACAATGAATTTGTCTGGGAGGTGTGAGATGACTCATAGGAAATGATTATCTTATAAATTGTGTCTGGATCAGCATTGTCCCATAGAAGAATAATGTGAGTTAACTTTCAATTTAAAGCTTTCTACTTTCCACATTAGAAAGGTAAAAATAAAATAATTTTGATAATGTATTTTATTTAGCCCAATATTGCTACAATGTTACCCCTTTATCAAATAATCAAGGGGAAAATGTTTATAGAGTGTTTTACATTTTTATAGTGACAAGTGCGTAATAGATTCCTGTCTATAGTTTAATGGCCAATGCCTCCTGAATGGGAGCCTCACAGGTCTATTTAATGATCAAATAATGGTTTGTGAAATCAATAAACACTAGAGATTAGAACAGAACTACTGGATTTGGCTAGAAGTCAAAGAGTTTGAAAAGATAACTTAAAAAGTAGTAGCTCTTCAATATTATTGAGATATATTAAAGTTAAACCACTTGGTACATATATAATCAACATTGTTATTCTCTTAGAGGAAAAGAGCTAGAAAGCAAATATGGCAGTTTCTACAGTGGTAGAAAGCTTGCCTTAAGCTGAAGAGCTGAAGGACAGCGTTCAAGCCTAGAGTTCAAGCCCCATCACCAACAAAAAGAAAAAGGAAAAAAAAACTTTGTCCCAAAGCAAATAATCAAGTATATCAGATAAAACCCAAATCACCTTCCTAGCTCCTGGAAGTACAAATGGGAAGCTGAGCTCACCACACTTCATTGCCTGAAGTGCTGCAATGTACGTGAGATGGAGACATTCATGGCGTTTACTGGACTGAACCACACAGCTTTTATGGGTAGGTACTTTCTCTCCATGAATGATTTGGCCTAGCAAAATAAACCTAAGTCTGAAAAAAGGTGTTCTGAATTTAAATTCTGGTTCCATTTGTTGCATGAAGTTGGATTCTCATTAAACAAACAAACAAAAACAACCCTTATATTCATGATGTTTAAAAATCCCTTCCCTTGGGGAGTCATAAAACTCAATGTTTACCTTATAAAATTAAGAAAACTGAGAAAAGGGGTGGTTTTGGGAGGGGGAGAATGATGAAAGAAAGGGGTGACATTGATCAAGATTGCATTGTAGGGGCTGGAAAGGTGGCTCAGTGGTAGAGTGCTTGCCTTGCATGCACAAGGCCCTGGGTTTGATTCCTCAGCACCACATGAGCAGAAAAAGCCGGAAGTGGTGCTATGGCTCAAGTGATAGAGTCCTAGCCCTCAGCTGAAGAGCTGAGGGACAGCGCCCAGGCCCAGAGTTCAGGCTCCACGATTAACCCTCCACCCCTACCCCCCAAAAAAAGATTGCATTGTATTCATAAACTGCTTTGTTGAATAGCAACTCCTTTATACTACTTAAAGGTAATTTTTTTAAATCTACCAAAAAAATCACTCTCCTCAAAACAAGCCATCCATTTTAAATAGCAGCTTATTGAATCTGAAGTTGTTTTATGGCAATTAAAGCATATAAGTTCATTATTATTTTGCCTCAGTTTCAGTGGACAGAGCATAAAGAATATTCACTAAATTTTTGCCATTAAACTTAAAAACATCACCATATAACATACATACTTGTATACATATTTCTGCACTTCCTTTATATAGTGTACTGTATGGTACATTGTCACTGTACTATAACAGTGTACACCATGCATTACATACAGCTTATAGTGGAATACGGTATTTCAGCTCCTCTCTGAACAAGTACACATACATTTTCTCTATATGACGCCAGACTCAGCATCACTGTCCTCAGTGGTCTACTTCAATATGTGAACCTGAATGTCTATAATCCAGTATAATGTTGTCTCTACTCACAGACAGCTATTGACAAGCAAACTATTTTTATTTCACCTTCCTGATATATTTCCATTTATCAAATCTATTTCAACAGTCACAAACTCAGGCATGTTTGCACTTTTTTAACTTTCCATTTATAAGTCTCAAGACTTAGTAGCAATGCAAAAGGAAGGATCTGTTTCTTTGTTTCAAACCAAAATGGAATGCATGTTTGTTTGTTGTTTGTTTGTTTGTTTTTGGTTGGTCCTGGGGTTTGAACTCAGAGTTTAGATACTGTCCCTGAGCTCTTTTGCTCAAGACTAGTGCTCTGTCACTGTAAGCCACAGCTCTACTTCTAGTTGTCTGGTGGTTAACTGGAGGTAAGAATCTCATGGATTTTCCTGCCTGAGCTGGCTTTGAACTGCGATCCTCAGATCTCAGCCTCCTAAGTAGCTAGGATTACAGGCGTGAGCCACCAGCACCCGGCTCTGGAATGCATTTTTTAAATACAGAGTTATAACTATAAGCAGTTTACTGAGCATTTTAAAAGTTAGGAAGTGAAGAGAAAAAGGGAAAAAATAAGGACTGACCATTTCCTTGTCACACAGATAAATGAGAAGAACTGAAATAAAACAGAAAAGGCCAGCCCGCCACACACACTCACCTGCATTGGAGCCAGTCAAATTGTAGCGTGCATTCAGCTTTTTGATAATGTTCTCATGGATTTGGTTCCACTCACTCTCTGTGTTACACCTATGAAAACATTATCACTTAGTTATCTTTAATGATACATAAAGATCAAGCAATGACCTGAAGAACACACCAGTTCTTTTGGATAGACCCACCAGAATGTACTTCCCAAAGCTCCTTGGAGTTTCCAACAATTCACTACAAACAACTGTTACATTTCAGCATGGCTGCTCTAAGAATACGCTGGAACATCCATACTTGATAATGTCAGACCACCTACCCCGTGACAGAGGTAGCTAGGACAAACAATTCGAAGGTTACAAGTGGTTCCCAAAATAGAAAATATGCCAAAGAGAACAATGAAAGGCCCTGCAGACTGAGTTCAAAGCCCTAGAGCAAACATCTTACTCTTCTTTATGTTCTTTGGATAAATTATTTTCCCTTTTTGTATGTATGTTGTGATATAGTAGTGGTAATGTACTAAAGAACATTAAATGTATTAGGATAATGCCTTGTTTATATTCAATGTTCAATAAATATTGGTTCTCATTAGAGCATTTCTGACTTCTGTAACATGGCCAGATTTGGCTAGCATGAAAATGCAACAAATTAAAGCAAAATGAAATTTATTAATTCAGCTTACACTGGAAAAAATCTGGCATGGTGTACCAAACAGTCACAAAACTACTCAGATTTTTCATGTCTGAGAGAATAGCATTGCTCTACCTTCTTACGCTTACAGTCATTGGTACCTCTTTATTTAGCTAGCTCATGTTATGTTTGTTTACATGGTGTAATCCGTGTGTGTGTGTGTGTGTGTGTGTGTGTGTGTGTGTGTGTGTAAAATCAGAACTGTATTTAGGCTAATTGATATCTAATGTCCCTTAAGTTTTTTGAACAATTGGAGATATGAATGTTCCTCTGACTGGGGATTCCTGATGACACATAAAAGACTGTATTTGCTATTACAACTCCTCTAGTTAGGTTGTGGAGAACTTCTATCATTTAGGCATATTTGTAAATTTGCTATGATCCCTAACAAGCCAGAAATGCTTCTTCCCAAGAGTCTAGAATTTCAAGATTCTATGTACCATTGATCCAAATATTCCACAGTAGAGCTTTCTTTTCCTAGTGATAATCATGTTTGAGGCAGATAGCTCACAATTACTAGCTTATATACCTGTCTATTTTATTATCACAGGCTTTTCCAGGATGAATATGGCAGAGATTATTTTCAACTGAGCCCTGAGTGTAGAAGATTGGAATTCAGATGGAACAAGGCCTCCTACTTGACTAATTATGAGACTACATTGCCACTTAGTACATGCCACCTCTTGTTTTATTTCAGTTAAACGGGGTAGGAAGAAGGCTTGCTTTCTACGAAATAGCTAATTGACGCCAGAACGTATGCTTTAAGAAAACTGGAGATTACCTGTAATCCCATCACTTAGGAGGCTGAGGCAAGAAGACTGCACTTCTGAGGTGAATGTGTGCTATACAGTAAGATTCTGTCACAAAAAACAAACAGAATCCCCAACTCCTAATGAGGGTGATATTAGTGCCTTCAGTTTCAGACAAGATATTTATTAGTTTACATGAATCCCAATTGGGTTAGAGACTCTATTGTACTAACAAACAGAAAACACTTCTAAATTTTTTTCTGACTAGTTTTCCTAACATGTTGATTTTTTTCTTTTTGTTGAGATGGGTTTTTTACTTTGTAGCCCTGGCTGGCCTTGAACTTAAGATCCTCCTCCTGCCCCACTTTCCTAAGTGCTAGGATTAAAGTATACACAGCATTTCCTAAATTCATAGTTCCTTCCAACTGTGCAGTGAGTGCTTTGACTCGTTTGTATTCTCTGGAAACTTCTTTACAACTTGCTGAATTGGCATTTTTAAGGCATTTCTCTTTAGGAAGAATTACCCAGAACCTTATTTGATGCTGAAAGGGGGGTGGGGTGGGGAGCCAGACCAAAAAAAAAAAAACTACAAAGAATAGCACAATTTATTTTTACAAGAGAGTATCTCCCACAAGCAGAGGTCCTCTTCAGCTGGCTGAATCACTAAGGGCCCTGCATGTCATTGTCAGCCTCTCTGTTACCCCAGTGGCCACTCACACCTGGCATAATAACCATGAAAAAACAATCTGATCATCTGAGAGCCTCAAGCTCTAGAGTTGGACAGTCATGTCTACAGGTTGCTTTCCTTTCAAGGCTGGTGCTCCAATACTCAAGCCATACCTCCACTTCCAGGTTTGTTTGTTTGCTTGCTTGTTAATTAGATAAAAAAAAATCTCTGGCACTTTTCTGCCAAGGCTGGCTTCAAACTACAATCTACAGATGTCAGCCTCCCCTGAATAGTTAAGAATTACAGGTGTGAGCCACCAGTGACTGACAAAATCATTATTTTAAACAAGTTATATTTATGACTACCAACAGAGTTTGACAACAGTTTCACAGTAGATTTCAAATCCAACCCTTAAAAAAATAAAGGCTAACAGATAATTCAGAAGAGAAAAAACCAAACCCACTAGGTTCAAGAAGTGTGTTCAAGTTTACAATGAAGGTCATTGATCTTATCCATCTTAACAAGATTACAACATTTGCAGTCATAAACCAGTGGCTATAGATAAATCTTTGTCGACTAATTACCAAATGTGCTTGCAGAGGTCCCATTGGGTAGAAAGTAGATAAATCCATGAAACCCTGCAGCAGCGGTCACAAAGCAATTTAAAGTATGTATCCCGTAGGCAATGGCCCAGTTGTACTATCATGATGTTTGAAAACACTAGTGGCATATGTTGTATCTTTCCACACAAGCTGTGGAATAAAAGATGAAAGCAAATTTCCTCATGGAAGAGACCAGCAGTGTGGGCCTCAAACCAGGACTGTGGACAATCTAATGGGTCTGCTCTGATGACATTACAGTACTGTCCATCTCTCACTTCAAACCAGGGGGAGGTTGTGTGGGTGGGTTGGTTCAAATAAGTGATTTTCTTGTTAATATTATGGGATGAACTGTATACCCACTAAAAGATAAAGTCCTAAAGTCTAGAAGCTTAGGAAGTGGTCTTATTTGGGAAAAGGATATTTACAGAGACAATCAAGTTAGAACAAGGCCACTGGGGGTGGGCCTCTACCCAACATAACAGTGTCGTACAAAGGTGAAATCTACACAGAGATACCACAAGGAGTCTGCTTTGTAATAGTGAAGGCAGGTACTAAGGAACATCAAAGATTGCCAAAAAAAAGCACTAAGGCCAGACAGGCTTGGAGCAGATTCTCCCTCAGAGCCCTCAGAGGGCACCAACAGCCAACAAACACCTTGACGTCAGATTTTAGCCTGCAAAATGGTGGAAGAAAACTCTCTTGTTTAGGCCATGATGTTTGTATTACCTTGTTACAGCATGTCAGGAAAAACTGATACATGGAATATAGGATTAATTTGCTCTCCTAAATTACTCATAAAAAAGTAATCTCTCTACTTTTGGAGTACAAATTAATTGTCTGAAGTTTAAGACGTATTAGACTTATAAATTCAATGGAGGTATTCTATATAGCCAATGATTTACCTGATCATTATACTGTCTGTATTCTTTAGCTTTATTATTGATTGACTGATTAAGACAGAGTCTTGATATGTAGTCCAGGGTGGCTTCAAACTTTTAATGTTCCTGCTTCAGCCTCCTAACTGCTGGGATTTGAAGTATGGGCCAATAAGCCCAGCTACCTTGTATTTTTCCTTTTATACAGTACTGGTAATTGAACCTAGGGCCTCTCACATGCTAGGCAAGTACTTTGCCACTGAGTATACTTGTAGCCAGTTTTTAATTTCTTAATTCCCCTGACAAACAATGTGATGTAGGCTCCTTTTTAGCAAATCTACAGATGACTGGCCTTTGAAAAAGTATTCAAATTCAACAATTCCTTGTTCCCCTTGTTCTTCAATCTCCAAATAAAGAAGCATTAATCCAGACCAGATTCATATGTAGCAACCTCCTTCCCCTCAATCCCTACATGGGATGTTTCTTACATGTACACTTTCAGGACAAGGTCATCTTTTGTCTCTCCTGTTAACAGGTCTGCAATACTAAGGACTGCACAGCCAAAGGGTCGCCGATACTGGACACTGCAGGCATTCTTTTTTTCTCCAGCTCCCATTCGACCTGTCCAATTAAAAAGCAAACATAAACATGGAAATATTTGATTACAAACACCTTAGAGACATGCAGTGCTATGTTCCTGTCATCCCAAGCTACTGGGGAACCATAGTGGGTGTGGTAGTGTATGCCTGTCATCACAACGATATAGTGAAAAGCACAAATATGAGGACTGCAGTCTGCATTGACCTGGTTATAAAAACTGTCTTGAAAATAAACAAACCAAGGAGGAGCTGGTAAAGAGGCTCAAGTAGTAGAGTGCTGCTTAACAAGTGTGAGGTCCTAAGTTCAAACCTCAGTACTGCAAAAAAAGGAAAGAAAGGGAGCATAGGAGATTCTGACAATATAAGAGGTAATGAGTATATGTGATTGGAGTATGCTCCTGTAAGGATTTAAAACTCATTCCATTACAGACATGATTTTGTCACATATTTTAAATATATTGATACATGATTTCATTATGACAATAGGAAGGCTTGAAATCAAGGCTGGAAGCTCTTGTTTGGCTCTCTTGCTTACAACTGGCACTCTATCATTTGGGCTATATCTCCAGTCCAGAATTTTGCTGGTTAATTGAAGATGGGATTTTGCCTACTTTTAAGCCTTGGATGGCTATGAAATGCAATTCTCCAGGTTTCAACTTCCTCAGTAGCTACAATTATAGGCATGGTCCACCAATGCTCAGCTTACTATTATTTTCAATGAGTTATGTTGGAGACCAAGAATACAAAGTATGCTGGAACTGGAATACAACAAGATAATATTGGGGGAAAGGTGTGCAAATTTGTCTTTATATGATCACCAACAGGTCCATAAATTGTTTCCATTTAAGCGAGACTCTATATCACCTCAGGAAGTCTCTACCACTTCCAAAATCAAATGCTAAATAGAAAAAAAATAAAGAGGGCAATATGTAATTTTGTTTTCTTTCATCAGTAACAAAGATAAACTACTTCTGTAATACATCACTTTAAGGGAAAGGCATATAAATAGAAGCTTGAAAACCTGTTATTTCATGGTTAGAATCAAAATTAAAAAATGGACATCAGTTACTTTTTAGTCTTATGAAATACATGAAATATATCTGAAATATAATACCTGAAATACAATTGTCTTATGACATAATGCTATATTCCATGGATAAATTATAATCTACATCATCTTAATATTCTGGCTATAAATTATTTTATAATGTTATATTTAAATTTGATGATCAATCAACCAACTATATTTTTACTTAAAGAACTGATTTAAACAATACCAGGCTACACTAAAGCCACCAGTATAAGCATCTTCATTACAGCATTGTTTACTATAGCTAAGATATGGAATTAACCCAGATGCCCCTCAGTGGACGAATGGATCAAGAAAATGTGGTATATATACTCAGTGGAGTTCTATGCATCCATCAGAAAGAATGACTGATGCATTCATAAGGAAATGGAAAGGCTTGTAAAAAATTATGCTAAGTGAAGTAAGTCAGACCCAAAGAAACATAGGCCACATAGTTTCCCTCATTTGTAATAACTAGAATGTGCCTATAACTCTACAAGTAAACCAAATGGATATAAAAGACAAATAATTGCACCTGGACATGATTAGTTAAACAGCAGCCTAAAAATTCACACAGTGAGAACAAAGAAGGATATTCTTAGGAGAGGATGTGAGGGTTCAATAGCTATGTATATGATCATATAAAATGATGATTATCAAAATGAACTCCAAGGAATGGAAATAGAGTTTTTTTTATTGTATTGCTTGTGGTTTCTTTTTCCTACCTTTTTTTTCCTTTGCCTTTTTCCCCTTTTGTCATTGTTTTTGATTTCTGTACCCTTTGTCTTCTATAGAAGTTTATCTTCTTTGGGGAGGGGGAGGGAAGCACAGAAACAGTATGACAAAGGGTAAACCAATCCAGCAGTGAAACCTACTAGACACTATGTTGGAAATGAACTATACATTTGGAATTTGGGGGAACTGGGAAAGAATTAGGGAGATGGTGGCACGGTTCCAAAGTAAATGTATTCATTACCTGACTTATGTAACTGTAACCCCTCTACATCACCTTCACAATAAAAATTTAAAAATCTTTTTAAAAAAAGTATAGGAGAAAAAGAAACTTTGTCTGTTTGTTAAACTAAAAAAATGTTCAATTCATCTCTATTTTTGGTATCGCTACAGAATTCATTAGAACTAATTATTTATTATAATCTCTATCAATATCGTGATTTAAGTTTTTATAAACTACTCATTTATCATTTGTATATGCAAGATGACAAAATGATTAGCAGATTCCCGAGAGCAGAATTTTTGAGTTAATATTAGAAAAGAAGTTCATCAGTAAAAAAAACTGAAAAAGATTTTTCTAAGGATGCTTTCAGCTCTGACTTCCTTGCTTACACAAGGCATTGCACACATACCAGCCTTCTGTTTTCTTTAATTCTTTTGGAAACTTTCTCTTTCTCGAGTACTACACTAAAGAAAAACTTGTGTCTTGGGGAGACTGGCTAGAGATCACCCAAGCGGACCCTCCAGCAAGCTCTCTCACTGAGCACCAGCTCCTCTTTTCTTACTTGTTCTCAAACACAGTTTTACATTTCTTCCTGGCTCTGTGGGTACCACAGCCTGGGATACCAAGATTGTGGTGTAAATGCTACACCAAAAAAGATGATTTCATACCAGCCTTTGTCTTCCCAACGCTAGTGAGAATTCATAGTTCCGTTGTGATTTCTAAGAAAATGTTCTTAGCATAAGTAGGGAGTTAAAACATTGAAAAGCCAGTTGAAAGTCAAAAGGGCAGGTACAGAGGATGAAGAGATGAAGGGGATATAAAACCATTAACCCTCTCTTTTCCCCTTCCTTCTTTCCAAATCAAAGACCTGGGCATAAATTCCCAGAACAAAGGTACCACTGCTCCTGTCTTCAGCAGTCAGAGAGGTTAGCATGCCCTTTCCCACTAAAGTAGATACAAGGGACTTTCTATAAAAAGCAAAAAGCATCTGTCCCTACTAGATAACAATCTTCCACTCTGTAATTCCACTTCATCAAAAAAGCTGTCAGACTAAGTCTTAACCTTTCTTTTTTTTAAGTCTTAACTTTTCATGGAGTGTTTTACCGTAATCTCGTTTCTCCTTCGTCTCAAAATATTGCAGCAGCAAGTGTTTGTTTATTATTAAGTGTTTTGCAATAATTCCAGAGAAGTAGTTGACTACATCTAGGGATGGGTACAGCATTAATTCTGAGGATGTAATGATCACAAATATCTGTAAGCTAAAAATTACAATCACTACTCAAATGCCAAGCATTTGAAAGGCAGATCTTGGCTTCAGTAATATCTCTGCAAGTGAAGGTCAAGGGCTAAAAGGGCTCATTTTCTGCTCTAAGTCTTTCTAGCCTCCAAACCTACAGGCAGTAATTAGAAAGTTGGGAAGCAAAAAAAGTAGTTGACTTTTCCTTCAAAACTATAGTAGTTTCCAGGTACATTTTAGTAATATTTACATAAAGATATCCCAAACTACATTTCACAAGAACAACTGCTAATAAAAATTTGAAATAAAACACCAACAACAAAGAAATACAAAGTAACAAGCTGGTCCCCTGCCATCTTAGGATCAGAGTGTTTTGTTTTTTTTTTAATCGCAAAAGCACATGGCAACAAAAGGTTCTGATTTTTCCAATATTTTAAAAGATTCTTTCCAATCCTTTTCTTGCGTATGTATTTTTAAGACAAACAATTAAAATGACAAACATGCCAGGTGCCAGTGGCTGATACCTGTAATCCTAGCTACTCAGGAGGCTGAGATCTGAGGACCATGGTTCCAAGCCACAGGCAGAAAAGTCCCCATGAGACTCGTATCTACAACAAACTGCTCAAAAAACCAGAAGTGGCACTGTGGCTCAGGTGGTAGAACACTAGCCTTGAGTACAAAAAGGCTCTGAGAGAGTGCTTAGGCTATGACTTCAAGCCCCACAACCAGCAAAAATATAAATAAAACCACAGTTTACTTTTAAATAAAGTATTTGTATATTCTCCAAGTTAAAAAAAATCAGCTTTCACAATACATTTTTAATGAAAATCTATGTTGGAATGACAATATGTTTTATTGTCTTCCTTACTGTATATACAAAATAAATGGCTAAAGTAAAGAAAAAAGCTCAATTCATAGAATGGCATGGCAAGCTATTAATTACTTGACTGAAGGGTTCCAGTACAGATAGTAAGGAAGTAGAAACCAAATCTCCAACAGCTGAGTAGCCTTAATACAAAACTGCTCAGGCTATGCTATTCCTCATTTTACCTAGATGCTCTGCTATAAAAGGTCTGCTTTCACAGGCATTTATGTAGAAAAAAAATAAGGGGATGTATTCTGCTCCACTGAACAAGTTCACTGTAAAACTTAAATGTGTTCTGTAAGATGTAAATAAATGCTGCATCACATAAAAGTTTTCCTGCTCACATCATATTTTGGGAAATCTGAGGTCAACAAAGTTGAAGAAGTATATTTTTCTCTATAGGATTTCCCAAACCCTTTAATAAGCTGATGGCATTATATAAGTCAAAAAATAACATAGTATTCAGTATCTTGTAATCTCTGCAGAATCTTCGATAATGTGTTGTAGCATTCTCCAATTAGGAAGATAAACTTGTAGGAAATTTAGCTTCCCAAAATTTATGTTATCTTATTGAAATGTAAAGACAAAAACACATGTTTGAATCAAATATGTTTAGGAGGTCCCCACCAAACCAAAATAAAACACCACAGTACTTAACTGACATTGAGAGAGACTAAAATCTATTTAAACTGCACAAGGAGGAACTATGTGAGGTCAGAGAGGCTCGAGAACATTTCTCAACTCCTGTGCTTCTTTTCAAATTTGGCTCCAAATAGCAAAAAGTACCACAGAGTCCTTTCACCTACTTTTCTCAATGGCTGTACCTACCAATTCGGATAATGTGCACAGTGATGTAGATGTCCTTTCTTAGCTCGCTGCTGCCCAAATCCTACCAAGAAATGAAGTCTGATTATTTTAAAATTCATAACCTGCACAGTACCTTGAAGAGAATAGTGCTTTACTTTCACAAAAAGAAAAAAAGACAAAGATAAACTAGATATTTGTAAGGAAGCACATGATTCAAATCCTGTTCTAAAAATATCAATAAACTCATTTAACGTTTTACTTGGACCTAGAAATTAAAAAGCAGAATAGCTTGGCATCCCTGCCCCCATTTTTGTATCTGTCTTTGCTCTTGAGTCATTCACCTTGAAGCATGATGGAATTCAGAAAGGGCAGGACTGATAACATTTTTACAAAGATGGACAGAAGAAACTGCCCTCAAGAAAACCAGTCTCAAATCCAGACTGGGACTGTTCAATTCCATATACTTTTCATCCCATGGTCAAAATTGTTTTCCTGTTTAAACCTAAGGCTCATATCTGTACTCTGGAAGATGGGTTGAAGCAGGTGAACCTCCTTTTCCTGCCCATCTTCACTACACTTTTTATATAGCATAATGGGCAGGTGGCCAAATATGAAATGTAGAACCCATGGAGCTTGAGTCTGGGTTCTAAAATTCCAGAGTAATCAACTTTACACCATTAGCATTTAAAAGTAAAACCACTCCCCAACTTGAACATCTATAAAGCAGATCCTAGATAGGCCCTGTCATGTGAGATTCATGCTACTGGCTTAATTTGGTAATGGTATAATAAAGATTAACAATACTCCAATGTATGTACTATATGAAACAGGGTCAATGATACACTAAAGAAAGTAAAGGCAGCCAGGCACCAGTGGCTCACACCTGGAATCCTAGCTGCTGAGGAGGCTGAAATCAGAAGACCGTGGTTCAAAGCCAGCCCCGGCAGCAAAGTCCATGAGACTCTTGTCTTTGATAAACCACCAGAAAACTGGAAGTGGCACTGTGGCTCAAGTGGTAGAGCGCTCGCCTTGAGCTGTAGAGCTCAGGGACAGTGCCCAGGCCCGGAGTTCAAGCCCCATGACCGACCAAAAAAAAAAAAAATGAAGAAAAAAAAAAAAAAGAAAGTAAAGGTAATCATTATTGGAATCATCTGGAATTCTGGTTATTGATGCACTTATTTGCAAGGTTCAAGAAAATTCACTATGCTCTTTCATAATTAGTACCAACAAGCACATTATGGAGAATACACTTCAAGGGTAAAAGAAGACCCACTTACCAGAAAGAGAGAGCAATGTCGTTCAGGTTTATCTGGGGCTTTGGGAAGCCCATTTCTGTTCAGTCTCAAGAAGAATCTCTCGCTGTAAGAAAAAAACCAGTTTAACATTAAACAAAGTTCATATTAAAAAATAAATATTAAAAATATCTAATATTTTTCTGTGCTCTAATTGTTTTAAGTGTTGAGGTAAGCATTTGCTAGGTCCTTTATGTAAAGTCAAAATTGCTTCTGTGAATTAAGAGGTTATGGAAGACAATAAAGATTTGCTTCACTTCTGATAAGACTGATAAAGCTGCAGCTGCACACTTGCAAAAAAATTAAATCTTAAAGCAACAGGTTAGGTTTCCATGTCATGTAATGCCATTGCTATTTATTCCCCAAAGCAGAAACAAATGCACAATATGAGAACACTCAGCTTGATGCTTCATGTGTTTATACCTAACATTTGCACGATTTTATCATCTTCCTTAATTAAAAATAATAAATGTCTTTATATTTCATAGTTATCTAGGTCTCTAATCGAAAACACACATATTAGTTCCAAGAAATAAAATTTGAATTTTCTTTTGTCTGAAAATGAACAGATCTCAAAATCTCCATATAAATGATGCTGAGCAGCCACTAATTACAGGTCACAGATACTTTGATACCACTTAAATATGAGGTAATGTTTGACATTATTTGTTTATATTCAAAAAGATCAAATGAACTAGAAACCCAAGAAAAAATGAATCTACTCACTAGCACAAGTTTCAAATCCTCACTGAATTTCAATATCATTGGTGCCTAAGGAAGAACCAAATAGCAGGCAGCCTCAGGCAGAGAACACAGAACCAATGTCCAATGAATGTGAAATTATTTCATGGGACAGGCATTGCCAGTGCAGCTTCCATCAAGGGAGCAAGCAGGAAAATGGGGTGAAAAACATTAATGAAAGGCTAAGAATCTACCAAGTCTCTATGTTATATTCATTACTAGATTTATGCCTTAATAATGGCTCTGCCATTCAAGAGGTAAAATAAGAACCATAAACAGATCTCCAAGGAAGCATACTGGGTTAAATTTACAACTGTTTTCAGAATACTTTCATTCATTTTTATGATCTAGTCTAGATGGATATTTAACAGATTCAGTTGCTATCTAAACCTCGTCTTTTTTTTTTTTTTTAATATCAGGCCTATTCCTGACCTCTCATATGAGGAAGGGCAACCAATATACATTTCTATGGAACCATTTCCATTCCTATTACCCAAGCTTTTTGCCATATAACAGGTGGATAATAAGGAGAGAAAATAAGGATTCTTGACTAAGACAAAAATTCTTCTATGACAGTACTCTGAAATGAAGGCTGTGAATGACATACACAATCAGGAAAACAGAATTAAACTACCATGTTCACATTGTCACTTACTATATTTTTAAGAGATTTTAAGCTCCTTCAGAGTGAAAGAAAATTCACTATTGCTTCAAAAAAGATACAATAAAAATCAACAAAACTATACATTGGCATAAAAATCATACTCTAAAATATTCCCTATATAAGGATTTTTTTTGAGAATTCACCATTTAACAGGCTTTTTACTAATGTCTTCCTGGATGGATTAACTTCTATAACTTGCCATATCTTTAGTAAGTAGATAAAATTATAATATCCATTCAATAAAAAACTAAAAGTTTTTTTCAAAGATCACAGAGCCAGTGAGTAACTGAGTACGGATTTTATCCCAGGTGTTAACTGTAAAACCCTCATTCTTCATTTAAATGTTAATGGCACATTATTTTTTGCTCTATACAAATATTGAGCAAATAGTTTCATAACATTGGGAGGATATAGGAAGAGTCACTCATCCACAAGACAGTCAGGCCTAGTTGCAAGAATTCAAGCTCACTTTCTCATTTCATTTCATTTTCAATGAAAGTGTGACTTAGAAAATAAATTATTCTACTAAAGGAGGAAAAACTCCAAAAAGATTTAACAACACAATGTTACTTATTCAAAACTACTCAGGGTTAAGGCATTTGTTTTGCTTCTTAGTCACCAGTCACTTAAGAGTTTTACAAATAGAATCTTAGCCACAAACACAAGTAAAATGAGCATTTGCCTTCTCCTCAAAGGACATCGTGCCCTCCTGTCTATTCTTTGAGAAGTGCTTCTGTGTGAGGCTCCTCTTTATCCCTCCTGAATCATTTGAGTAAATTCTACTTTATCTAATGACATGCCAGTCTGAAATGGTGAATATCAATGAAATGAAAATACAAATGCCAACCAGACATTTTAGATATTAAAACTTCAACTTTAATGCTGTTATAAAATATGATTCTGTATCTGCAATTTTCATTAATATGCTGGTAAAATGTTTTCTAAAGTATCATAGTCCAGAAACAGATCGTTTTTTTTTTTGCTCTGTCACTGTTTTCATTTCACTAGTCTAGACAGAATCCTGATTATGCAAGGACTATACTATATCATATCCTGTTTCGGAATATCAATATGTACTGAGCCAGTGACATGTCCCTTAGTTTAATCATGCCTTAAGGGGAAAATAAAAATAGAAGGAGATGGGTGCCATGGAGAAATGAGCCAGTGCAATTGATTAAAAAACAGACCTCTTTTAAAAGAAAATCTCCATGGCTAATTAAAAATATTTCTTATTCATTTGGTGACACACTATTGTTAAACAAATCCAATCAGTTTCTCTTCATCTTTAGTGATATAGCAACTATTTAACCAGCAAATGCGGTTAGAAGATTTAAAAGGCCTATAGGAATGTACTTCATAATCTTTGAATCAAAATTATCCACTTATACTCACATTAAGAGAAAACCAGAGAGTATGCTTTCAGGGCCAAGAGAAGAACTGAACATGTTTTCCATATTTCATTCTAGTGAACCTTAAAATTCTCTGAACAAGGTTTGTGGTCATGTGCAAGCCTATTTCTGATGCTCTATCTCAAGTTTGCTTCGACTGAAGTCCTCTTGTAAGTCTGATTAGGAAGTCTGATTCTATAACTGAGAAACTACTATTATATCCTTTACACTGTTTCCCTAATCTTAGAAAGTGAAGGTTTACATTTGCTTCCTATTACATTGTGAACAAGTAGAGCATTGGCTCATAAAAAGCTAACTAAAACTTCTAGCCAATGACTTGGTACTCCTTGATAAGAATAAAGTCATACAATGTGGTAAAAAAAATAATATCCAAACAACTAGAAAACATTAATTTCCTCCAGATATTCTCTTCCTTCTCCATAATATCCTTTACTTTATGGATACTCCAAAGAGAAATCTCAATCAATGATGCTTTACCACCAAGTATCAGATTCACCTAATGAATTCTGAACCCTACATCATACCACTTAACTCTGTCCCTATGTACATTTCTTATCTTTATTATATTACATTATATATAGTGATTGCAAAATCTATAGTCATGTTTTCTAATACCTTCTTCTCAGAGAGTAAGCAGATAGGATCTAGCAGAGGAAAATTATTATTTGACTTCCTTCTATACAATAACAGAAGAAATTTCACTATAGGAGATATTTAGTATCCACCTAAATTCTGTGAGAGAGGCATTATAAATCATAATATTCTAAACTACTACTTTCATTAGAAATAAAGAATAAGTTGGATGCTGGTAAGCTAATGCCTGTAATCCCAGCTATTAAGGAGGCTGAGATCTGAAGATCATGGTTCAAAGCAAAGCTGAATAGGAAAGTCCATGAGAAGCTGGAAGTGGTACTGTAGCTCAAATAGTAGAGTGCTAGCCTTGAACAAAAGAAGCGCAGGAACATAACCCAAGCTCTGAGTTCAAACCTCAGGACCTGCACACATACACACACAAAATAAGAGTAACAAATCATAATCATTTATTATTTACAACCTATCTTCTTCCAATAAGGATTAGAGGAAACCAAGGTAATGTGATTAAGTATCCCAAGCATGGCCTTTGGCAGAAAAAAAAGGTTGTGTTAAACTCTGATCTAGATTTTCCATAGATCTTCTTATTTGATAGTCATAACTACTGTATTAGGTAGAAGTTACTATCATCCCTATTTGACACATGAGAAATCTGGAGCTGAAATATTCACTAAGTTGACCAAAGTTACATGGTTAATCAAGAATGAAGACAAGATATTAATATCCAGAATCTAGCTCAACAGTCTTGACTCTTAATCACAATGCATCCTTCCTTTAAAAGAACATACTACTTCAAAAATGGATGAGAAAGCATGACCGATTAAGTCAATGAATCATGGGCTTTATTGTGGAATTTTCAATAAAATATAAAAATAGTTAAAATGCAGAAAGCCAAAAAGAAAAAAAAATAAGGCCATAGAGTAGGCTTATAAAGTTTGTGCCTTGTGATCACCTGTTCAGTCAAACTATGAAATTTGATGTACTGATAAAGAACTTTAATAATGAAGTGTGTTTCAATCACACAGTTTGAGATAAAGGTTCATAATGGAGATGCAAATACCACGGAAAAAGATAGTAAGGATTAGAAGAGTCTAATGGCGGCTCTTCATTTGTCAAAGGAATGCTTCTGTTTTACCCCTCAGGTGGCTCCAGGAGACTCTTTGCAGACTTCTGAGTAATAATATCAAGTGGCTCTCCCAGCAGTATGTTCTTACTACAATCTGTTGCCTTTAAAGAGCTCTACAAGGAGCATTGCATCCTGGGAGCAGCGCCTAGATCCTCTGACCTTGCTGCTCCCGGGGTATGGCCTTCAATTTTGGGACTCCCTCAGGCATCTCCAGCACTGCTGCAGCCAAGGCCACACTGGCCAGAGGGTTTGGAGGATTTGGGAAGACATCGACAAGTGCAGGTTCTGCATTTAGCTTTTCTGCCCCAGCAAACACAAGCACTACTGGACTCTTCAGTGGCACTCAGAACAAACATTTTGGATTTCGTACTGGTTTTGGCACAGCAACAGGAACAAGTACTGGGTTAGGTATTGGTTTGGGAACTGACCTGGGATTTGGAGGATTCAATACACAGCAGCAACAGCAGCAAACTAATCAGGTGGTCTCTTCAGTCAGCCTACACAAGCTTCTACCTAGTCCAACCAACTGATAAATACTCCAAGTGCTCTTTCTCCTCTAACATTATTGGGAGATGAGAGAGATGCTATTTTGGCAAAATAGAATCAACTGCAAAGCCTTCTGGGGAACAGGAAAAGGATATTTCAACAATAATACTCCTCCAGTTGAATTTACATAAGAAAATCCCTTTTGTCGATTTAAGGCTGTAGGTTATAGCTGTATGCCAAATAATAAAGATGAAGATGGTCTATTGGTTTTAGTTTTCAACAAAAAAGAAACAGATATTCGAAATTAACAACAGCAGTTGATAGAATCATTACATAAAGTTTTGGGAGGAAACCAGACCCTTACTGTAAATGTAGAGGGTATTAAAACATTGCCAGATGATCAGACAGAAGTTGTCATTTATGTTGTTGAGCATTCTCCTAATGGTACCTCAAGAAGAGTTCCAGCTACAATACTCTATTCCCATTTTGAACAAGCCAATATAAAAACACAGTTGCAGCAACTTGGTGTCACACTTTCTATAGCAAAAACAGAACTTTCTCCTGTACAGATCAAACAGCTTTTACAGAATCCTCCTGCTGGTGTTGATCCTATTATTTGGGAACAAGCCAAGGAGGATAACCTTGATTCTGAAAAGTTAATTCCTGTACCCATGGTGGGTTTCAAAGAACTTCTCCGAAGACTGAAGGTTCAAGATCAGATGACTAAGCAGCATCAGACCAGATTAGATATCATATCTGAAGATATTAGTGAACTACAAAAGAATCAGACTACAACCATGGCCGAAATTGCACAATACAAGAGGAAACTCATGGATCTGTCCCATAGAACTTTACAGGTCCTAAACAAACAGGAAATTCAAAGAAAGAGTGGTTATGCCATCCAGGCTAACAAAGAGCAGTTGTGGGTTCAGTTAGATACAATTCAGTGTGAACTAAATGCACCTACTCAGTTTAAGGGCTGGCTAAATGAACTGATGATCCCAGATCAGGATGCAGAATCATTTTGGAACAGTCAAATCTGAAGAAAGATACTATGTAGATGCAGATCTATTACAAGAAATCAAGCAGCATTTGAAACAACAACAGGAAGGCCTTAGCCACTTGATTAGCATCATGCAAGATGATCTAGAAGATATAAAGTTGGTAGAACATGGATTGAATGAAACCATCCACATCAGAGGCAATGTCTTTAGTTGACAATTAACTTGGGTTATGGGTCTGTAAAATGCTTTCTCTTACTACTTCAGGCCTTCCTTAAGATAACAACATGGAAGGAAAAGAAAGGAAGGATCCCCTCCTGTCTGGGATTTTTGAGATTACTGACAAATTCACCTCACAGTTCATCAAAGATTTCCATCTAAAAGTTCAGTCACTTAAAAAGAGAAGTACATAATTCCCCAAAGTCTTGTACTTTTGTACATTTTTACAACAGCTTTGCATGTAATTACAGTGTTTAAGTTTTATATCAAGTTCACATATAACAAAACTGGGTTATTATTTGGCTGCTGGAGATTTGTTCTTCAGGATGTAAATCAGTTTTTATATCTGTGAGTTCAACTGTGGGAGGAGTTAAGAAAATTTAAAAGTATATAATGATTAATGTGGTTTTCTTTTTGTTCTATAAAGATTTGAAATATATTTCATATTAATTTACAGAACACCTAGACAATTATAAAATTACCATTTCTGCAAAGTTTTTGTTTTTTAAACCTTTTGTTTCTAAAAACATGAAAACTTTAAAATAAATTCTTAATTTGTAAAAATAAAATAGCTCTATAAGAAACTAAGGTCTAAAGTCAAAGATTTTGGTATTATATATGATACATGGTTTTATGGTTCAAAAATTTGTTTATTTTATAAGTCTATAGAGCTTTTTGTATATCCTCGTATGAGTTCATGTTTATTATTCTGCAAGCCATCTCACATCAGAAGCTAAGCCATCTAGGAATTTAAAGCATATGATAGTTTTCCAACATGTACTTTATCCAAAATACATGAATAGGTAGTATCTTGGCATGTACTATCAAATATTAGGAAGTTAGCCAAATCTATTAAAAATACCAAGAATGTTTTAAAATGATTTTCAATAGTTAAATAATTGAAACTGATTTATAGTCTACAAAATTAGCAATAACAAGAGAAAATATTGAGAATGGTCTTGTTCCCATAAACTAATTAGAAAAACAACAGAACTGGGAAGATCTTTGATAGTCAGGCAGCAAAATGGAGCAAAACCTCCACACAGTCACTGTCTTAAGGCTAACAATGAACACCAATTCTATACTGAGTAGGAATGAAGTCAGGACGAAACAGCAGGAGCAACTAAGATGGAGAATAAAATGAGAAGAAGAAAGAGAATGGGACCCTATATCCTCTACCTGGAAGGTAAGTCATCTCAATGGCTTCTTTTTTCATTGTTTCTCCTACATTTTCTCAAATGCTTTCTGATTGACTAAGTGCAAGGTGTTCCAACAATCTGTTGTAAGAGACTAACACCCCAAAATATACCTATTTGGCATAAGGAATTGCTGAGCTAAAAGGTATTGAGAAGAAGCAGATGTGGAAAAGCTCTCTGCTCTCCCCCTAGTTGTCTAGAAGCAAGACACAGATTTACAAAAGCTAAAGATACCCAATGTCCCCCTTCTACCAGGGAGGATGGTACTAACCAAGGAAGACAACTTCAGGCTCTCAATAACTGAGACAACTGACGACAACCTTTACTAACTAATTTTCACCATGAACTTCTGTCCCTACAGACTTGAGGTCCCTTTCATCTTGTCACTCTAAAAATTCACTGTTCTTTGTTGAAGATGCTGTGCAAGTTGAAATTCAAAACCACTTATTTGAGACCTGTTCACTCCCTGGATAATTCCTATGTATATATGAAATATTCTTATTAAGCTTATTAACATGAATAATCATGCTTTTATCTTGTTAATTCATGTTTTGTAACAGGGATCTGTTCCAAAGAACAACCTATATGGGTTTATGAAAAAAAAACTTCCTTCACAACACAGGATACAGAGCTGCAGCTGTGTTTTTTCTTAAATGAATAGCAAAGCACAGGCAGAAAAGGCAAAGTTTAAGCAGCCCTATAAATTGCTGAAGTAATACTCCGGCAGCTAATGCTACCTCCAAGCAAGCAAGACACTGTGGAGAGAGTGGGTGGAAGGTGTGCTAACAGCTCCGGAGTGGCAGTAGTCCTTGCCTTGTTGCTCATTATGGATGAAAAAGGATGAAAGATGCTATCCCAATCATATACAAAGAGTGAATGATAAGTGGTAAATAAGAGAGACCGGGGGCTCTTAGCCTGCATATGCCCAACATTCTTATGAATGTAGTAAGCTCAAGTCCTACCAGGAGCTCATGAATTACTAGATTAGGGTAGATTAAAAAGATTTCTTTACAGTCCACATATATTAAATTACCCCTGTTAAAAAAGCAAGCAGGTTATTGACAAGTTAGAATTGCTGACAGTCTTGTAACAGTCTTATATACCTAAAAGTGGCAACAAACCTCTGGTCTACCAGGGTAAAATACATTTCCCTTTTCTTTTCCCAGCTACACAACTGATACGAATGACAGAGTTGTTTATCCTAGACATGGCTATTGCTATTAATGGGCTTTCTAATTTCAAAAGTGAAGTAACATTAGGATCATGAGCTTTTTGTGAATAAAGGGAAGTAGAAAGACTAAGATATTGGATATCATTGTTTCCATAATACTTCACCCAAGGAGGAACTAAGAGTCTTCATTTCTCGACCCAGCTTAATTTTGCCCATGTTTGCTTGTTAAGGTAGTAAGCAAGCATGTAATGTGCTGGCTTTGTAGGACATAAAAAAAATTGACTTTACATATTCATTCTCTTTGTTATAAGAACAGGTCAAAATTTAAAGTATAGTCAAAGTCTATTGTCAATTTTGGGTCTTAAGCTGATTGTTAAAATTCAGAATGATCCAGAATCACTTTATATTATTTTTTCGTTGCAGAGAATAAAGGTATCCAAAAATTATTAGGACGATAAAATTCAATGCACAAAAGGAACACAACTGTCATTAAAATTATAAACAATGTTCACATAATCCACTATTTCATGTTGCTAGCACTATTACCACTCAACTGACTTTGACTAGTGAATTAAAGGATTATGATAGATTATCGATTTAAAAACATAGAAATGATGCTTAATTTCTTATGAGTTGGGATCCTAAAAACAATCCCAAATTTCACTTCAAGTAAAATCTTTAGAAAGAGGAATATTGTAAAACTAAATGATCTGGAAAAATATTTGCTTCCATCTTTCTCAAGGGAACTCATTAAGGATTTAATTGGAAAACGACTTTGTCAGAGAAAGATTCAGAAGGCAGTGTTAGGATCCAGGTTAACAGAACCAAGACCATGAAACAAGAAAGCTGCCACGTAGACAGTGATTTATGCTTACTATTTTGGGACTTCTCAGAATTTGAACATGGTAAAAACCATGTCTTTCACATTTCATGAGGGAGGAATCATTCTGATCCACATAGGGTAATAGTTCTTACTTCTCTAACAATGCTTCCTTGTTAGGAGAGCATTTCACAAGGAATGTTTAAAGAAAAGTAAACCAAAGCTCCATGATGAAGTATTCAATTTTTAATATAGGCTAAGAAGCTTAAATGAAAACAAATAAGTAATAAGAACCCATGTAATTCAACTCTTAAAAATATAATCAGTCTTTCATGCATTTATTATCTTAAAAGTCTGTTCTTTTTGAGTAAACTAAATCAAAATCAAGTTTCCTTTTCAATAGCTTATTGAGAGACACAACAGCTTACTGACAGGTATGGTACTCATTATAGCTTTAAAAAATACATTTCATGAAGCACATTAGGCCGAGAGAGACAAAAGGTGCATGTTTTTTCTTATATGAGAAAACTATAGTTAGTTCATAAACTTATAAATAAAAACACTGGGTGGCATACCAATGTATTAACTGAATGACAGTAGATTCAAGGGAGAACTCAACTAGTATAATTCCTCAGAAAGGCAAAATCAAAGTTCAGTAAAAGAAAACACCAGAAAGGGTATACTAAAGGGGTCTAGTGGGATAAAAGGGAATGGAATAGATAAATGAAGAAGAAAAGAAAGGAAGAATACACTCAGGAATCTACTGTACATCCTACAAAATTAAGAAGAGTGAGGGGAGGAGTGGGGAGGGGAAAGATGTGTAAGAATGTTGAAGGGGTGACATGGATCAAGATATAGTATATTATATTCATAAACTACCTTATTAAATGGCAACTCCTTTGTAAAACTACTTAAAGATACAAGTATCTATACTTTTTGAAAGTCATGTGCTTTTTGAAAGAAGAGGTACATAGCCTTTGTATTAGTATGCAAACACTAATGTGTAAGAGAACAGACACAGGATTTTGGTTGAGATCTATTCTTTCAGTAAGTTTAAAAAGGAAAGTGACAATGAACCTAACAGTGAACTTAATCTAACAACTGAAAACACTAAGCATCACTGTTTTAGATACCAGAAGCACAATGGTAAAATAGATAATGCATATTAAAGGACATATAAAGGAATGGTACAGAAGCTCTGGCCTTGAATATGTTTATTAACATTATGAATATAAGTAGAATGGTAGATATGTGAGGACAGGAAGTTTTTCCCTTTGTTTTATTCAATTATGTTTCTCCCAGATGAGCTTCTGGCCTCAGGAAGAGAAAAACTGCTTGCCTACTTGCTTGTTTGTAGTAAAGAAGTTTCTTGAAAACCTTTTAAACTAGTAAACTTAAGTAGAAGGAGACAAATTTCTGTGGAAGGAAGGAAGGTAGGAAGGAAGGAAGGAAGGAAGGAAGGAAGGGAAGGAAGGAAGGAAGGAATTTAACCAAAGAATGCTATGACACTTGTAAAGATTAACTGGAATAAAAAGAAAATGCTTTAACATGTAGGCTTAAATCTCTAGATGGCAATACTTAAGGGATATGCAGATATTTACCTGACATTTTTAGTGTACTTTTTAGCATGACAGTGTTTGCAAATAATAGCTCCCTTGAGACTTCTCTGAGAGCAGAGCTCTGATTAACACAGTATTCCAAGAAACAACTTTTACAACTTTTTGAAGCACTCAGCACCTTGAGCTTTCTCTTATTAAGAAGTACGTAGCCCCCGATGTGGAAGGATGATGACAATGATTAAGATACTAATGACTTGATTTCTCAGTGATTTTCTTCAACTGCAAGGCAGGACTTAAAAACATCCTTTAACTCTATATCAACCCCATCCCATACTTCAAACATTACCTAGTGCTCAGAACATAAAAGTTGTTGAGAGAGTATAATCACATTATTAATTTCTTGGTCAATGCAGAACTGTCCTACAACAAAAATGCCACTGAATACCAAAGTCCTTGTGAAATAATTGTTATGTGTAATGATAGCTTATCTTGGAAAATGAAATTACTCTGAATTCCCTACAGGCAGAAACCACAGGGTAGATGAAGAAGGACAGAGATGTCTAGAATCCTAACAAAAACACTCATCTAGTCATCTTTTAAAACACAGGAATGGGGTAAAGGATCTTTCTGGAAACCTTCTAAAACACTCCCGTATTTTAAGTACAAGGAGAAAAGTTGCCTGAGTAAGTGCTTAGCGGTAAGGGGGAAAAAAAGCCAATTCTGAAACCATTCACTCATTGAATGACCTACACTTTAATTTTAATTCTAATCATTTATTATTACAATTATATGATCCACAATTTAAAAAATATCGATTAGCTTTGTATAGTTCCTGTGTGTTTGTGTGTGTGTGTGTGTGTGTGTGGTGTATGTGCACATATGTACTGGTACTAGGGTTTGAGCTCTGGGCCTCAACACCTTTGGCTTTTTTGCTTAAGGCTAGTACTCCACCACTTGAGCCATACTTCTTTTGGTGGTTAACTGGCAATCAAGGTCCAAGGACTCTTAAGGACTTTCCTGCCCAGGCTGACTTTAAACTATCCTCCTCAGATCTGAGCCTCCTGAGTAGCTAGAATTACAGGCCTGAGTCACCCATGGCCAGCTAACATTGTATAGTTTTTAAATGCTACAGCAAAACACCCTGGGTATTCCAGGCCTGAATAAAACATTCCTTGGCTAGGTTTGTATTCATTTACATCCTGTTTCCTGATGGCTGTCTTTAAAAGCTCTCTCATTCAGGAAATCCCAATATCATCAAAGCAATGTTTTAAATATGGCAGACAAGTGTGACCAAAGAAGGAGTATACACCAGAAATCTGTCTAATTATGAAGTGACCACATCCCCAATTTTCATGCACCTGCCTTAACAATCAAGTGACAGAGAAAAGGGAGGGTGGGAAGCAGGGGTGCCTTTCAACAGAAAGCCCCAGGGAAGGTCTCTGCAGGGCATGGATGGGCAGACACCAGAGTGAAATCTGTGCCAACATGTCTAGACACAGCAGGAAACGCTCTGGGTCTTATGTGATGGTTGATACTGCAACAATTCAAGGGCGGGGAAGGGGGGTAGTCTACTTATCTACTTCATCTATTTTTGTATTCAGGGCTATATTTCTTATGTGTCCGGCCAGATCAACTTTTCCCCCACATTGTTGCTTTGCTTTGGAGAGCTTACAATTTTCACTTAGCTTTGAAATATGAAATTAGAAAAAGAGATCTATGCCCATAATCTTTCAACATTCAAAACAATATGTGCTCCTAATGTATGTTAAAATAGAGATGCTGAACACATGTGTTTAAAAAACTCTGTAAGTTATAAATGATGTATGAAATAAGAAATGCAAGCACAGTATACAACAACTCATCTGCTTTCTTTCTTCTTCTTCTTCTTCTTTTTTTTTTTTTGTCAGTCGTGGGGCTTGAACTCTGGGCCTGGGCCTCAAGCTCTTCAACTCAAGGCGAGTGCTCTACCGCTGGAGCCACAGCGCCACTTCCGGTTTTCTGGTGGTTTATTGGAGATAAGAGTCTCACGGACTTTCCTGCCCAAGCTGGCTTTGAACCGAGATCCTCAGATCTCAGCCTCCTGAGTAGCTAGATTACAGGCGTGAGCCACCAGCATCCGGCATTCATCTGCTGTCTTTAATGTGGTATGTACACTAACAATATTAGCACATACAGTCACAAAATTGTTAGCATATTTTCCCCTAGTTTGAGTGAAATATTCTCCCTGACAGGTCTTTTTCAAAAACTCTTGAAAAATTTTACCCGGTAACTGAGTCTTTTCAAACAAAGCATAAATTCTTCCATTTTCTTTAAAAGATGAAAGGCTCTTAGATCATGTCAGCCTCTGAAAAGAACCACTGCATCTATGACTTCTTAGATTTCCCTCACATCATGCTGCAGGGTTCCCAATCTTGTCATCTTTTTGCACCTTGGAGTGTCAGGCTCCAGCCCTATGTCCTGCTTTCCACTTGTTTGGAAAGCACTTTGCCACTTGAGTAATGCTTCTGTAACTTTATTCATTAGTTTCAGACAGGGTCTAGAACTTCTGCCTGGCCTTGAAATATGACCCCTTGTCTTGCACATTCCATGTAGCCCAAGACTTGAGGAATTACACTACCATACCCAGTCAAACCTTCTTAGCAGGAAAAGGATCTGGTCTTGCAAAAGGCAGCTGGTCCTGTTTCTCATTTTGCTTAATAAAGACCAAGGCCACAAATCCACAGTGACTCTATTCCATTTCAGTGTTTTATGCCTCTTTCAATGCTCC
The DNA here is from genome assembly GCF_000151885.1 of Dipodomys ordii. NCBI lineage: Eukaryota > Metazoa > Chordata > Mammalia > Rodentia > Heteromyidae > Dipodomys > Dipodomys ordii. The sequence continues at coordinate 8,966,048 of NW_012267288.1, read as the reverse complement.
CAACTCCCACATTAATAAAAGACAAGTCTTCCTTCTCTTTCAAAGTAGATTTCTTCACTTGGGTCCTGGGTTCTTCTGCCCTTTACTCCCTAAGAGCCTGATGTTATATATGCCGCTCATTCCTTTGCATTGTGTAGAGTGAGGGTGGTTAGAGATGATACTGCATTAAGATTGGAACTCAGAGCCTCCTGCTTGCTGAGCAGGCACTCTACCCCTGGTTTTAGTTTTTCAAATAGAGTGTTGTAGTAACTTTGTCTTGGGTAGCCTTGAACCTTGATTCACTTCTAGTACCTCTCAAAGATTCTTGGAGGAACTTTGGAGTAGCCTTGAAACTTGATCCACTTCTAATACCTCTCAAGTACCTGGGACCACTGTGCCCAGTACCAGTAATACTTATAAGAGGAGTTTCCTCACCTTTGGGAAGATGAGCCTATACTTTAAGAGTTTCTAACAGGGTTCTGTGAATTGCATAATCATAGGGTTTTGCTTAATAACATTAGGTACTTTCTCTAATGGAATATTCATTAATCTTCTAACACCTACTTATCTTGTTTTACATATGAAGTAAAAGGTTATACTTTAAAGACACTGTCACTATAATATATGTGATTTACTATGTAATACCAAATGTCTTCTACTATTTTAAACATTGTCAAATATATTACCAAAGATATTATCAGAGCACAATAACACAGGCAAATTGTTGCTTTAGCTGATAGATTTGGGATGATCAATGAGAGCAGTGACTCAATAAGACCAATAAACTTTTTTTGTCTTTTTGTTTTTCTTTTTTTTTGCTGGTTTTGGGGCTTGAACTCAGGGCCTACGCTCTCTGAGCTTCTTTTGCTCAAAGCTAGGCTCTACCACTTGAGCTACAGTGTCACTTCCAGCTTTTTCTGAGTAGTCAGTTGGATATACAGGCTTTCCTGCCCAGGTTGGCTTCGAACCACAATCCTGAAATCTTAGCCTTCTGAATAACTCAGATTACAGACTTGAGCCAGCAGCACACAACTTAAACTTGTCTTTTTTAAGGATACTGGGGGGAAAAAAGGCCTGTTCTCTATTATATATATATATATTTCTGGGGAGGTTCCTGGGGTTTAAACTCAGGAACTGTGCTTGCTGGGCAAGTAAGCTACTATTTGAGACATAACCCCAGTCCTTTTGGCTTTTTTAATTTTTCAAATAGGGTGTCATTTTTACCCTGGGTGAGCTTAGACCATGATTCTCCTATTTTTGTATCCTCCTATTTATGCTTCCTATGTAGTTGGGATGGCAGGCATGAACCAATGTGCCCTGGTTGAGAATGATGGTCCTGTGACTATTTTGCCTGGATTGACCTCAACTCCAATTCTCTTGATCTCAGACTCCTGAGTAGCTATGATTACAAGTATGAGCCAGTGTGCTCAGCCTCCCTCATTGTTTTACTGTTGGCATGTAGAAAACATGAAACAGTAAAGGCACTAATTTGAACACACTATATCCTATAATCAAGAACCAATATACCAATTTCAAGGGACCTACAATAATTAAATTTTATTACAATTTTTACCACCTATCATACTCTTTTTTCTGCTACTCAAGTAATATAAAGCAAGTCAAATCTCTGATTCCATTTGATCTGTTTACTAATGAGTCTAGATTTTCCCTGACTATAACAACATACATCAAAAAAAATTAATGATCCATTTGAATATACGATTTCATTAAGAAGTTGAGAGCAGACACCACATATTTCTAGTTAGATAAGTAGACCCCTTATTTTGGTTTTTAAATGATCCCCATCATTACAGCTAAGATTCACTGGCCAATTACCAGGTGCTAAGCCTCCTAGTAAGAACTTGGCACCACACTAATCCTATGGGAAAGCACTATTATTACCCTCACTTAGCAGCAAGTTAGCAGTCATCAGAGAAGTGAATTCACTTGCCCACGTTGATACGGCTACTAAATGGCACAGCCAGAGTTTTAACCCAGGCTACCTAACTTCACAGTCTGACCACCAGATGCTATAAAGTGGTATGCAAGACACAGGAAGATATGTCTGTTTCAGATAGAGAGAAATTCATATATACTTAGTATCTTAGTATAGATGAATGTATAGATGAATATATGGAAATCTGTGCCTTGCTAACTACAGTCACCATTTACCATTGCCTTAAATGACAGAATTGGAAGAGGGTACTAAATAAAAGTTAATTGTAGCCAATATAAGGCTTACAAGGAAATGAAGCATTTTTAGGAAAATGAGTTTAACTGCATAAAAATATCTAAGTACTGAAAATTGTGTGAATAAGATGGCAGCAGCAAAGTAAACTTGGCCTGCACTTAACAGCTACAATGAGACTTTTTCCAGAAGCTCATTTCCCAGGCAGAAGCTCAGGCCAACAGCTTGCATGCAAGAGCAGCCCTGTGGTAAACTGAGTACTGGCTGCGGCACGCAGGTCTAGTTAAATAAAATGTTCAGTGAGAATGAAATCAACTAATGAATTAGTCCCAAGAGAAATTTACAGCTTTAATTAATGAAGCTTTAGAATATATCAATAAGCAAAGTGATGAAAGTTGTAAGGGAGGTAGAGAACCACTGAGCTATGTCATTTTCACTGGTCCATATAATTTACAGTCTTGTGGAAGATTAAGTGACAAGGAAAGATAAACATTAACTCATAGGCACAGCTTCTGAGCCTATAAAAATACAAAGTATGGCTATTTCCATTCTATGTAGCATAGTTCCATTCTAAATACATGTTGAAGGAGGGGCTATGGAAACCAATGGTAATTGTTTTGTTTTGTTTTCCCTCAATGTAACAAAAACTTTGCTCCTAATATTAGAGCTCAGATAGTACACATTCATACCCTTTGCTCTCTTCCTTTTTTTGAACCATGGCTAATGGACTATCTGTAAACTCAGCCAGTTTCTTGATGTCCCTCTTCTAGGGGACCTTCATTCATGGATGATTCCCTCTCTCCTTGAGTGTGGGCTCTTTCTCATGACTGGATTTTTTTCCCTATCAACTGTTAAAGAACTCGAGTCTCTCCTACTATAGTTTCCAAAAAGAACAATCCTTCTCCATCTATAGTACCGTGGTGAATAAAAATTGTTTAGTCAAAAATATAGCACATTTATAAACAATATAAATAATGAGTGAGTGAATGGAACATAATGATTAAGAATACTGATTTCTGCATGGACTGTCCTGTTAAAATAGCAACTCCAGACTGGGTATAGCAGTTCAGGCCTATAATTCTATCTACTCGGGAGGTAGAGTTTGGGGGGATTGCAGTTCAAGGCCAGACAAAGCCAAAGTTAATGAGATTCCATTTCAACCAACAAGACCTACATGATGGCATGCCCATATATTTACAGACATTAAGTATGTGTGTCATAAACAAAGCCCTTCCCTGGGCAAAACATGAAACCCTGTCTAGAAAATGACTAAAGCAGCAGGCTTGGGGACATTACCTCAAATGGTAGAGGGATAGCCTACCAATTAGAAGGCTCTGAGTTCAAAGATCTCCAGTAAAGATCTCCAGTACTTCAACAACAAAACCAAACAACAACAAACCCCCCAAACCCAGCCCTACCAATATAGCAGATAGGTTATTAATCCCTGTGCCTCAGTTTGCTCACATAAAAATGGGAATATTCCCATAAGTAGTTACAAGAGCTAAATAACTTAAGATTGTTCAAAGACCTTAGAACAATGTCTGGTACAAGAGAAGCATTCTGTAAGTTCTCTTTTTCTGTGTTGTTTCTCTGTGATAGAATCTTGCTATATATCCTAGACCAGTTTGAACTCATGATCCTCCGGGCTCAGACTCCTGAATGAAGGCAGTGTATCCCACACCTGGTTAAGTGTTTGCTAAGTGAATACAATAAAAGAGAATTAGAGATGACACGAAGAATTGATTTCCCACCTTTCCAAGCTATAATCTATCCTTGTAGACTGGTGACACAAAATTTTCAATAGGTAACTATTTTGGAAGGTAAATATCTTGGAAAACACTTTAGTCGTGTGAAATTGAACACGATAAACACTTTTTAATAAATATTCATCTTTTATAAAAATGAACTGAGTCAAGACATTACAAGTTACAAATGATGATTCTGTGTCCAGTACACTGTACCTCTGGGGCCCTCTGGTACCGGTAAAGTGGAAATTTAGGAGTGGGGTGAGACATGTCAGCAAGACGGTGTCAGAATACTCCCTTTCCACACTGTCACTACTGCAAGAGGTGCCCAGCACATGCATCAGAGGCCTACCACTTCTGCCACTTTCAGGCAGATTCAGTTACTTCTGAGATAAAATTAATGAGCTAGCTTGAATGTCCAAGCTTGAAGGATGATTTAAGGGTTCTGCTTTGTATCACCTCCAAGGACACATGTCCTTTGCGGTCCTACCTGGAGAAGATACAATGCGCTTCACAATTTTACTGAGTGACTTGAATACCTGCAAATATTGAATCTGAGATTTTGATCACTAGCATATAGTAAGAGCTGATGTGACTTGGTTTCCTTAAAGCATTTCAAGAACAACTCAATTTCAAAAACCAGTTTCTATAGCATCGACTATTTCTAAGGTCTTATATAGTTTCATTATTACCATTATACTCATTTATGATAATTTCTTACTAAGACTACGAGTTTTTAAAATTCTAATTCTGTCCAAATAAGACAAGTAGTAAAGCCTCTCAGGAGTAATTCTGATTGAGAGTTAGAGGGTGGTAAGGGAGGAGGAAGGGTTGTCTTGCCATTTATATAAGATCAGGTACTTTAACCTCTATGTGCCTTGGCTTCCTCATCTATAAAACTGATGCAAAGAAGTGGAGTTCATGCCAGGAGCAAAGCCTTTAAGATTCCTATCTACAAATAACTACCAAAAAGACAAAAGTGTAGCTCAAAGTGGTAGAGCACTAGCCTTGAGCTCAACAGTTCAGAGGCCATGCCTAGGCCCTGAGTTCAAGCCCCAGGACTGCCACAAAAAAATGAAAACAAAACAAAAACTAGTGCTAATAATGATATGCTTAACTATTGGCAGTAGCTGGGGATAAAGCTGGACAGGTGTCTAGTGCTTCATAAACACTCACTGTTTGCTTATTAAAGGAAGGAAGTTAAAAAAGAATCCTAACTACTTTTCTGGGAAATGTGGTAACAATAAACAACAACTTTTCCTACTCCTCTACTTGTCTACAGATATGTTTTTGCTTTTGTGTTTGATTTTGTTTTGTTTTGTGCTCATACTGGGGCTCTAACACAGGAACTTGAACACAGGGCCCACTGTCATTCAGCATTTTCACTTAAGGCTGGCTCTATCACTTAAGTCATACTTCCAATTTGGCATTGTTTGTTTGTTTGTTTTAAAAATACAATTTTATTGTTACTATTAAGGTGCTGTACACAAGGGTTACCACTTCTTAATTCAGGTAATGTGTACATGTCTTTTTTGGACAATGTCACCCCTTCCTTCACTTTGCTTTTCTTTCCCCTTTCCATCCCTGCCCACAAATTGCACAGTTCATTTTCCACATAGTCTATGTTGAATACCATGCCAATTCAGCATTTTTGCTGGTTATTTGAAGAGAGAATCTCCTGGAATTGTCTACCTAGCTTGTTTTTGAACTATGATCCTCAGATTTCTCAACTTCTGGAGTATTTAGAATTATAGGTGTGAGCCACTGGTACTTGGCTTGTCCACTGAGTTTACATATTTTGGTCCCTGCACATGTACTTGGACAAGATAACTTATAGTGATTAATGGTCAAAACAATGCCATTAAAGTTATACTTAGATTTGATTTGATTTTTGCAAGTTCTAGCACCCATCATTCTATTTAAGAATGCAAACACCAGGTGCTGGTGGCTCATGCCTGTAATCCTAGGTATTCAGGAGGCTGAGATCTGATGATTGCAGTTCAAAGCCCAAGGAAAGAAAATCCCTGAGACTCTTATCTCTAATTAACCACCAGAAAACCAGGAGTGGAGTTCAAGTGGTAGAGTGCAAGCCTTGAACAAAAGAAGCTCAGAGACAGCACCTAGACCCCAAGTACAAGCCTCATAACTGACGAAAGAAAAAAGAAGAAAAAATGCAAGCATGTATTTAACTATATCATCTTTTATCCACTGACTTTCATTGTTTGGAATTAGACTTTGAATATTCAAAAATGAAATAAACAAAATGACTATCCTCCATTTTTGTACAAATAAAATGTGAGGAATTTAAGACAGAGGGAAGAGGAAACTACAGGGGAAATATGACTATACAAGATCTGAACAATTTGTAAAGCAACATTTAAGAGTCAACAGTGGAAATCTGAATGCTGACAGGAACTGGATATTTGATAATGTCAAAAGAATATTAATTTCTCAGGTAATTTCTTTCAGAATTCCCTTTCTTAGACATACAACCTGAAATACTTTTTAAAGGACATGAGGTCAGGGATTTGTTCAAAATACTCTGGGGACAGAAAGGCATGTTGGAAATGTATGATTAAGGAAAGACTCCAAGATGGTAATTGTTGAAGCTGGTAATCAGTACATGAGCACTTCTTAAAACTAGGTGTGTGTGTGTGTGTGGTGTGTGTGTGTGTGTGTGTGTGTGTTAATGGCAATGAAAGCCAGGTTTTGTGTGTGTGTGTGTGTATGTGTGTGTGTGTGTGTGTGTGTGTGTGTGTGTTAATGGCAATGAAAGCCAGGTTTTATACAAGCTCAGCAAATGCAAACACTCTGTCACTGACTTATATCCTCAGCCCTCTGTTGTACTTGTATGATATCCAAAATTAAATAAGTCAAAAAAGATAATGATTTAAAGTGTCACAAAATTCCTAAAACCTTATCTCATACGAATAATGCTTTATATTCATTAGCTCTGCTAATTAGAATAAAGGAAACAAGGAGTATGGCTACTTCCCAGATGAAGGTGGGTGATAAGATGTGGGTGAATAAACCACCACATACTCTAGAGGCAAGAATCTCACTTAGTCTTAAGACAATAACCTCTGGCCTCTTCACAAGGGGATATGGCCCATGTTAATGGTAGTTTCAACTTAACATACTCTTTTTTTTTTTGTCAGTGGTAGGGCTTGAACTCTGTGGGCTTGGGCGCTGTCCTTCAGCTCTTCAGCTCAAGGCTTACTCTTAACAAGGTTTTGAACACTGCCTAACAGAAAACAATCACTGTGCTGCTATAAGCATCAGAAATGTCACCGAATAAATCCAAGATTGTGCCAAATACCCCAGAAACATATATTGTGATTTTTATTGATTCATTTGTCAAATAACCTCATAGAGCTTCTGAGAGGTGAGCAACATAGACGAACCCACTCAGTGAGCAGTAGCAGAGAAGTATTCAGTACAAACCAACTGGGATGTTAGAGGCAAGGGAATGGTGGAATGATGGAGTCCGGCAAGCATCATAGCTCAACCATGTTCCAGAAAAAGGGCTCAGCCGGGCGCCAGTGGCTCACGCCTGTAATTCTAGCTACTCAGGAGGCTGAGATCTTAGGATCTCAGTTCAAAACCAGCCCGGGCAGGAAAGTCTGTGAAACTTTTATCTCCAATAAACGACCAGAAAACTGGAAGTGGTGCTGTGGCTCAGGTGGTAGAGCGCTAGCCTTGAGCTGAAGGAGCTGAGGGATAGCACCCAGGCCCAGAGTTCAAGCCCAATGACTGACTAAAAAAAAAGAAAAAAGAAAAATGGCTCATCTTCTAGATGAACTTGGGAACACAAAGACAGTATTTTGAGGATTCTCTATCTAGATATTTTCCTATTTTCATCAAATAAATCAGAATAAAACAAGGGAACTCTGGAGGGCAATACTTAGAATATCTTAGAAAATCTGAAAATATTCCTTATAAGACAAAATACAGAAAGAAGCTGATATAAGTCTTAATCGATACAGTCTTATGATAGTACAATTTCAACATTAGTGAAAAGGGGAACCTGTTTCTCAAAAAGTGGACAAAATCATATCATTTCCCCCTCTTACACTCCATATAGTTTGACAAACATTAAAGAGACTATATATAAACATATGAGACATATATAGACATATGAAACATATACTGACAAATACAAGCCTATTAAAGTGACTATAAAACAATATTGGCAAGAGTCTATAAACTAGATTCACTTCAACAGGTAAGCAAGTGTTACCTCTAAACAATCTTTCCCATTAAGTCAAGGGCTGGGCTGTAAGCTAGATCAGCATTTCAAGACTTCCCTTTCCCTTAATAGTGTCCATGGGTGGGGAGCAATTTTTCTCACACACATTTCCTCCAACAGTATGGAAGGGGATTTTGAAATATTACCATTATACAGAAACACATCATAAATTCTGTTCTTATATCATAAACATATGATCTTCTAAATTCTGTGACACAATTTCCCATCAGGAAAGAAAAAGTACATGTACCAGTAGATAATAATAAACACATCAAGTAATTCATCAAAGATTATATGGCTGTACCTGAATTTAAAATAAATTCCATACATATTTCCTAGAAAAAGAAATTCATTTTATCAGAAAGAAGTCCCAGATTATTTTACATTCATGAAACAATATATCTGCATCGGAATTCCTTAAAAATTTGGCATTTATGAGTCTCATTGTTGCAATGGGTCATCCTGTGTCCTTGTTCCAGCGATTTGTTTCTCTCCTTTCCTTCCCCAAATTAGATAAATGTACATACAAGATGCAGGGGACCAAAATCAAATACAGTGACAATAGGGGCTATACCATAAGGAGAAGAGCATACAAAGGAAACAAAAAAATCACATAATACATTATAAACAACAACAATAAAGAAAAAACCTCTTGTGTCCATATTGTGGGGGTCATTCCACTTAGCATTGTCTTATATGGTTATATGTACATAGCTGTTGAGCTTTTCTGCTCATCTGATAAGATTATCCTAGGTATATACTAATTATTGTATTATAAGGGAAACCATGGGACCTATATTTCTTTGGGTCTGGCTGACTTCACTTACTATGATTTTTTTCCAAGTCTTTCCATTTCCTAACAGATGGGGCAGTGTCATTCTTTCTGATGGAAGCATAGAATTCCATTGTGTGTGTGTGTGTGTGTGTGTGTGTGTGTGTGTGTGTGTGTGTGTGTGTGTGTATCATTTTCTTGATCCGTTCATCTACTGAGGCGTATCTGGGTTGGTTTCATATCTTAGCTATGGTGAATAATGCTGCGATAAACATAGTTGTGCTGCTAGCTTTAGTATGGCCTTGTTTGCACTATGTTGGAAATAAACTTTGATGAACACAAAACTAAAGAAATTAAAAATCTCAATGATATTTGAAATTTGGAAATAAGAACCAAAGGCATCTGAAAAGATTGAGAGGGACATAGTTCAGCAGAGAGTTGTTCAGTACACATAAGGCCTGAGTTTAATCCCTAATACCACTACACACACACACACACACACACACACACACACACACACACACACACACACCCCTAATAATAAAAATAAGAGCTAATGATAAAAGAATAATAACAGATAAGCTTGTGAAAGAAAATGCCAGGCATAGCAGTCTTAGGCTGTAGTGCCTTGAAAATGGGAGCCCTGTGGTTCCATACTAGCCTGGGGAGCAAAAAATGGTAGTGAAGCCTTATCTCAAAAAACAAGGCAGGTATCAGGCATGTTGTTGCACATCTGTAATCATAGCTACAAAGGAGGAGAAAGCAGCAGATAGAAGATTCAAGCTAGCCCCAGGCATAAGTGAGACTACCTGAAAAAGATATTAAAACCAAGCAGCCTGCCAGTATGGCTCAAGTGGTAGGGTGCTTGCAAACTTTTGAGTTCAAATCTCAGTACTGGAAAGTTAGGAGGAGGAGGGAGAGGGAGAAGAAAAAGAAATTGAAAACTTAAAAATCATTTTACAACTCCAAAATTTTATCAGAACATTTGTATTTAGTGTCTCTTGATATAATCTGACCAAAAAGAAAAATAACAATAAAATTGTGCACTGAAAAAAATGAAAGACAAAAAAAAAAAGAAAGACATACTGACTCTGACAAGGAAACAAACTTCAGACTATATAGAAATGATCTTTTCTTTATTAATATTAAATTACTAAAACAATAACCGATCTGATGGCAAGGCCATACTTCTAGTTCTTCACCATAGTTTTATGCCCCTTGTAAGGTTTTCAAAGACATTTGCAGGTACCATCCATCTAACATTTTTGCAAACACGCGGAAGTTGGCAAGTTCAAAACTCAGAGATTCAGAGATGAGAAAATTGAGGCTGATAGAGTCAAAGTTTCTGTGATGATGTAGCTTAAATTGCTAAGCACATACATCCACCATTGTAACATTTAAGAAATACATGTTCTATCTCCATGTGTACTTGATTACCTGATTGGCCGGTTCTCTTTACTGTCATAGAGTGAAAAGATGACTTCCAGCTCCTCTCCCAGGTTGGAACACATGAGGCTCTTCATTTGAACAAAGAGGTGGTGGCTGCTAGCCTGCACTGGGGTATCTTTCTTCCTATGCCGATATTCCATCTGAATGAAAACCCCCCATCCCAATAAAAACACAATTAGCAAGGTTGGAAGCAACCAATAGCACCTAAAACAAGAAATCAGTGAGTGATTTGGTGGTGACATCTTGGATCTAAGGGTGAGGGGAATATGGGGAAGGTCAATCAGCCAACATATATTTGTTAAGTATCTACCTCATGACAAGCATTGGGGATATAATAGTAAGTGAATGCATAAATCGTCCATGCTGTCAGGGAGATGACACTTCCAAGGAGGAACAAACAGTAAAAATGTTTCTCTCTCTTTGTCTCTCTGTCTCTCTCTCTCTCTCACACACACACACACACATACACACAAACTGCAATTATGATGAATGAAGGAGAATAAGTGTAATATCATGAAAGTCTAAAACTGGAGTTTGTAGTCTGGGTCAAACTTTTCCCGGAAAAAAGACAGTAACTGAAAGGTAAAGGAGCAGAAATTATACCTCCTCTAAGACAGGACTCCCCAGACTGCTTAAAGTAGGGCCAAGGTTGCATTTCCTCCTAATATTTAGGTACTTTCATAAAATACATTAAAAATATCATGGCAACGTCAAAATGTCCTAAAGGTTTCTAATTATTTGCTCATCAATTATATACTTCGCCGAGCTTCTAAAAGGTCACAATTTAGCCAGGTGTCGGACAATGCTTTGAGCAGCAATGATAGAGGATAAGAAGACAGGAAAAGCACCTAGGAAGGCTTGTGTATTAACAGAACAGGTGTGAAGGAAGGGAAGACTCATCACTTTCATATCACTGAGTAATCACTTTTAATCACTTGCCAATGAAATAATTTTAAAACAGGGAGATTTTAACTTCACAGTACAGCCTTGGGGTGGGGGGAAGGTCATAACCCATAACTCCGTTTCTATGTTTATCATCTAAAGATTCTCAGAATGGTTGAAAAATCATTACTGAATGACTGACCAATTTTCCAAACTAAAAGACTACCTTTACAACTTACAGTTGTAAATGACACAGCATACTATCACATTTTTTTTCAACCTTTTTAATTTGTCCACTTGAGAAGCAAAAGATAAAAAGAAAACAGTAATCCATCATGTGCATCAGTAGTTCATTCATACTAAAGAACAGATTGGCATGTCCCTGTAAAAGTGAAAGGTAAATACATTCTTTTCAATGTGTATCTCAGTACTGTGGAATGAATTACTCATAGTTATTAGAAGTAGTTCATGGAGAAAAAATTCTAACTGTAAGGGGGGGAAAAAAAACCCATAGTTCCACCTTGTTTTTCTATGAAGGTGGCTCTATATTGTGCTTTTAAAATTCCAGCCCCCTAAATTTCTTTTCGCTAAAATAAAAGCATCACATATTCAGAAAAATATATCTTTTTATCACAGAGGGAAGTCTTTTTTCCCCTAGAACTGCTAACTTACTTGCTGAGTTATATTATAAAGCTTAACATATGTATATCCAAAAGGGTCATATAACACAAGCTACTCTGAAGAAATGAATGACTGCTAAAAGACAGAGCTAGAGAAACAGATTTAAGAGTCTTAAGAAGAAAAATGGACCGACCTCAAGAGGGTGTCTGCTCTTGACTTCAAAGAATGCAAAGTTTCCAGCATCAATCATGATATTACCAAGAACTGACAGAAAAAAGTATCCCTCTTACTCATGCAAAGAATTCAATATATCTAGATCAGTGGTTCTCAACCTTGGTTGCACTTTAGAGTTACCAAGAGAGCTTTTAAAAAATACTTATGCCCAGGTCCTATCACAGAACAATTAAATTAGAATTTCCAGGGGATGGGGGTCCAGAGCGTGGTGGTTTTAAAAGCTCCCCAGGTGGCTCTAATGGGCAATGAGGGTTGAGAATCACTGATAATCACATGATGAGAGATACAAACCACAGCAGACTGAAAAATGTATTGTCACATCTTTTGAATAATTAATTACTGAGAACTACTGCTCTTTGTGTGCATTCTAGTAATAAGCCTGCCAGAGCCTCCCCTTTGTACCTGTGACATAGACCCTCCCTCATGTTTGGCATGGTTAGCATTGAAATCTCCCCTTTCTCTCCACTACGCTTCTAGGTGTGGGATGGATATGGACTTCAGTGGGTTATGATTACTTGCTTTTATCCCTTTACTACTTTGGGGGTGCTATGAAAATATCTGTGAAAATAATACTGTACTAACAAAACTAAAAAGGCACGTATACACTTCAACAACAATAATTTGGTAATTACAGAAACAAAAATTCACCTTGAAATAATTTAGGATTACAAATGTACCTACTAGTGGCTCTACACTGCTTCCAGTTTAATGATACCTTTGATTAAGAAAAGAAAGAGATTCAGCCCGAAGACTTCATTGACTTTAAATATCTAAAGCTCAAACAATACACATTAACTCTTACAAGAACTGTCTGACTGCACCAGGGTTTCTCAACCTTTTATCCTGTCAACAATTTGCATTAAATCTTTATTATGAGGATTGCTCTGGTCCTGCAGGATGTTTAACAACAATTCCTGGCCTTTCGCCCACCTTTGCTGCCCTCATCTATCTGACAACCAAATACTATCTTCAGACATCTTTTGTACTCTGTGAGGCACTAAATTCCTTCTTAGAATCACTGCTTTCCACTACTCTAACCCATTAAGAACGGATAGGAAGGAAGCATAAAATATTCCAAAAAAGATATGCTGTGTGCCCAAATAATGAGGGAATCTACCTAATTGGCTTCTGTTTATTGATAGAGGTTTGAGATTGGCCTTTGGCATAACACCAAACTTTCCAAGTGGACACAGAGCCAGGGTTAGCACTTTTAATGCTCAGATGAACATAATTAGGTAAGAAAGAGCTGCTAACAGGGCTAGCAAAAACCTAAAGCAAGACATTTTTTCTAATGATACACTGTGAATTTAGTAAGATGCAAAGAATTATGTTTCAAATATGACACTGACAAGAAAGAACTCAACTATGGGACATTTTATCTTCATGCCTTGATCCTTGATCCAAAAGTGGCAAAAAATACAACAACAACAAAAAAGGCCAAACAACACAAACAAGGGATGGTAGTTTTTTCCCCAACTCTTCCTGGTAACAACAATGCAGTCAGTCACTTGCACATGGCAAGAAAAAGAAAAACCAGGAAGACAAAGGGCCTGATGACTGCTAGCCAGGAAACAAACAGGAACTTCAAAAAGAAGCTGTCTCAAAGAAGAGAACATGTCCTTTTAAACACTGGGTGTTCCTTAGGCTATTGTCTTTGCTTTGTAAACAGCAAAATGCAATTACTACTGAGGAGAAAATAAATTTCCATGCAAAATCATGGTATTTTTTTTTCTCATCTACAAAATGAAGACTTTGGCGGAGAATCCAGAGCTAAAAATACTAAAATACAATTCGACCTTCTCACCGAGGCATACATGACTAATCAATTTACATGAGATCCCAAATCTTACCATCACTTTACTCTAGACAGCCACCACCAATAAATTGGAATATTTAAAGATATAAAAAAATACATGATAAAGGAAAAGAATAGACAAAGTCACAAACACAGACAACTGAACTAGGGAAAGTAAGATTCACTTAGTTCTTCATCAAATATTTGACATCCTCAGGTATGACTATAGTCTGCCAATGATATGTAAATGTGAGTACTGCAAAGAATTTTCAGGAAGGCTCATAAAAGCTCACTCAGTGAGAGAAAACCTTGTCCTACAACTCTTGCAGCTATATTGTACTTGATGGTGGAGGTTATACAATTCATGTGAAGACAGAAACATGTAAAGAGCCTGTGTCCTTTTTCACAAGCTATAAACTAACTTAGAACTTCCTGCTTCTATACCTAAATTAACTTTCAGTCACATGTCACCTTCTATTATTCATTTCATTTAGAACAGCCAAATCTAAACTAAAAATTTAGCATATCAATTATCCTTGACATGTTGCCTCTCTAATGCATATGAAATAAAAATGAGAAAGGAATGAAAATTGGAGTGAACATTTAAGTGTTTTGCAAATATCTGTCAAGGGAAGACACTCTATATGCATTCTTATTTAATAAAACATGAAAAAATATTTCTTCATTTAGTAAATGAAGAAACTGAGGCTCAGGGAGTAGAAATGATAAACTCAAGATCACAGAGCACAAATCCAGTTTTCTGTAGCTACAATCCAGGGCCCACTCATATTACCATAATGGCCTAGAAAACAATGAGATTCTTATTCAGTATAAAGCACTGGATGAGATTATTCTGAGCACAACAAAGGAAGAGATGACAGTGTGCGATCTGAAGAAGATGAAAATTAAGAGATTTTTAGAAGTAGGAAAACATGGACCACATGAACAAAGATAGGACACTAGTAGATCTGACTGACAAATGACATATAAAAAGTTTATTTATATGCTCAGAGTAGTGATGACCGTAGCTTACAATATTCTTATCTTGTTCCTTCCTTTTACCCTTATCTCTTTCCGATTAATTTTGTCTCCTTCAGATGGGCCAAACACCCTGCCTTATTAGCACAGGTGTCATTAAGGCATAGCTATCAAAAAGTAGTTCTGTGGTCAGTAAAGGAATCTGCTGCAAAAGCTGAATGTATTCTACCTGAAAGAATAGAGATCATCTGAACAGATGGTTGAAAAGTAAAAGACAGAAAGTGACAGTAACTGTATCTGACAGTTCAAATCAGGCACAATCTCAATGGGCTTCTGCATTTTTCACATATAATCTTCAAGTTAAGAGTACCCCATTTCTCAGAAAAGTACATTCGCTTGGAGAGCTACCCTAAAAGAAGCAAGATTTTTTAAAAAAGATCTCTTTTTGTTAGGCATTCCTCTCAGGTCTATTCAGGACTATTGTGGTACAATATAGTAGTAATGAAATCAAAGTAAAGATCATGCTTAAGGTGATAGTTTTTGAAAGCCTTTCCCAACCATCTCCTCTAATTTAGTATTTAAGAGAGCTTCGTTAATATTAAGAAATCAGGTACATTTTATACCTAAGCATTTGTAAATACAAGATTAAAAACCAAGCCATATTATATCTCAGGGTTGAGGAACCTGGATGCTAAGCGAAAAAAAAAAAGGCAAAAACAAAAAACAAAACAAAAACCTCATAAATTACAACTCATGCCTGGATAAGTCATCTGATCAATTATTTTATGCTTATCAATGGGCTTCAGCCCTTAGAAATGGACTGAGTTTGGGAGACGAGCAAGCGTAGCCATGAAGGCCAAAGAGAAGAAAGATCCTCCTGGTAGTCTGTGTATATAACAATAACAGGGGAAGGGAGGAGGGCTAATAAATTGGTGAACAATGGCTGGCACCATTACTTAAAGCACTGGCACCATTACTTAAAGCACTGTCTGGAAACACAACAGGTAAGTAGGTGTGACTTTCTTGTGAGTATCTCACTAGACAAGGTAGAAAGTGCAAAGATTTTCAAAAGAACTTAAAGCTGATTTTATTTCTTAATGCCTGTGAGTAGAGGGCTCTGTGGAGAATAGCATCATTGTGAGATGAAGAAAATGTCCCAGTATGGTACTCGGGGCATGGTCACCTCAGCTTTCAAGTCTCTTTACTCTTTTCAAATTAAACTTGGAGCATTCTGTTCTGACACTATCAAGCAAAAATGAAGAGTGCCATGGAAACCACAAAATTAGCAAACGAGGCTGCGAGCCAATGTTTTCTGTACCTACCAGTCGGTATAGCTCAGTAATGCTGATGTCCTCGGGATCCACCATTGCATACTCTTTCCTCGGCACCAGGTCCAGTCCCAGTTGTCTAGAAAACAAATTACAGAGGAAGAAAAGTCACCTGTGTGAAATACATTGTCATAATTGTCCTTACTACATTGACCTGAAACTAGAGATAGCAACCTCCATGCTTCTTTCACTCATAGTTTTATGTAGTATGCCTGGTTTCTGCAATTGAGGTAAGTTACAAAGCAGGATATTGAGCTTAAGAGAGAAATAGAAGATGACAAATCTAAGAAAATCAAAAGGTGATGTGGTCATGTCCTTAATCAGCAGATTCTCCCACCACTGGAAGCCCTGGTACTATGCAATGAAGAGCCTTCAATACCCCACAGATTATCGTCAGAAAAATTCTTCTTTCCTGTGTAAGTAACGAGGAAACAAGAGCTAGAATCAATCTGGTTCTGGAAACTGAGGTGAAGAAGAGGCATGTTTAGCCTTTAGGAATTGCCCTAATACTAACATAGTTAGCTACACACAGAGTTACTACATTTCTAATGTGAATCCCTACAGACTAGTGTATAGTGTCCATTCAAGGCAAGTTCTGAGATATAATAAAAGGAAAAAGCCAAGGAAGGCAAGGAACAGAAATAGCAAGCACAGTTCTAGATCTAGAATGACAAAATGGTTTACTTTCTTGTGTCATGTGTCATTGTCACTAATACATGGCTTTCCATGACAAAGTTACATTCAATCTCAGAGGTACCAAGGATGGTAATTGAGTTGCTATGTCTTAGCAGGGACAGAGGAAAGTGCATACAATGTGAGAGCCCAAAAAACCAAGTTGTGAGACCCTGAAAGGATTGGGAGTTTGGAATGCCTTCTCCCAATGTACTCACAGAACACTGAGAGTTTCCTGGATAGTCAGTTATGACTTAACAAAAATTCTGATTTCTACCCTGGGTGTGGGTTAACTCCACCCTAAACTATGTGGGTGCCTGTGGGTGCCTCAGGTTTTTGCAAATTGTAAGCTGTTTACTATTTAGCTCTCTTTCCCAGAATAAGGAGGGCATGCACCACTTGTATACAAAATACCGTCACAAGTTGAAGTTTATACTTACATATATACTGTACATGCTTCCCTATACAAGATCAATAAAAACCTTGATGGCTGGAACCTTGGGATCTGAAGCCAGAGGAAGGCTACTGGTCTGGTCCCCTGGTCCCCCAAACCTCAGGGATCTCCTTTACTGTCTTGCTCCAGGTAGTGGCAGGCTGAGGGGCAGGCGGTGAGTTGCAACATTATAACTGTGTTCTGACCAGTTCCTCTCTCCTGACTTTGGTAACATAAACCCTCTCCAGAGCATCTACAATGCAACACTGATACAAATGTCATACTGTTCATTTCCATAATGATCAGACACCATCTCTATGGCTTTGGCCTACCTTCATAATGCCCTGTAGATCAAGGCCAACATACCATCTGCTTGCCAGAATTCCCTCAATTACTACATTCCAGGTTTAGTGAGTACTTATCTGAGAATTTATTCTGCATCACTTTCACACCATCATTCTCTCTAATACAGAAGCCTTTGGCTTTTAACTTCCAATTATAGAACTATAGGCTTCTTACTTTTGTATTAAGAAGAAAATAAAAGAATCCTGAAACTCTATGCACTCTTCAAAAAATCTCAAAGTTTAACAAATAAAATTTATTAATTCAGTACCTACTTCAACCCAAGTACTGCTCAGCTACACGGAAAAATATTTGCTCTTAAATTAGAAGACTGTCATTTGAGAGTAGGTGCTGTCTTTCTGCTACTAAAATACTTTCTCAATTTTTCTAAATTATATTATTCATTGAGAAACTCAAAGAAATCACATACCCATTCTTGTGGATGAACTTTGGGTAAGAACAGCTATTTAGTTTAAAATATCCATGCCTTCCTTGCTATATTTCACTAGGGATGCTGTTAAAAGCTGTTCCTGGTTTCCTGTTCTCAGTCTCCTTTCAAGACAGAATCACTGCATTACAGTCTACAATATCGTTTGACACTGGGACTACATTGTTGCTGAAAGATTATCCAACAAAGGAAAGAGAAGGTATAATCATATGGGAATCAGAGTGCCTGCCTTTTCCAAAGCTGTTTCTATGAGAAACTCTTCTACTTATTTTTTTTCTCTGGGTGATACAGGGGCAGATGAGACACTCATCTGAGCCTCTTTTCTTCTTGATGGCACCTGACCTACAACAAGTCATCCACAGACTAGCCACGACCAGCCAGCAGTTTATAAGCACCTGGCAATTACAATGTTTAGCTCACAAAGGACTAATAGGTATTAACTGCTAATTGGATCCATTCTTTGTGAATTTGAGCTTGGAAAAAAAAAACATGTGAAGGGCAGGTGAGCAAGATCATTGCAGCATGGGTAAAGATAAATAGTAGAGATTCTAGAAAAGATATGAACTCCAGAACCATCCTGCTAGATCCTGAGATCTAGCACTGTGCAGTGTTTTTTTTTTCCATAGGCCTGCAGTTTTTCAGGTTTTCCATGGATACTGGAGTCCCAGTTGAGTAAGAAAATCTGTTTCTATTTGATTTTTGTTAATGCCTTATAGTATAAGCTTAGGATAAACCAGACATGGTTTGTGGTTTCTTAGTAGACAGAATATAACTGGAGCAGTGCAGTACAAAAAATATGAAGAAATAAGACAAGGCAAGGAGAGAAAAAAAATGGAAAACCACCACACAGGATATGTGAAGACAGGAGCTAGAAGGAAAAAGTGAGCACTAAATGACTAAACTATTCTGAAATCAGGAAGAAAGGTCGGACTGATTCTGCCTCCCTCCCATATGATCTCAGCAGAAATTCAAACAAAATTGTAAGACTATATGGGCAAAAGAAATAGGCACCACTGCTTTAATTCTACTTAAGGATCTCAAGTGAGAAGGCTTCTTTTGCTGACTTCATTATCAACAAGATAGGTTATCTCCTCCTTCTCCATGCGTCCCACATCCTGAGGAACTCTCTTTAACAGTCTGATATACAACTTGAGACTGATCACACCTAATTCCTATTCATCCAAAGATTTATGTTCTGACAAATAATTCTGCAGTGTAATGTGATTTAATCTAATAGCCAAAGAAATTATCTTTGTTGGCTTTTCACTGAGCACAAATCAATAAGGAAATAAATTTATTCTTAAAGAAATAGGTATGTAATCTCTATTCTTTAAGTTATTTTAAAATAATTGTTCAATGAAGTTCAAGGAAAACAAAAAAGGTTCAGAAAAATTCATAAATTTGGGGTTGATTTCAAACTATACCGTTGATTTTCTCATATCAATGTTTTGCCAACTTACCATAAGTTAGCCATAGAACTGATCAAAGTAAAGTGACATGTCATATAAGTAAAAAATGGAGTCATGCAACATCTAAAGTCATGCAACAGCTAGGCAGCCTAGGGTCATGCTCCAGTATCCCAAGGAGTTAACCTCTCCCATGGTGACTACATCACACATAACAAGAAAAGTCTAACCCAATGGTTGCAAGTCTAATCTGCCAGGAGACACTATGTGTTTTCAATCACATTATCTTGGAGCAGGCCCTGAAATTCAGTTCACTCTTTTTGACAGCATTCCTGAAACCTTCATTGTCCCATTCTGAACTCTGCAAAAGAGGTCTTCTCATCTGAGAACCTCAGCACAACTAAACTAACTGTAAACATTTCTGTTACTCATAGAGTTCCATGATGCCCTTTGAATTTATGCAAATATTAAAATGGAAGGGAAAATAAGTTCATGCTTTATTTACTACTATGAATATAACATTGAAATGGAGAATAAGCAAAAAAGACAATACATTTTCAGTTCAATGAAGGTCTCAAGATTTTTTTTTTTTGGTCTTTAGAAAAAATAGCAGTCTTAATGCAATGCTTTAGCTTACACTCCACATCTGCACTTGCTTTATTGCTCACACCAAGAATCATCTAGAAATAAGTAAACCTAGTCATTGTCTAGAAAAAGATTAAAAAAATTAGGGAGTTCAAGAAGATATCGAAGTACTTTAGGCGAGAGGGAAATTTAAAGTATGTTAGTAGATACATGTTTTCATACCTACAGTATTTAACACTCTGGCAAGTCTCAAACCTGCCTTCTGATAAAGTGACTTGGTATAGCTACAGGAAGCAGAATTCGACCTTTAAATATTGGGGATTTTTTTCATCCTCAGTCAGATGCCAGTTGATCTATGGTTCACTTCCTGCTATTTTCTCCTTTTCTGACTGAGTCCCTTACACTCCCCCCCCCCTTGCTCTAAGATACTTTGAAAGTCAAATAGTAAATATGGATTTGGGGGATACTAAGGAATATTTCCCAGCCTTAAACTTGGGTTTTATGTAACCCTAAGACTGTACACAAAGATTGTATGCAAAGTTGGCTCATTTTCATTTCTTACTCCTACATTAATATTCAATTAGTATTTTAGCTTTGGTCTTAGTTTTCAGTGATTAGATTTACTACTTAAGTGCTTGGCTGTTATTTTTAATAACGTTTATTTAAAAGGAAATCTCCCTGAAGAACAACGTTTATTGAGTTCCCAAAGTAGCTCCTCTAAGTGGCTGGGATGGGTCTCTTCTACATAGCTTGCAGAGGACCCATCACAGTAATGATTAAAAGGTCCCAGTGCTGCCTGTGTCATAAAGACTTTGTAGCACTCTCTCCCTCTGTATTACACTGGTGACCTTCACCATGACATGGAGGAGGTAGATATTAAAAGCATATACATAAGCTTATGCCAGACATTAGGCCTAAGTCAGACCCATTTCAGACACATCCATATGGAGGTAATCCCAATGAACATTCCATTCTCTGTGAGTATCATACCACACAGACACTAGACAGCAGTGTCTCAGTGCCCACACCAGACTGATAGTATATATCTTGACTCCCAACAGTGACAGTTCACACAAAGCTCCTGAAAAGGGAAGAATGGAAAACCCTGTGTGATTGGTATACCACATGCTGGCTAAAATCTGTGTCAGCACGGTTGTGTTCCCCCACTAGAGAGCACCACCATGTAAAAGTCTGTACTCACTCATTCCCCCAGTCAAGGCGGGCAGTAATATGGCGCTTCACATCCTTCATCCGGTCGTGGGTAAGATGGCCAACAAGCACCTGCCGCCGCAGATCCAGGATTTCATTCATGATATGCCACAGCCGGTGGAAGAGATCGCCTTCGTTTCTCTAAAAATGAACACATGAACATCTGGTACTCAGTCCTCATGCTGAGTTGTGGAACCAAAGAGTAAAGTAAAGGGGGGAAATCCTGGAGACCCTGGATGCATTTGCTGCTTGGTGTCTTCCCTCTTTTCCTCCTCCAGGTTCACAATGTACCTCTCTTGTCTAAAATTCCAGGACAGATACTCTTCACCTCCATATCTAGGATTAGTCCAATCTCTGTGCTTGATATACATTACCTTGATTTCCACTTCAAGCTCCTTTCTTTGGCTCTATCCAATTTCTCCTATCCCTCAAAGCTCAGACTAACTTCCACTCTGTCTGAGATCTTACCTGGTCATTTTCACACACTTTCTGTTTTTACTTTTCTGAATCACAGCAACATGCAGCTAAAGGCAAGGACATGGAAAATGTCTAAGTATTTTTTGTATGATGGCCTTGCTGTTCATTTAGATCTCCCCTCAGAAGATGGGCACAGAGGCTCTCAGATTGATTAAATGATAGAAGGGCAAGTCATTTAAATTGCCATTATCTACTCAATATTGATACCTTTGGGAAAAAATGGTGTTTTCTTATTTTTTAAACAACTACACAGATTCGAGATGATCTCTTATAAAATTCATTACACTCATTGGCTTAGTGCAAATAAGGCGTAAATGTGCCACTTCCTTATTTCATGAATTTTGAATGTGACTTTTGTCTTCTGTGCACCCTGCAAGGTTGTTTTATGGATCAGTGATAACAAACCTGAAGATAGCAACAACTTTCAGCCCAAAGACCTTGACTTAAATTCCAATTTTTTCATTTCTGGCTAAATTACTTGTCACTCTGTTAAACTCCTTCTGCTTTTCTCCTCTGAAAAATGGGTATCACAGCACTATGAGGATGAAGGAGCCATTTTATTTAAAATCCCAGAATATCACACCCTAGCTGTATAGTACTGTTGTAAGTTAGGTTGGTGTCTAATGAACTCCATCATAAATACTGTGTATTCTTTGACTTTTCTTGGTACTTTTTATTTTTTTGGCCTGGACCAGGAGTTGAATTTGGAACCTGATACTTTGCTCACTGGGTAGCAACCAACTGAACCCAACCTCCAACAACACCCAAATACTATTGTTTTTGTTTTACTGAAACTAAAGTGTGTCTCATACGCTGAAGGCACTAGGGTAAATCTTATATAAATACCTAGCCCTTTCTTCACTAGATGTTATGCCTTTATTTTCTATAAAAATTAATATTAGACTATGACACAAAAGACTAAGGCTATTCTACCATACAGCTACACTAGGGCTACAAGCTAAAGAGAAACAAACAAACAAATACCTTTTATGTGTGATGAGAAAAGACAGTAAATTGTTTCATATGTATTTATTTTTGTTGGTCATTGATCTTGAACTCTGGGCCTAGGTGCTGGCCCTGAGCTCTTAGGCTCATGGCAAGCATTCTACCACTTGAGCCACACACCACTTCCAGTTTTCTGGTGGTTTATTGGAGATAAGAGTCTCACAGACATTCCTGCCCCCGCTGGCTTTGAACCGTGATCCTCAGATCTCAGCCTCCAGAGTAGCTAGGATTACAGGTGTGAGCCACTGGCCGCTGGCTCATAATTTTTATTTTTTAAAAATGAGTGTTTTCTGCCTTGCCAATCCCCATTGCCTTCAGAACTTTTCATATCATTGTGCAGGTCAGACAAATTTGGTAGAGGTACATGAAGCATTCTTGAGAATGCTGTCCTTCATGCTCTGAGACATAAATAATCTTGTTCTCCTCTTGATTCCTAAAGCACTTTATTGAGCCTGTCTATTATTTCTTGCTATTTACTCATGTTCTACACTCCCATATAAGCAGTTACAAGGCAATGTAACACAATACTCCTCTAATTAACTTCTCAGTGCCTGTGACCTCCACATGGCAGTAAGCAGCCAAGCACAGTGGCTGTGACTGTCTTTTCTAGCCCCGTCCAACATGGAAAGTGAATGGAGGAATACCTTGCTTTACAGGTACTGTTTCTTGTGGAACTCAAGGGGTAGTTTCTGTTAGTAATTTTTTTTAAAGCAACAAAGACTAAGAAACATTTGAGATTACTAACACTGATTACTAATTATATAGAAATTATAAAAAGATATCAGATCTCATGTGGCAAAGGAGAGAGGTGACACCATTTTGAACTGACTACTTCAGTGAGAAGGACACATGCCTGCCTGAGAGGAAGTATTCTGCAGTTGTTTAGTGGAACAGTTTTGACTGCGTTATGAGTCATGCTTAGTGGTAAAAGACTATAGAGATGGAAAGGAAGGAAGCAAGATCTTTTAGAAAAATGCAAACTAGTTGGTCAGCTTCCTCTTTTAAGGGACAAAATTCAGAAGTAGAAGGACTATTGGTACACTACAGTTTGGCCATCAAACTTACTCTGCTATTTTAAGATTTCAGGCAATCTGATTGGACTTCTAGTCACAAAACAATAGTTTGTGAAAATTAGATTTGAGAAATTGGATAGTTATGGAGGATATTCAGAAAGCTTTTGATTTAGTGCTAAATTTAAAAACATCATAATTTTAAACATTTGGAATAAAACAACATCTAGAGGGCTGGGAAGGTGGCTCAGTGGTAGAATGCTTGCCTTGCGTGCATGAAGCCCTGGGTTCAATTCCTCAGTACCACATAAGCAGAAAAAGCCAGAAGTGGTGCTGTGGCTCAAGTGGTAGAGCACTAGCCTTGAGCTGAAGAGTTAAGGGACAGTGTTCAGGCCCAGAGTTCAGGCCCCATGACTGGCAAAACAAAAACAAAAAACAAAACAAAACAAAAAAAAACAAAAAACATCTAGAAGTGCGTGTCATGTATCAGCAAGGTAGCAAAAAGTTAATTGTAAATTTCCTGTTTTAGGGCATGAGTAAGTTTTGTTTTGCCTTAAAATGAAAACAACACAGGTTTTTCAACAGCAGCAAACATAGATTTAGAGGCAAGTTTCACCACTCAGAGTGGAACTCTGGATAAATCATCTCTGATAAGACTTGAGAATAAAAATTTCCTGGCAGAGTCCCAGGGAAGAGAGATATAAAACAGCTCAGGGCCTGAACCAAAGTACATGGTAAAAGATTACTACTATATCCCTCCTCTGCTTTTTGTGGCTATATTTCTGATAGTTTAAGAGATATTTTAAAGAGAATTACTTAGGCCCTTGCCAATGTTATCTTAAAGAGTAACCAGTATTTCTCCAGCATCTACCATGTACTTTTTTGCTAAATGTCTGACATATATTACTTCATACACTGTCTACAATTTATAAAGAATTATTACCCTTATCAGACATCTTTCATTGTAGAAGCAAGGTACTTTCAAACTTAAATACACTCTAGTGTGGTGAACCTGAACAAAACATTTGGCACAAAATACTTTTGTACTGAAGGAAGAGAGAAAACAAAAGATTCAAGAAGGCCAAGTCAGCCTCATTCCCAGGCAAACTCAGGTATCTCTGGGTTACAACTTGTTATTTGTGCCTCATTATAACTGAATTCCATCTCAATATCCAGGGGGACTGTTAAGTAATTCTCTTTCCCTCCTTCTTCATTTCCTCCCCCCCTCTCCCTCCCTCTCAATCTCTCCTATTACTCAGGACACTAGGAGGAGAGATTACTTCTAGAGTGTAAAACACATCCATTTTCAATCTAACCAAGTCTGTTCCCTAAAATAGAAGCTTCCAACACGAAAAGCAGATAAAAATAGTTAGATAAGATAGAATCAAAAAGAAATTCAACTTTGCTCCCTTACTAGTTGCTGCATTAAAGGAGAAGCTTAGTTGTTCCACCTCAACTAATGGAAAACATTCTATCATTATAACTCTTTTATGCTGGGTCCTTGGGACTAATGGTCAAAACATTTCCAATAGTTTCCTTTTTCATGTTAATGTCATATATAATGGTAATTTATATTAACTAACACTTGGGTTTTATATTCTTTTGGCTTTTGGTGGGGGGGTGAGAGGTTGGTCATGGGGACTGAATTCAGGGCCTGGGGTTGGTCCCTGAGCTTTGTGCTCAAGGCTAGTAGTGCTCTACCACTTTGAGCCACCACACCACTTCCAGTTTTGTGGTGGTTAATTGGAGGTAAGAGTCTCATGGACTTTCCTGCCCAGGTTAATTTTGAACTACGAGCCTCATGTCTCAGCCTCCTGAGTAGCTACGAAGACCACCAGCGCCTGGCTTTATATTCATTCTGATACAATTTTTTTTAAATATTTAAAAGAGAGATACACATTCCCATGGCAACAGCACAGCATAAAGTTCTGTACGTCAGTAATCTAGACTTGGGTGTTCACTTTCTCTTTGATGAGCAATTCATGGAAAGTCTAAGATTGTCTTCTGGATTCCCCTGTGGGTCCTCAAGGGACCAGCTCCAAAAGGATATAGATAGAGCACACCAACACCAAAGGATTTGCATGAGGGACTTCCAAATGAAATCTCCTATTGCACTTAAGATGTAACAGATAATATAAACTGTCATCCTATGCCAACATGCCTCAGTAACTTGGGATTTTTTTCTTTGGAAGCCTTCTTCAAATTTGTCAGGATAAACACATCTTTGTAATTTGAACATACTCCTTCAAGTGATTAAGTTGTTCTATAAATTTCTTTGAAAATAAAAGAAGGAATTACATTTATCTTTCTCAAAAACATCATTACTAATCAACTTTTATGTACATAGAGGTTGGGAGGGAGAACAGAAGATTTAAACCAGAATCCCCGCTTGACCACTCTCTCACTACAGTAGTCCCTCTCCATTTTCTGAGGTTTTCTTTCCTAAGATTTCACTTTTCCAATCAACTGAGAGGTCTGAAAACATGAAATGAAAATAATTCTATAAACAATTCATAGGCTTTAAATAATTTTTCCCCTGGTATAATTGTTCTATTTCATTTTTGCTGTTTCCTCTTACTGCGTGTGAGTTATAAATGAATCTTCATATATATATATATATATGAAAAATACAGTGTACTTAAATATATTATTCTGCAGTTTCATTGAGTGGCTATAAGGAGATGAAGTATATAGTGTACTTCTGTAGGATTTGTGTTAATGTTCAATAAAGTCATGTTATTATAAGTAAATAATCATATTATTTATACTCAGTAAAGTCATAAATTATAATTAGTGAATAAGTACACACACAAAGATACCTCCAAAATCTTTTTTCAAAAAATTTTCTTTGTTCAGTTTACTGAAGATTCTCACTGCTTCTGGCAATGAAGTTGTCATTTACTTGAATTATCTACAGAATTAAAATACTACAAAATAATGCCACCATTAACATTAAAATTATATTACATGATAGCTCACACCTGTAATCTTAGCTATTTAGAAGACTAAAATCAGAAGGATC
This sequence comes from Dipodomys ordii, assembly GCF_000151885.1. Lineage (NCBI taxonomy): Eukaryota > Metazoa > Chordata > Mammalia > Rodentia > Heteromyidae > Dipodomys > Dipodomys ordii. The sequence goes on along the minus strand of NW_012267288.1, from coordinate 8,939,219 downwards.
AAAGTTTGAGGCAAACCCACTTAAACATTCAGCAAGATGGGAGCCAAGAGGAAAGGCATAGTCCAGAAAAGCCCTATAAAAATTAAGACCCTATTCAAAAAAGTTAACAAAAGTGAAAAAGTCTGGGATGTGACTCAAGTGGTAGAATGTGGGCCTAGTAAGTTTGAGGCACTGATTTAACACCCTAATAACTACCAGGAGGAGAAAGGAGAAAGTTTATTTGTCCTTGAAAATTAAAATATTCCAAAGTCCTACACTAGATCCACATTAAAGAGTTTTGTTTGTTTAGGTATCAGAAGAAAATATTTTGTATTCCTGTAGTATTGAAAAACAATGTTTGAAACCCACACTTAGTGGATGTAGAGATTATCATAAAACTATCTTGTTAGGATCCATATCCTTGATTCACCAAGGAGTTCCAGTGACTTACAGGAGCTCAAATATTAATTTCTGTTGACTCCTGTTCTGCATATTTCTTGGGCTGGGAACCTGGCTCAAATAGTAAGAGCATCATCCTAGCACGCATGAAGGCTTGAGTTTGAAAGTCAGTATTGCCAAGAAATGAAGCAGTAACTCCACAGCTATTTCTTACGCCAATTCTCTAGCCAGAAAATCATGCCATTAAAAGCTACTTACCACATAAAGTTGTTTCCACATGGTTCCCCAGTCTCTTAATGTTGATGTCATTTCTGTGATAACCGAGTCTTCAGTGGGAATAACCATTTCAAATTGTCTGTGAAATTAAAAAAGAAAATGTACATATCTAATTACCATAAACAATTCAAGAGCTCTAAAAGATATACTAGGAAAGAAAGATATTCAGTTATTGTGGGTCTATTCTAGGAAAGAAAGATATCCAGTTATTGTGGGTCCTGCAGATAGTAACCAGGATCTGACTACCAGTGAATGCGACAAATGTATAGGTGATAAAGCAGTGCAGTAGAGATAGAACTACAAGGGAGTTCCACTCTAATGATGACAGTTTGACTCCAAGATAGAAACTCTTAACTTTCTTCATCCAAAAGTTTTCATCTATAGCATGTGGTCATCAGGCTACATAAACTATGACTTGACTTTTGCCTTCTAAGTGCTATGAACACAGGATTCAAAGGAGTAAAAGGATGTAATGGTTGTGAACATACAACTAAATCAGTGTTAGAAAAAGCAAAACACCGACACACTGAGTACTTCCACTCAGTAACCTTTCATTTTTATTATTTAGAACAGTGATGAGAAAAATAATTGCTACTATTAGCAATGTTATCATGCTGCATAGTATATAGACGCTTAAGACATCAAATATTCATTTCAAACCCTTTTTCCCTGTGATTAGGATAATACAGCATTACCATTTCTTTTCTCAAAGCCAGAAATTGTACTTAGAGAATATATATATATATATATATATATATATATATATATATATATATATATATGTCTTCATTTAAAAGAAACATAAAAAGACGGGGGTGGGAAGGACACTTTAATTTGCCATTTTATGCACTGGCATGTAATTATTCTCCTTTGCCTCATCTTCACTATGTTCTTTTTTTTCCAAATCCTTACTGCCACCTTCCCACTCTTTGTGAAGAAGGAAGTGGTTACATGGCTATTATCATGAATTTATTTCTAATGAATGCTACTAGCTGTTTTGATGGTGATTGTTTTCTCTATTTTAATATATTTTCTCAAGGACATCATCTAATATGTAAAAGGTAACAGCCTATTAGACACTGAACCACGTTGTCTCCAGTGATCAAGGGAAATTACTTCTTAGCATGAGGCTAATAACTGCTCTGTAGTTCCTTTTTGATGTTATGTCTAAAGTGCGTATAATTGTCTTTTGGAAAATCTTCTTAAGGGAAGGATGGAAATGAAAATCTTGCCTTGGTTCCTTCCCCAATGGAAGTCTAGCTCATTTCAAACTACTTTAAAAATACCATCCTGTGAATATTTCCCCCTTTCTTTCTAGAGCTTAAACACAGCGGAAAAATGTAAAACTAAGATTACACCTAGGAGAAAAAGTCAACAGTAATATTTGAACTGTGACAGCTATTGAACCTTTTCATGAGTGTACATATGACATTTTCCACTGATATCACACTTATTTTGTTTCTGAAGTAACTATTGCTATTAACCGTTCTTTTTCTTTTTTGCACATAGTAAGTTTGAACTCAGGGCTGCTGTGCTTGATAAAAGAGATACTCTACCACCCCCGTTATTCTAATAGTGCTGTTGCAATTTAAATGATGAATATTTGCCATGGAAATTTGTAAATGATCCTATACAAGGCCAAGGAGGGAACAATGAATTTCTAGGAAAACCAGTTATCTTATTTAGAAAGTGATGTGACCTCACCAAAAATTAAATAATATATAAGTGGCTTCAAGGTTTGAAGATGATAATTTAAGTATACCAGCAGTCTTACCTTACTTTAAAGACCCAGGAAAGACCATAAAATAATTCAATATGTTTATACAAGGGTTGTCCAAAATGTATGGTGGGAAGTACAAAACTGTTACTTTAGGCTAGTCAGTTATTACTTACTATACAAACACTAACACCAATGTTCAAATAGTCGCTTATAAATGGCTTCCCTAAAATTCTATTTTGCTCAGATATTCTAGGATAGACTAAAGGAATTTCATCCTACTGGGATATCAGGTTGCAAGTCCTGTTAAGACAGGTCGCATAATAAAAAATCAGAATCTTCTCTCTGGGAAAACAATCACCTGGCAATACATGTCCTGAAATGTTCTCAGAGCAAAGTTCTCTTCCAATAATAACCCTAGAATGATGGATCTGAACCCATTACAACAAAAGTTTGTTCTGTAGTTAAGCACTTCTGCTGCACAATGCCCATTATGTAGGCAGAGAACCCATGAGCAAATCTTAAATATAGGTAACCAGATTTTGAGATTTCTTTACAAACATTTAAACTGTCTTGTGACATATGGAAGAGGACAAGGTACATATCAGTACTTTGTCCATAAAATAAATTAGAAAAACATAAATAAAACAACATTAAAGTAAAATCAAAACCAAAACCAGAAGCAACTAGTTTAACATTATATCCCATTCTACTTCACTTTGAGGAGTAGACTTCAACTATATAGAATTATACCTAACACTATCTTTGCTGGTATAAGCATCTCTCTATTCTCTGCTAGGGTGTACAATAGGTAGTTGGGTGGCACATTTCACAGACTTGAAGTAGGCAAGGGTTGAACTTAAAGGAGAAGTTATAGGGGCTTGCCCAGGTGACCACTATTTGGTAGTCCCTGGAGTTTTCACATTGCCAAATCCAGACTTCTAGAATAGAAAGATCAGAAATGTTTCTGACTTAATAGAGGGGGCTTGGGTGGTGCTACAACTACCCTGGGATAACTTTAAAAAAAATCAACACTCTACTTACACTTCTGATGGCCAATAGCTGCACTGCATTTCTGAAGGACAACATTTATTAAAACTAGAAGCTATGGTAAATATAGGTAACAGAATTATACTTAGTCAACTATTTAAAAATCACCACTACTATTACTAATATTGTCTAAATAAATGACACATTTAAGATAGTGTAAATGACATATAATTTTAACTTCCATTCATAAAATGAATCACACAACAGACTCTCATCCAAGTGCAGAAGTTTTTTGTTCAACTAAAATTTAATACACATGTAAGAATTATATTTGAAAGCATCCTTTAAACATTTTTGGTAAAACTCCGATTTGTAGATATTATTTGTTATACTTTCAGAGTTCAAATAAAAATTACTTTTTATTGTTTCTGAGGAAAAGTATGGTTTCTACATGGCTGACCCTGTATTTTTTTAGCCATAAAATGAATGTTACACAATCATCCGGTAAGAGATCGATCGATCTATCTATCGATCTATCTATCGATCTATCTATCTATCGATCTATCTATCGATCTATCTATCTATCTATCTATCTATCTATCTATCTATCTATCTATCTATCTATCTATCTATCTATCTATCTATCTATCTATTTTTCTGTCAGTCGTGAGACTTGAACTCTGGGCTTGAGCGCTGTCCCTGTGCTCTTCAGCTCAAGGCGAGCACTCTACCACTTGAGCTTCAGCTCCACTTTTGGTTTTCTAGTGGTTTATTGAAGATAAGAGTCTCATAGAGTTTTCTGCCCAGGCTGGCTTTGAACCACAATCCTCAGATCTCAGCCTCCTCAGTAGCTAGGATTACAGGCATGAGCCACCAGTGCCCGGCTAAGAGTTTTTATGACATTATAATATCTGTCAGCTTATGTTAAGTGTATCAATAAGAATGTTCTTTTGTTTTATCTTGCAATATTTTACTTGAAGGGTATTATCTTGACAGCGGCTTCCAACCATTTGGCCAATGGACTGGAAATCCTAGGTGATCAGCCAGCTAAATTCAACTACATAGCACAGATATGATATTCTCTAAGGCAGAATTATGACTTCTAAAATGGTCATAGGAGGACATAGTATTCTGCTCATTTAAAGAAGACAAACTTGGCTTAAAATCAGTGGGAATCGAGGAAATACCTGGGTTTTGGTGCTGATGGCTCATGCCTGGCCTCCTAGCCACTCAAGGAGGCTGAGATCTGAGATCTTGCCCAGGCAAGAAAGTCCATGAGACTCTTATCTCCAATAAACCACTCCAAAAAGTGGAACTGTGGTTCAAGTGGTACAGTGCTAATCTTGAACACAAAGAGGCTCATGGACAGCACCCAGGCCCTGAGTTCAAGCCCCAGGACTGGCAAACAAACACTGCCCCCCCAAAAAAAACACCCCAGCATCTTATGAGTCTTCCTGGTATGCTTCTCTAAAGGGCAGGAGTTCAAAAAGAACCAACTTTTTCTGTTTCAGATGAAGCTAGTTCTATGATGTGTAGACAATGAGAGACAGTAATGGCTTATATTCTGCAGCAGTTCAGAACACACAGACAGCTTCTTAATTCCCTCCCAACTATATTAGTCAGTGTTTCTTTATAAATAACACAGACAATGGTGTTATCTTCTACAGTTCATTTTTCAACACAATTACTAAGCTTTTCAAATTCCAAAATAAGTAATAGTTCTGTTAAAAATCCTCCAACTATTAATAAAACTCATTTCTTACCCTTTATTCTTCACACAGGCATTTTTCAAGTGAACATAGCTGGAAGGAAATATACCCTGGAAGGAAAAAAGAAAAAAAACACAAAGATTATGTTCTAACTGTGTCTTAAGGCAGGTGGGCTTATAAATAGTGTGTGTAACACACAGTTCATACACAAGAAAAGAAACAGTGGAAAACATCTCCACTTTCTACAGATTAAAATTTATTGTGGCTTATATTCATCCTTTGTTTTCTACTATGAAATTCTTCACAAATCTAGAGATTATCCAAAGTAAGTATAACTGAAAAATTTAAATCTCACTCAACAAATATGTTCTTAATAAATCAGAAAATAAAAATCTGCATTCTACATAAAAATTACATCATAGTAAGATTTAAAAAATATATTGTAGCTTTAATATGTTTCCTTGGTTTCTCTTTTGGTTGTTTTATTCATTTTCTTCTCCTTCAAACACTCATGATTCTATTTTAAAATATACATTAAAAACCTTAATGCTAATTTGGAGACAATATCTGCATGATACATTCTGGGAAGATCTTTGATGACAAAACAGCAGCAATTAATCACGAGACTGCCATTCTGATGGAAGAAAAACTAAACAAAAGAAGCCATGCAAGCTTAAACCTTTTCATGTAAGGAAACTGCAAGGAAATTGTTCCTTTGTTCAAAATGGGAAATCGAAGAAAGAACAACAAAAAAATGAACAACCAATTTATCATCCATTAAATGCCCATATCTTCTGAAGAATTTCTGATGTAGTATCAAATGACAAACTCCATTAAATATTTATGAAAACAAATGTTATTTGTATGTATGTTATCACCACTGTGGAACTGTGTATAAAATAAAATTTAAAAAGCAAATTCTTTATACTCAACGGAAGGGAATAGGTAAATAGACCTTTTTAAACATGATTTCTTCTGCAAAATTTAACTTAACCTTAATAAAATAAGTTTAACAAATACTATAATTATAACTAATAAATTACTATTGAAGGTTTGCTAGATATGACTAAAATAATGGAGATATCACAATAATTTTCCCAAACATGCCCTAGATGAATAATGAAATAATAAAGTTATATGTGCATGTGCCTTGTAGATGTCCAAAATAACTTTAAATGAGGAATAATATATTAAAATTTAAATTTATATACTCTTTTGCCCCTCAGGCTTTAGACTGATCTAAAGTAATGAAATGAAGTAATTAAACACATTTAGATGATCCAGCAAATGCTCTATTTAAGCAAAAAGCTATGCAAAAGTTTAAATATCTTCATTGTATTTCAGAATGAGAAATGACATAATTTGTTATCTAAAATTTAAGTAAAGATAAAATAAAAACTTATGTCAGTTACTAGAGATTGTGGAAAGGATGGATGAAAGCTGGGAAGATGAGAACAAGGTAGGATTAGTGTCAAGATCACAAACTGTCTCAATGAATGATAAAACAAAAGCCATATTACTTCTTACTGTAATTTTGGAGGGATTATATAAATACAGAAAGGATAATGAATCTTAGTATCTGTCTGGAATAGTAAGACAGATAAGCAATTTTATAATCTGGTTTTCTCAGTTTTTGAACTGGCAATGTGCCAGTACAAAAAACTCATTTCATATTTTACAAATGATAACACAAAAAATGAAAATTAAACACCTCTATGCAGCATTTCTTTTGGAATATATATTTCCCTTGTCTGAATTTTAATTTAGTTCTCTATGAAACTAGCACTTCAAAAAGATTTTGTTTATATATAATGAGCTTATTAAAGTCTTAGCTCAATTTTCAAGAGCTATAAAAAGATGATCATTTGAGGAGCATATCTTAAGTATAATCCAAGTTCAAAGGAATTTCCAAAATTATGAAAATTTGTATTATCGTTTTTCATATCAAATGAGTCCCAACTGTAATTTTAATTGTATAGTAATTCAATTTAAATATTGATCTTTTAGTAAAATCCTTTAATTACTGTTAGAAATAGTTGTTTTTACCTTGACATTGGGGTTTTTTAAGGCAAATCCTCTGTACCAGCCTGTAAAGAAATAAGCATGACCATAATTTAATAAAATATTGTAAACACTAAAAATAACAAATTAATCAGTTCTTTGCTGATGGAATTTTACCCTATATGTAAATATTCTATGAATAAATTTGGCAGCTGTTGGAATCAGGTTAAAAGATTTAATGTATTCCCAATTTTTTCTAAGTAGAAAGCACAGACTTTACTACCTAATAATATCTAACCAGTAGTCATGGAGTGAATTTAACATTCTTAAGCCCACTACTTTGAATGAGAACCAATTTTATATCATAAGAAGAGTAAGTCAAGTGCTGTTACTAACAAAATTATCTAGTGCACCTTCATCTGCACTAAGTCTAATCACCTGAGCCCATCATAAGATTTATTTTTGAGAATGCCTACTAGTTAGCTCAGAACAACTCTGAATTGATTTTATAGTACTATAATTAAGAAAAATACATTGTTATATCATTTAAACAAGGTGAGACACACATAATAATATACATTATTAATACATGGTCCCATTTAAAATATTATACTTAGATTATATTTTTTAAACTGTAGACACCACATTTCTTATTGGTGAGAAATTACATTGCTATGAAATAAATGTTTTGTCAAATTGCAATTCTGATTAATTGGATTTTTCAAGCCAAATATTTGAACTTTGACTTTGTGTTTTCATTCCTCATAATACTTTTCTTAAAAGGACATACAATCCTAAAAAACAGACCTCAAACAGTTTTTATATCAGCCTGAAGAAAGAAAACAATTGAAAATCAGAATCTCTATCTCAAGGTTTAATAGATACTTATAAGGACATATCCAAGAAATGCATCCATTTGCAAATATTTATTCTAACACAAATCAAAATCTTTAGATAACTACCCAAATGTCACATCACATAAGAAAGATTTTCAATTATTAAACACTTCCCATTAGATATGCAGTCCATTCTAACATGTAAGCTTAAAATACATATTATATTTATCTGAATACAAAGCAGCAATTAACAAAATGCATCAGGTAACAACATAGAAACTCATACTATCGTTTTAAATATCTCAATGATAGTATATAGAATAAATATGCACATCTTACCAACACTTAATGCTAGACTACCTAAAGTAAGGAGTTCTCTTAGGGAAACATAACTCAATGTATGGATTTATAATACAAACATTACCACAGTATAAATTCTTAGTAAGGAAAGCCTTCTAGGAGGAAAATGGATAATTTTGGATGCAATCATTACACTCTAAAATATGGTTATTTGTTAACAGAAAATAAAGGTGGTCATTTCATTTGGGATATCTTTGCTAGAATCTAAGTATGTTTCACAGCAGAGAAATGAAAACATCTGAGAATATCTTTAGCATCATTAATGAATTACTTGATACATAAGTCAGTGATAATCATACAGGGTCACATAATAGTTTCTACTATTACATATTCATTGAATAATTTTAGTGCAAATTATTTTTTTTTCTCAGACTAGGGGAGGAACTGGTTTAAGCAAAGAACCCTCCTTGAGATATGGGGTTGGCCAATTTCAAGCACAAAAGTCTGAGCTGGATCTCTGATTTTTCCTATGTCTAGCATCTGATGGATGTTTGAGAATATAAGAAAAGTCTTCTAGTTTGGCAAAAAGTCATGAACTCTCACAAATATAGTATCTTCAATTGGTGTCCAAATTGTCTTATGGTGACAGTAAGCAAATACTACTAGAAAAACGTTAGCTTAAAAAAACCACATGTTGCTTTTCCATAAGCCAATACTGTATGTGAAAGGAACATGTTTATGGGCTGGGAAGGTGGCTCAGTGGTAGAGTTCCTGCCTCGCATGCATGAGGCCCTGGGTTTGATTCCTCAGTACCACATAAATGGAAGTGGTGCTGTGGCTCAAGTGGTAGAGTGCTAGCCTTGAGTTGAAGATCTGAGGGACAGCGCCCAGATCCAGACTTCAAGCCCCACCAACAAAAGAAAGGAAAGCAAGAAAGGAAGGAAGGAAGGAAGGAAGGAAGGAAGGAAGGAAGGAAGGAA